>NC_134489.1:77165952-77503452 GCF_040206685.1 Ascaphus truei
CACTCTCTCTCTCTCTCTCCCCCACACTCTCTCTCTCTCTCTCCCCCACACTCTCTCTCTCTCCCCCCACACTCTCTCTCTCTCCCCCACACTCTCTCTCTCTCCCCCACACTCTCTCACACTCGGGATCTGGATATCTTATTTACCCTATATATCTTAACTGCTCTATACTACACTGAAATAACCTATACTGCTTACTTCCAGATCTGACTCAAGCTTCACACTGAAGACATCGGAACTCCCCCCCCCCCCTAACCCAGAAGACAGGTAGGGAACACATCCCCTCCAATGTATAACATTACCGGAATGAGGGTACCTGGACATTGAGGGACTGCGGATCAGGTAAGATCCCAGGCGGGATTGCTGCTTTAAATATTCTGGCTTTTTTTTCTAGATTCGACATTTATACACACACACACACACACACACACACGACTAATTGTAGTATAATGTAATACAATAAATAAACTAATGTCAAAAACGAATGTTCTTACTAGGAATTTGTTTTTTTTTAAATGAGGGACTGGGGGCGGATTAGAGGCGGGGTTGGGGGCGGGATTAGAGGCGGGACTAGGTGGCGAGTAGATTTTTTGGTTCGGCGAGTAGATTTTTGGGTGATTTGTCAAGCACTGTGTATTAACATACCCTTGGTTTTCTGTATAAATGTCGGGGCACAACTGAATAAAACTGTGGAATCAGCCCTGTTGTCTGACTCCTAGCTTCCCGAGCTTGTATTTGTCTGTGTTTCGGAGACTGCTAAACCAGTGCTGTCCAAATCACTAGGTTGAGTGAAGTGATTCCTACCAAAGTGAAAAAGTAATGCTTTCAACAACATTACAAGTTACAATTATAAACATGTTTTAAAGTACGAAATAGTCATGAAAGATCAAGAGGAGGATTTTGGAGAATCTGGTAAATTGTTCCAGAAGAGGGTTGTTCGGTAAGAGAAGGAAGGGTGACCAGATTCTTTACTGAACATTGGAACCATAAGCAGGTTTCTGGAGGTGGATCCAAGTAGGTAAGTGCTGTGTTGCTGAATATTTGCAAATTCTGCATAAAAATCTGAGTACACATTTTTGACCCTGCCAATCCTTTGCTCAAATGTTTCGACGATTTACACATTTCTATGAAAGAATTGACAGGAACTTTCACAAAGCGCAGTGGTCATATTTTCTTATTTGAAGGCGACAACAATTTAAAAGTCCCTATTGAATTATATTCAAGTCAAACATCTAAAACAAATCATTTATTTTACTGCTTGCTGTGAACCTTATTTTGTTTACTTAGATGTTAAGAGGGTTAATAAAGTTGACCTAGAGCATTTCCTGGGATAAACTCTTAATCCTTTAAAAGATTAAATTCCTAGAAGATAAAAAGTTACAAAAATAGAAACGTCTCCATCTGGCAACAAAATTAGAGATGGTCTGTAGCAGAATAAAATTACTAGTAATGTGTATGAAGAATTCAACAAACGTCCCTTCTTAGCACCCAAGAGTAAAATGTTCTTATTAGCACAGTGAGTGGAAATATGATACTCTTTTCACTTGTCTTTGGAAATTGTAATCGCACAATACAGTATTGGTACATTATAATATCAGTTTTGTTAAAAGAAGAAAGAAAGCCTACAACCTCTAGTGATGTGCAAACTTTTTGCACGTGTTACAGAACTTTACGCTTTATACCCGTTTTGGTTCGTTGAAATTTTTTTCTTCAATCGAAAGTTTGCAACAAATTCGTTTAACGATTACAGTCAATGGACAGTGCATGTTCCACCAATATCGATTACTTTCGCTTGCAATATTTCATCAAACTTTAAAAATATATATATATGTATATGTCAAAGGGTCGGCTCTCTTGCCACTATAAAAAACAAATGTTGAGCAATTTCGGCCATTTTGCTTTTTAGCTAGAATTTTTGCAGATTTTTTGAACTTCTTGGAAAGTTTGACCGAAGCGGGGATAAAGCGAATCTCAACAGGTTCGCACAGCTATTTGTATAACTACTTAAAATACATTTTTCAGCCTAATGCGTAGCTTAATTTGTTATTAGTAGAGCTTTGTCCCTCATATAAAAGCATGGTGCACTCCTACAATACAAAAACGACAGCGGATAATCAATATTTGGATTCCAGCTTATACAAACCTTGGCCAAGGTAACGGAAAAGTAATCTTAAATAAAAGTCTTTAATTCAAAGGTCACATAGTAACAATGTGTTGATACATAGCTCCCTATGAATCAATACATTTTTTCATGAAGTGTAGCGACCTGTATTTAACCCTTTCGGTGCTTGCGCAACTGCAACACACAGGTTTGCAACGTGTTACTGTTCCCTGCAGAACATAGAGGATAATATAACTAGTGATGTGCAAACCTGTCCCAACTCAGTTCACGAAAGCTGCTGTGGTTTAAAAAAATTAAAAAAAATAAAAATGCGAATCGAATCATCAAATGTTCAAATGAAAACTACAATACTTATCAATTTGCAGGGTAAAAAAAAATACTTCTCAGTCTTGTGCAACAATTGATTAAAGTTGTCAGAACTTTGTGTGTAAGTTGGAAACTATGATGTCCGCGTAAGATATTCAAAGTTAGCGTTTTTTGTGGAAACTTTCACATTTGCGCAATATGTTTGCCAGCAAATATCCAATATTTTCTAAGCTAAGGCTTAGGATAATTCCCTAGCAGTTATTTTACTAAATGTACTAAATAGACTAATCTCTACAGGTTTTAATTTGTATTATTTATGGGTATAGTTACCCGTTGTGCCATTGCATAGGATAGTTTGGTTTATTAAAGATCCTAACATTGTTATGTTAACGCACAAACTTTTCTTCTGTCTATAAACCTTTTCCATACTTCATCCTGTAAACCTGCACCTTAGACTTAGTTTACAAGCTTCTGTACATTGCAAGTCATGAATATCTATTCTATAAGACAGTAACCTGTTTGTTGCCATAGCAGCCTGCAGCTGGGGTTAAACATGATTTGTTCAATCATCACCAAATAGAGGTATGTTCCTTGTTCAGCAGCAGAACGTGTGTTTCTTAATTAGTAGTTGGAAAGCAGGGGGTCTCTGGAGTGTTCATTTCAGCAACACTACTTTTCGAGATACTTACCTCCGTAGGGGGGTAGCAGCTTCGCAGGTTTAAAGCTCCCGGCCACGTGGGCCAATAAGAAGCCGCAAGGGATGATGTCACAGCTTCCCATTGGTCTGCGTGGCGCAGGAGTTTTAAATCCATAATTTTGATAGCCCAATAAACCCAGGTGGAGCTGCTACCAGCACCCCCTAAGGGAGGTATGTATCTCGGGAAACAGGAGGTCCCCAGAGCTGTGATTAACGTGGTTCAGCTCTGGAGATCCCCTGCTTCAGACCTATGATGCTAAAAATTTTTAGCTACTTTAAAACATACTGATTTAATTTGGGGCAAATGTCTCTCCTTATAAATCAAATGAATACACTCATTAACTATCCAGTTTGGTATGATATACAATGAAAGAAGAATTTGGTCTTATAAACATAAAAAGATAAATCAATATCGTACTTTACACATTACGCCGGATTCATTGTGAGACATTCATTAGGTCAGATTTACCCAGCATTCCTTGTGGCATGTCTGGTCTTTATCTCTGAAATGTTTATAAAGTTCAGGACTTTCTGCTGATAAAGTCCTGCATAACTACTGCCAGTGACAATCACTATTTAAGAGAACAAAGAGTAAAAGAACAGACCACACACACCTGAGCAATTATTCATCAAAGATTTGTGAAACATACCTGACAGCCAGGAAAGAAGTAAGTGCATTGTGTTTTCCTCTTATTACCAATCTGCTGTTTTATTTCATATGTATTAAGGTTTTTATATTTTGATATTAAAATATAATCAGTAAAACTGTCAATTGACCTCGTTGAACTGTTTTACCTTCTTGTTAATCTTGCGTTGACTTTCAATGTAGTAGAATTTACAGAATCATAGAGGTACTGTTCAAGGACACATTCTTGAAGCTCCTATGTACTGTAGGTAAGCACACCCGATCCAGCATTAACTTCTTTTAACCTGAATGGGACTTAATGCTGGTTCAGGTGTACTACCCTGTACCGGCGGTTGATGTACCGGGGTATGGAAGTTGTCCCTTTCCCCAAATTTTTTTAGAGATTAACAAATGTTGAATTTGAGCTACCTTTGTCACATTTTTGTTAATTTTATTTAAAAAAAAAAACAACCTAGTTCCCAAGGACCAATGTGCAAGTCACCCCCTGTGTGACCTCACATTTATTATCAGGGGTAGGGGGCTGCACATTTGTTCGACTTAACTTTTTCGAACATTTTGCAGATTTCCCGTAAAGTTTTGTTAGGGCCATTGCCCCTCATGAATTTTTCTTGTGTAAGACAACATTGTTGTGACAATGTGAAGTAATCTGTATACTGTACGTGCCATATTTCTCCATGCACCTTTAGAAAATCGACATTACGGTATAAAGAAATGCAGAACCCATGGGAGATGTGCGAATGTCTTCAAACTAGATTGTACAGTTCCAAAGTGCGGGGAAACAGTTTCGGGCGGGGAGAATCCTGCTTGTGCAGCCAACACAACATAGACAAACAAATTCTTCAATATGCAGGTCTCCTCTAGGACAGAGGTACAAAGTATATCTCTACCTAAGTTCCTAATGCAACCCTTCATTTATTGTAACAAAGCAAAGAACAGAGGAGGAACAACGTTTCAGGTCCCAGGTGTTCCTCCTCTGTTCTTGGCTGTCACAATAAATGAAGAATTGTATTTTGAACTTGTGAGTAGAAATGTACTTTGTACCTCTGTCCTACAGGAGACCTGCATTTGGAAGAATTTGATTTTCAAACTAGATTGGTAATATTTTGCGTGTCTTTTTCTTAAATACCCATTTAATCAAAATTTTCAAAAAAGCTCACAATGCTTGAATTTTTGCAAACTCCCCCAACTTTGCTTCAAATTTCTGTGCATTTTGCCACTTTTGGACAAAATTGGGCAACAATTGTAGTAAATATTTGTTTATAAAAGGCCATATGACTATGCAAATTTACTTTTAATGCTTGGCCGAAAATCTTTTTCTTAAGCTACTCCTTTTCCAAACTTTTTTTATGACAAAACCTTGGCAAGTTTCTCCTGATCCGCAAACTTCTGTGAAAATGTCGTCCACCTCCAATAATAACTCCACACTTCTACCTGTCTGGCACATATAATTTATATAGTACTGAGATAAAAAAAATGTACAATTATTTTAAAGTATAAATCTAAATTAAAAAAAAAACATTTTTACTGATTACCCCTCCTCCCACCCCCCCAGTTTTCTCTTTACACCATAAATGTAAGTATATCACATAATGGTAAGTAACTGTTCCAGTACAACTCAACATCGAGGACAAAACTAGAACATTTGTAACCATATTTGTTGGTATGGGTGTGATTATAAGGGACATACTGTAGGGTGGGGGTTGGAGCATAAAACATGGTCTGATTACCTATTGGATTATCGCATAGGTCTCTCTTGCATACGCTTTACATACAGGTCAGAAAGCAGGTCTCCTTTATCTCCCAATCAGAAACTTCCAAGGTCTATCTTCACTCGTTCCCATAATTAGCGATTATCTCTCTGCCGGTACAGTAAGTGTTTCAGAAAAAAAGGAGCACAATTATAAAGTGCGTCTTGTTGGGGAGGCCTTTCTCTTAATGATCCCTTTGATATCAAGATCATGTAATCTTGTATTATATTACCCTTCTCTTTTTTTATAATACATATACAGTATGTCAAATCTGTTTGAGAGACATGCTATTATTTAGCATATAGGTGATCTTTTACCTAGGGTAGCAGAGTGCGTGTTCTTTTTCTTACAATTAGATAAGTTCTGTTATGATCTTTGAACTGTGATATGAGCGCTTCATACTGTATGTAAATACAGCATTATGTTGACACCGACAGGCCTGCACTTAAGGAATGTCCCTATTGTTTTTTAAATTAGGTTTTTTTGGAGGATCTATACAGTGAAGGGAATTCACCAAAAGTCACCTGATCACCATGGGGGACTTAAATGTATGCTCTTTATTAACTCCTTTTTAAATAGCTGCAGTTTTGGGATCAATTATATATAAAAATTTGACAAGGTGGCTAAACCACCAACTGAGAAACTAGAATAAAACACCTTTAAGGATCATTGGGCTATTTGAAAGAGTAAACGAGGTTTCAAGGCAAACTGCAAGTGACAGGTTTTTTTCATTAAAGAAGGTGTATTACTGGGACATTAATCCACTGTGTACACATGATGCGGGCTAGAATGTGGGTTGGATATAAAACTCATAATTCTTAATTTACCAATTGATCTTGTTCCTTGCAGCTCCAGAATTTTTCACCACCATGGACTCCAGGAAGTCCTCCTTCTCAGGTAAATACAGGGATGTTACACGCTGAGCTGCTAAAATCATAGGAACCATTATTTGGTCCTGAATATTCTAGGGGGCAGGAGGTGCAGTACTTGCAGATGAGAGGTATTGAAAAAATACTGATAGCTGAGTAAAATTGTTACTAGTAATATATCAAGAAAGGCGTAAATATCAATAAAATCAGCACGTTAAGTTATACCAAGTAATGGTTTTCATGGTTTTACCCTGACTGCTGCCATGTTGAGTGTTTTGCATCTCTCTGCTACATATGTTGCTAAATTAGACTGCTCATTTAATAACAAATATTGCATATATGAAATCTTATACTGTACATGATTCGTCAAGTCATTAACCGGGGAGAAAAAACACATCATTAATTTATATTCTAGGCTATATCTTACAAGATCTGGAATCCTGGCATCATCAATTACTGTACCAGAAGTGATGGACTGATGACTAACTTTTTGGAGTAGATTATTATCATTGGTGGCATGTTGTTTAGCAAATACTGTACTATAGAAGGTACAGTAGTACTACTGCATAATAACTTGCCCAGTTTCCAGAGGCAATTTATATATTTTCTGCAACTCATTCGACAAAAAGAAAAACATCCAAATGGCTCAGATTTCAAACTGACAGAATAATTCGATCAAAACACTGAAAGCTGAACAGTAAATAAACAACTTGGATCGCCCGTCTGGGATTTTTCTTTCAAAACACATTGAAATAGTCTCAGTAGAAGAAAAAATGTTTAAATAGTAATTAGTGTGTTGACAGTAAAAATTATATTTCACTCAAAGCTGGCAAGTGCCAGATCCCTAGCAAATGGGACCCTCCCACCCACCTCTGGGGTACAAAAACAGACCCTGTAAGGTTTGGGAGCCTTGGGGTCTTTATAACATACGTCTCTCTCTGAATATCTGTTGTTCTGGTCTGCTTGGGTAATGGTAAATGTGTTTTTCCTATTACTTAACGATATTACTCTCATTCTTTGGGGCAGATCCTCAGACGGTCACTAATTTTGTGCGAATAATGTAACATTCCCGAAATAGGTAACTGACCTTATTTTCCTCCTTATTAAATAGGCATCCTCAAGGCTAATAATATGCAAAAGTAAGGCCCGTTAGCAAAACGACTAACGTAACGTTACCTGGATGAACTGGGATTACCGTATTTTAAAAAATACACTAAACATGCGCATTGGGAAAGAACGTTATTAGGGAACGTTAGTATACTATACTAGTTAAAGATATAAGAATAGTAGGTGCTCCAACAGTTCCGGAATATGATCTAAATCCTTTTCAATTAATGAATCATATAGGTACAACTCTAATGTGGAGTGGGTATACTACTAAGTGAGTGACCAATGCATGATACTTCTCAATTCTCCTGGAGGCAACAGTCAAAAATGATATTGTCACTTTGCTGTCGCCTCATTGGAGAAAAATATAATAAAAGTCCAAAACTCACCACATCTTGCAGTAAATCGTGAGTAATAATAATTTCTTCAATAGAACTTGCCCACTCCTAGAGCCACCTAGATTCTTTAGTCGCGTGTTCAGCCGCTGATAGGAGTCCAAACAGCAACAAAAAGGCAAAAAGCAGCGCACTGCCCAGGGAGCCAGGTGGTATAAAAATATGAACATTTATTGTCTATTAAACATTACCAAAAGGAGGTGTGAAGCCTTCAACGCCTTGATAAAGCACTTTGTCATGTGAAACGCGTAGGAGGCTTCACACCTCCTTTTGGTAATGTTTAATAGACAATAAATGTTCATATTTGTATACCACCTGGCTCCCTGGGCAGTGCGCTGCTTTTTGCCTTTTTTGTTACTATACTAGTTAGAATACTATGTATGTTAAAATAATGTATTTTCTTTTTTACACACACTGCCTGAACTGTTTGTAATTAAATATTATTTTGGTTACTTCTGTCTCCTTGATAAGAATTTTCTCTTATGTATATTCATTGTGGTACACTCATACTTTATTGCATACATTTTATATACAATAGTAGGCCAAATAAACATCTAACATTCACTTTCATCATTAAACAACATATTTATTATAGTTAATCCCTTTAATAAAAAAAAACCTATTAATATTATTTTTTTTCTGTTTCAGCCATTTATATGTTCCACCATATATTTGTTATTATAACATATGTTATGAAATGGTTAATTCCTGCACTCAGTCCTTTCATATGGGTAGCACTTAAGACCTTCCCTTTTCCCTTGTAGGCTATTTAGAGAAATAACGCAATGCTCCTCAGGGTTTAGAAGTGAGTAAGGGCTGATTGCAGTAGGTGCTAAATATGATTCCGCTATAAGCATAACCTTAACAGTAGGTGAAGTACTCATTACCATATGAATTGCATACAAAGAAGCCTAAGATCTGGTAAATGTTAAGGTTCCCCTATTTTTAAGGAAAATGACTGCACAACATAGCGTTCAGCAGCTTTGGGGGTATGCGTTACGGATATGGATACATTAAAATGAGATAACGTAACCTTAAAAAATGATCCACCTACGCCTTTGTTTCATGCTAATGTATTTACCTTTGATCAGTGGTGGGATTCTGCCGGTTCGTACGAACCTGAAACTAAAAGACCTGTGTCTACCAGCATCTTTTCTCTGCTTTCATCTCAATCAATATGGCCATACTGCAGAAAATGGTGCCACGCTGCCATGTCAACGGGAACACCACATGACGCAACAGCATCACGTGACGTCCATTGCTATGGCAACGAGATGCTACGCGACATCATGACATTGCTCAGTGTCGTGTTGTCATGGCAACGGAAGTCTCTTGATGCCGTTACGTCACATGGCGTTCCCGTTGGCATGGCAACGCGGCACCATTTGACACTGGCGGCCATATTGAACAGGTGCTACATAAATATAAATTAAGCTCAGCACATCTCAGAGAATTGTGTTTATTCTGTACCCGATTGCAAACACTGAAGATATCTTTGGAAGCTATGGTCTCAGGCCACATATTACACACATATATTACGTCTCTCGGTAAAATTAGCAAATGCGTTTATTAACATCATACAACTTTGTTTTTGTTTTTTTAGAAGGGGAGTTACAAACATTGGCAAAAGGGTATGTGGAATTTAAAGCATTGTTCAACAAAAATTTGAAATATTAATTTGTTCTATCAGTATTCAAAATCACAAAACCTAAACAATAATTTTGGTTGGATCTGTTGAATCAAATAGAAAATATATATTGTATGTGTATTCATAACCAGCTTGCCTTAATCCTTCGCTCATAAATGGCCATATTTACGGTGGTGCTAGTCCACATTCCACCTTCTGGTGCTGGAACTGGAAGACACCTTACAGCTCGTTCGAGTGTCTTCTGGTGCTGGAAAGGGACATATGGCATAGCACTGCTTAATAAATATAGGCCCATATCCATAACTTGGTATCTAAACCCTTGTGCGTAGTACCGCTTTCATTTCAGTTCCGGGGACCCCCTGCTTCCCGAGGTGACGTGGACCGTGACGTAGGACATTTATACTTGCAGGAGATACCAGGACACGATACGAAGGACTGTACCTCTGGAAGCAAGGGGTTCCCGGAGCTGAAATTAAGGTGGTTCAGCTTCGGAGACCCCCTGCTATCCTATGTACTAAATATAAAAGCAGTGCGATCGGCTGTAAGAGCTGTGCAGGGAGAAGCAGAGAGAAGGACCAATTCTCTCTCATGTCTCTGCTCTCTCTGCGCAGCTCTTTCAGACTGGTGCGGCCTGGTAGGTTTAATGAAGCGGGAGTCCCATATTCCCATATAAAAGCAGGGACTGCGTTTTTGGGCATGAGGAGGCGGCGATCGGGTGGCGGGCAGGCTCCGCTGCAGTTTCCTTGCAGCCAAATTCTAAATACTTTAAGTACTACTCCATCTGTATGCAATCAGAAGTCTAAAGTTAGTTTTTCTACCATTTTTTACTTACTAGGTCGAAAAAAGAATCGAAGAAGAAAAAAGAAAGAGAGATACGTGTTGGATTCTTTCAGCTGGTAAATTTCATGTTTTTTTTTGTTTTTTTAATGATACTTCTGAACATGAAATAAAACGTATGAACATTAAACCATACTATCACAGCTGGAGGGAATTCAGTGACAAACTAAGAGTACATTTTCATAGATGAGCATAACCAGAATAAGCCTCTTCTACTGTTTGACATAGATACTAGGAATTCTTCTTTTGATTAATAGGGTTTTGTGAGGTTGTAGGTGTATGGAAATATGGAGCATCATTATATATATATTGCAATATATCTTTTAATACGCAGACATCCTAACCTGAATTATGTATTGTCTTCTAGTTTCGCTTTTCTAGTGGAACTGACATCATTATGATGGTCATTGGAGGCATGTGTGCCTTAGTTCACGGTGCAGCCCAACCATTAATGCTTTTGATCTATGGACTAATGACTGACACGTTTATAGCATATGACATAGAAACTCAGGCGCTCCAGGATCCAAATAAAAAATGCCTTAATGGTACAATCAGTTGGAGAAATGGATCTGAATATCTAGTTGACAACAACACTCTGTCCTGTGGGTAAGATTTTAAGTATTAATTACATTATACAATTCTGTAAGTTAACAGAACTCTTTATATTTACTTTCATGTTATTCTACTGAATGTGAAAATATCAATCAGCAGAAATTGGCACTATAAAAAAATTATTCTCTCCAAAACTCACTCTAGAAATGTTATTTTGATATTCTTTAGTATGATCGTATTCCTACTTCATTTTATACATTTATTTATACAGATTACCAGTAATAACATTGGGTAAGGTTCTAGAAGGCAAAATGATTATCAAGAAAGATGGACTCTTTGCAGGTTATTAAACTGATTGTAGCCCTTTATCCTTTGTACCCAATTTCCAACTTTATCTGTCCATGAAATATCTGTGAATTGACTATATAACCCTGTTCCTTTAATGTAACCATATATTTGTATAACTCTGTGCCCAGGACATACTTGAAAATGAGAGGTACTGTAACTCTCAATGGTAAAACATTTTTATAAATAAAAAACTATTTTTTTAATAGTAATTATGCACGTGGGAAGAATTTTACTGGAAGGGTGGGGTGACTTTGGACAGATGCTATAATGCCCACCTAATTTCTCCTTTGCAGTATTGTTTGGCGAATGTGTGGCTCACTTGCTAATAGGGTATGAAAATGAATGTAAATGTAGTCCTTTTTCTGATGCTCCCAAAGAGACTACTGGTCACTGTACACAACCTGCGGCTCCAGGAGATCTGAGCCTCTGCTAGCTGGGAGCCTGGGGTAACACTTATAGCGCAGCGCCTCCACTTACCCAGGATCCCCCTGATGTGAGATTCCCCTGGGCAAGAAATACATACAAACACATATGATGCAACCATCTTTTCTGTAATAATGCACGGTAACCTTATCACTCTATATTATAGCAATCAACGCATAACATATACCTTATACTCTAACGCTCATATACCCTTAGTGGCTCAGCCACTCTTATCAAGACTAACGTCTCCGTCCCCTCACCGTGTGCCCTACACACCGTGTCCATGTATAGTACTATGGGTATAGGCTCAGTTCTTTAGCCACTCGCTTAGTGTCACTAAAGAGTTACGCCTAAGGCGGGATCAGTGCCTGTTGACCGGTGTTGGTGCACTTGATGTTATAATACCTTCCGGTCACGGTGCTGACCGGCAACAACTTCACAAAGGGTCAGACGCCTCCAACACGTAGCCTCCAGATATCACGGTGTCCAGCCATCTGGTCCCAGATGACTGCAACTGCTGCAACTCTGTGCTTTGTCCCTAACTGTCTACACAGTAAGGTGAATGGCGTTCCTATCCTATAGGGCATCCCTGCAGCACAGCAACCTATGGTGTCTTCAGGGATACTCCTAGGGGCCTATGGGGAAGAACTGTCCTATGCAGGCGGGTCCCTGACCCCCTGCACCCACACTACCTCTCCCTTCACCTCCCGTATCCCCTCTCACTAGCTTCTCTGCTAATCCTGCAGCAACCCACTGCACTCACTCTGTACCTGCAGCAACCCACTGCACTCACCGGGTACCCGCAGCAACTGTGCTGCACACACACTCTGTGCCTACTTGTCAGCGCACACAGCACTGACAGCCGTGACACTGACAAGACTCCACACTCACCCACACCTAAGGGCAGTCCCTAACCTAGGGGCCGTCCCACAGTACCTACCCACTACCCTGGTGGGGCTTGGGGCCTGCCTGGGATCTGGGGATACCTTTCCTGGTGTAGGAGCCACTTGCTCCCTACACCCTTCCTCCCCCTTCCTGCTCCCAGCTCCAACTGCCTTGCTCCTAAGCCCGCGAAATGTATCAATCTGCTCCCCCAGTAACCTTGCGCTCCCATTGGCCGCTATGAGGCACCTGGTGTACTTGGCCCTAAGCCTCATGGGAACTGTAGTCCCGTTGAGGCTGCCTTTGCATTGGGGCCGCGTGCGAAATTGCCCTGCGCATGCGCGAGTCCCTAATGGCCGCCGCAACTCTCTAGCTGTTCCCGCGCATGCGCGATCACGGCGCATGCACGCGCATCGCCAATGGCGGACCCCGCTAGCCGGGTGCGCCGCCGGGATTCCCAGGACTCGGAGTCGGAGCGCTCCCTGCTCTGGCCCCCACCTTCGCGTTGTGCCGGCAGACCCGTCGCTGCCTCCGGCGGCACCCGCAGCCACTCGGCACTCACGGAAGGCGGTCTCTGGGGGCGAAATGATACCGGGACTACATAAAGATAGACTTAATTGATCTTTATCGGCCAGTAAGTCCAATGTGTCTATACAGATGTAGCTAAAGATAAATGGAACATCTGTGTGCAATTACTACATTAGTAAATAATGGATATCACAAAAAAAATCACCAAATACCAATATTTTAGTGAGATCAAATTGCTCTTTTAAATGTGCAAATATTGTTTGTAAAAGTGGACGGATTCCACAGGAAAAATTGCATCGTTTTGCTTTACTTTGCTCTGTTTTTTTTATTTTTGCTAGGGTCTTAACTTAAAGTTTTCCCCTTTCAAATTCAAAACGTCTGTGCCCAGCTGCTTATAGGTTTGCCAACACTGATCCTGTTGCATGTCTTAATTTATTTTTACACTAGCCCTCTTTTTAAAACCTTGCTTGTGTCCTTGTGTGAGATATTGTAAAGATAATGGGGTGAAAGTGTATGTTTTCTTTAACTTCTTATCAGTACTCAGCGTGACATTTAAAGCTGACAATTGTGCTGCACTTGTACTGTACTATACCCTTCCCTGTATTACAGAATAAACATTGAAAAAGAAATGACACAGTTTGCATACTACTACATAGCTATTGGAATTATTGTTCTGGTGTTGAGTTACTTTCAGGTAAATGCAAAGACCTCTTTCCGATGTATTTCTCTCTGGTTTATGCAAGCACAAAAAGCTACAAAAAAAAAAAAATACTCCTATACATGAAATCTACTAAAATCTACTAAAACAGGAGTGGCCAACTCCAGTCATCAAGGGCCACCAACAGGTCAGGTTTTAAGGATATCCCTGCTACAGCATAGGTGGCTCAATCATAATGATTGAGCCACCTGTGTTGTAGCAGGGATATTCTTAATATCTGGCCTGTTGGTGTCTCTTGAGGACTGGAGTTGGTCACTCGTGTACTAAAAGAATTAAATCTATTTGCTACGATTATTAAAAGGTATATTAGCTCCCAAATACACAAAAACAAAACAGCTAAAATGACAGTTAAACTAAATGTTGCTTATAAAAGGTAAAGTGCCATGTGCTCAGTCCAAAAGGACTTCTGTTCCAGAGGAAGGCTCTTAACATTCTCTGTCACCGATTTTCTAAAAACAAGTGCTTGTGTAAAGTAGTAAGTATTATTATTGGAGATGTTCAAAACTGTTTATAATGCATTCATAAAATGAAAAACGAAAAAATATATATTCTCCCAATTCAATTCCCTACGAATCAATTCACCGAGGCATCAAAGGGCTAATTATGCTGGCATATTAGTACCTTTTCAGTGAAAAAGCACCGGATAGAGTGTGAAACATGGTGTGGGTGCCCTATTTATACTGTAGTATCAACATTACACAAACTAGCGATTTTAGAGAGAATTTAGCAAATTAGCATATTAAATTAAATTGCAATGAACATTGACTTAATACTCAGCGAATTGCTTGAGAATTCTGATTTAGGGGCCAATGCAGAAAGCGGCGAGAAGCCCTATCTCGCCAGTTTTTGCCAAATATGCCTACAGCAATTCAGTAAATGGCGAAAAACTGGCGAGATGAGGAAAATCCAGCGTTTTTTTTTGGCGTGAAAAAAATCTCGCCGCGCGGGTGGTGAGATGCAATATCTCGCCAATTTAAAACCCCGCTGTATTCTAGTAGCCCCGATCAGCATCTCGGCGCTGATCGTGGCTATAAAATGGAGAGATTTTCTCAAAATCGCTCCGCCAATAAGAAAGTGGTGTTGAGCGGCGAAAAGGGACATAGAAAAAAAATCTGTCCCTTTTCCTGGCTCGGATTGATGCTGGGGGGCTCTTACACACTGCACCCATCCCTGCTAACCACAATATATATATATATAACCTTTTGCTTCATTCATTGTAACATCGCCGGAAGAAGAGATCAGTGTATCTCGAAAGCTCGCACAAATAAAAGCATTTCGTTAGCCACAGAACGGTATCATCTATTTATTTTTTGTTTATTGAAGCTCGGCTAACACGGTACTGATACCTCTCTCTCTCTATATATATACACACACACACACACACACACACACACACACACACACACACACACACACACACACACACACACACACACACACACACACACACACACACACACACACACACACACACACACACACACACACACACACACATATATATATATATATATATATATATATATAAATAACTAAATAATACACCAGTAACCCCTTCAGTTTCATATATTTATTGGCATGCACAGCAATGACACTATAGGGCTCGCCATCTCTCTGCCGGATTCCTCTCCCAGATATGCGCACTTTCCTGCATACTGCGAGGGGAATCCGCCAAAAAGATGGAGAGTTTAAAGTATGGCGAATGGCCATTCTCGCAGTTCTCTGCATTGGCCCCTTAGTCACAAATGTTTTTGCACCTGGTTCGCTGTGTCATGTGAAGTTTTTGCACATTCTAAATATTATTGTGCTTTTACAGTACGGCTTTTGGGTCACACAACATGAAAGAGAGGTTTCAATTTAATAAAACTCACAACTATTCTACCCATTGAACTTAAATAATATTATTTCCCCAACAAAAATGTAACAAATCATTTGTTGTACAAATAGTCAGACAAAAGCTGTAATTAATTACCATTGTTCAAGAAAGACTGATAGGTTTCTTCTGACACAATACGGTACATTTAAAAGTTAATTTTAGAAATGGGAACTTTTCAGAATGTACATTTCTTAAATGGAGCACTAAGATTTAATAGATAATATACCTTACATTCAATCCATTGCATTTTCATAATATTAATAGGAACATGTTTTCAAAGCATTTATTATGCAGACAATCATATTGACTCGAACCTTGTTTTATATAGATTTCCTTATGGGTCGGGACTGCAGCTCATCAAATACAAATTATCCGGAAAGAATATTTCAAGAAAATAATGAGGCTTGATATTGGTTGGTTTGACTGCAACTCAGTTGGAGAACTGAATACAAGAATTTCAGAGTAAGACTATTTTTCCAGTAGAAAAAAAGTTAAAATAATCTTTCTTGTACTGTATTATTATAGAAAATTAATTTGTTTAGTGGAGTGGTGGATAGAGCAGATGTTTATTCCAGTACAGAAATGTCTTAATATGGCATTTTTGTTATTAAAACCAAACGGGCGTTAAACGCCTTTTTTTTAAAAATTATAACTCGTTTGGAAAAGTATGACCATTAATATTATTGATTTGATAATGATCGCCCTATAATGAATGCTTTGATTTGACATGCAGAATAAGCAGAGTGCCTTGTTTTACAGCTCCTACATAATGATGGGATAAGCCATTGCTGTGTATATTGCATACTGGGCTTTCACTTGCTGCAATAGGATACAAGGGCCTGCTTTACATTTTTAATACCCATTCAATATTTAAATGACTGGGAATAGTAATAGGAATTCTATTAGTAAATTATTCTTGATATGGAAAACTTTCAGACAAATGCTGAACTTATGTTGCTAATGACTTTTATCTGACTTCTATATTTTGTATTTTATAGATTTTATATAATAGTTTCTTACGTACAATATTGTACCCAGTATTATACATTGATATGTACATATCACTCCCGTTTTATATTTAATTAACAGTTTCCGTCATTCACATGGTACACTACCAACTTACCAGGAAATCATGTTCAAATTCTGTTACATGCACGATGTGTGGTTACACAAACATATTACAATGTTGAAATTCATGGTTGTCCAATAAACTGTCTCTTTTTGTTTACAGCGACATTAATAAAATTAACAATGCCATTGCGGATCAGGTAGCGCTATTCATTGAGCGGATTTCTACATTTATCTTTGGATTCTTAATTGGATTTATTGGAAACTGGAAACTAACGCTGGTTATTGTGGCTGTCAGTCCCCTTATTGGTTTAGGAGCGGGATTAATGGCGCTGGTAATTATTCCCTATTTATTGTGCTTTGTTTAGCCTGTAAGGTTATGGAGAGACCTGCAGCACAGTTCACTGGAGGAATATTCACCACTCATAAGCATACAAAAATGAAATGCATTGAGTCAGCAGTCATTTTATTTGAAAGGGAAAAGAGTAACCTAATATCTGTTTACATGTAGTTCAAATATGATAACTTGACTGATGGTGATATGTTTGCTTGGATGTAATTTTTTAAAAAACATATAGGGCCATACTTTCTACGCAGTTCATAAGACACTTTCTGGCTCATTCATTTGAATGGACCTAAACCTCTTCTAGGAAGAATGTATATGGCTCTGAGGTTGGAAATCTGTCTTTTTATATTGGTTTTTTTTATTGATTAATAATGATGTCATACAATTTGTGGCTTATTTTGTGTGGTTATGTGCGATGTTTTTAGTATCCATTTCATAAACTGATGATGATTGTGCATGTTTATCTTTTAGTAAAACAGCTAATTAGTTAGCATGTTGAAATTAATAGAATTTATCATATGCCATCATGAATGTGGGTCCATTGACTTGACTGGCAGTTATCATGGGATTGCAGTGGGATACCTTTTATCCGACTTTAGCAAATCGCCCCCTGTATTCCATAGCATATGTTTAGTACAGCTAGAACTAACTACTTATCTTTCCAAGCTGTTCCCCTCATCACTGATCCTACTACTAATAAGCCTCACTATGCCATTCTTCTACAAGTATTTAAACATGACTCTTTATTTACACAAAGGAAAACATAGGCATCATTTCAATAGAGGAACAACCCTGACATGCTCAGGTTACCAATCAAAGCCTTTTCATGGCCATTCTCTTATTGTATGAGAAGCTTGGTTGTCATATAAAGTTTACGGTGAAAACTCATGGGGAATCTACACTGTGAATTCAATATGTACTTGATGTTCTTGACTGATATTAAAAATGTACTCAATTAAATATTCCGTTTGGTCCGAGCACTTTTTTTATAAGCAGCAAGAGGTGAAACTAAAAGAAAAGTAGAATAATAATTATAGAGTTGTCGAAGAAAAATTAATTTGTACGGATATTTTATTAAGTAGGTACCCAAACCACAAACCAATTTGATAGAAGTGTCGATTTTTCAACATTGCAGGCGTATAAACATATTTACTTTATATGGCTTACTTCATGTTAATATAAACTGTTTTAATTCTTGTTTCTTAGGCTGTTGCAAGATTAACTGGCAGAGAGTTAAAAGCCTACGCCAAGGCTGGCTCTGTGGCTGATGAAGTACTTTCCTCCATCCGGACTGTGGCTGCTTTTGGTGGAGAAAAAAAAGAGGCTGAGAAGTACTGTTACTTTGATACTTACCCTTGATATAACTCCCCATATTATCACCTTATATATTTATATGACTGAGGAGGGAGGGTTTGTTCCATTTTGTTGTTTTTACATTTAAAAAACCCAGTCTTTTAGCGTCTGTAATTTTCTAAGTCGTCTTGTTAACCCGACTCCTGAGATTCTTTAAGCAGATGATGTCTCTTCTGTACTATAAGGCTACACTGTGGACGCTGGAAAAAGCAAATTGAGATGACTTCCAGCGATCGCGACCAAGCCCTCGCTCCATCGCGCCGTCGCATCGCGCTTACTATAAGGCCATGCGATGGCGGCAATGCATTTGTTTTAACGCCGCGTCACTGTCACCGACACTATAAGCGCAGCCTTATGGGGCAGCCTGGGTCGGCAGCAACAATACTTGGCTCTCACATCAAATTCCCCTTCTCCCCGCTCTGTGTGTGGACACATTATTATGGTCAACAACAAATAACGTTTCACCCAAACAGCGCTTTTGACATTTGCGCAGAAAAAATTGCCATTGTGTGCTGACTGTGCTCTTCTAAAAAAATTATGAAGTGAATAATTTTGTTACACAAATAAAAAGATATTTATAATAACTTTATTTCATATAGCGCTTTTCTCCCAACGAGACTGAAAGTGGTTAACAATCACAGTAGATTGAGCGGTACGCAGCCCATACAGTAGTAATTTTTACAGACACAGTCCCTGCCCAGATGATTTTATAATCTCTGTTTTTTGTGCCTGAAGCACAGGGAGATAAAGTGACGCCCAAGGTCACAAGGAGCCAACACCTGGATTTGAACCAGGCTCAGAGTTGGTGCTTTTACTCACGGAGCCACTCAATTACTGTATACTTTTTCTTATTTATTATTAAAAAAAAAGTTAAATATAAAAAAATACAAATACATCATAACTGTTTTGTCTCCTGTTCCAGCTTCTTTTAATATTGACATATTCAAACAAGAACTTGTTTCAGAGTCTGTTTTGCTCTGAAATTACAAAAAAGCCTAAAAGTTTTGCCAGACACATATTTTACGCACACCAGCAGAGTTACACTTTTGATAATGGTCATGACTCTGTCACTCTGCATGTGACTGGTATTTTTGTTGTAGCATAAAGACGCTACAGTCTTTACTGTCGGAGCACAAAAACGCTAATCCCAGGTGCGTAACTGGAGACATCTGTAGAGTTTTCTAAAGAAAGACAGAGATAGGGGGCTCTATTCAATATGCGGTGATATGACTTCTGTATGACTCAGATGCTCTAAGATCTTTTCAAATAGAGTTTAGAGCTTGAATAGCATGGAGAAACAGCTGCACAATGTATGGAGTATGGTCCAAAGAGAGATAGACAGTAAGAGAGAGACATCAACCTTATTTCATTTTCCATTTTCTTCTCACTGAACCACCTTACCTTTATTACTTACCTTCCACTCTACTTCCCCCAAAACTATACCATGGCTTGTCTTGAATATTTTGATGAGTATTATTCAAACTGAGTTGTATCAAACCATGCTGGCACTTAATTACATAGTATAATAGAGTTGTGAGTACTAAAGGTCCCAAAATATATTTGAATCAATTGTATGTCTTTTGACAGGTATGACAGTAACTTGATTGAAGCACAGACCTGGGGTATTAGGAAGGGTACCATAATCGGCTTTTTCCAAGGTTATTTGTGGTGCATTATTTTTCTGTGCTATGCTCTAGCATTTTGGTACGGATCTAAATTAGTAACTGAAACAAAAGAACTATCTCCAGGAAGTCTTCTTCAGGTAGGTCCTTATACATCAACTCAAGTTAAATGCCATAATAAAATATGTATGTATGTGTATCTTTATTTATACAGCGCCATCTATCTACATAGCGCTTACAGTAGTGATACATGTGACATAATAATATAACACATAATGGGAATAAGTGCTTGAGACATAAAAATAACATTAAGAAAATGAGTCCCTGCTTCAAACTCAGTGTCGTTGTTTACAGTCAGTGTCTTTACTCACTGAGTCGCTCCTTCTCCAACACTGAATGACCAACATTCTGTGCAAGTTGGGGTCAAAGGTATTCACTATAAGATATTTGTGTTTGGTAATTATTAGTGCAGTGACATACTGTATATTTGCAATTAATTGGACAGCTGTCAACGTCTAGAATTCAAACACCCCAATATTAATATTAACGACAATATTTAAAATGATTAGAGCACCTTTTTCACACTCTGGCATATGGGAACATTTATATTGTATTTTAATTTGTAGGTGTTTTTCGGTGTGCTAGTGGCCGCAATGAATCTAGGCCAGGCCTCTCCTTGTTTGGAGGCTTTTGCTTCTGGCCGGGCAGCTGCAACAATTATATATGAAACAATAGAAAAGGTAAGAACGTGCATTAACATTTCATTTGCTATAGAAAATAAAAATACCACTTCTGGGTATGTTTGCATGTTTTAGACATGTCTGCAGCCCTGCCTTTCCCCATTATCTCATAGCATACAATGGTTCTACTGTAGCCAAGGATTTTGGGAAAGGACAGGCAAATGAGCACACAGTGTCACCTTTTGCTTCATGTCCATTTTAAGGCCTCGTCCCCACTGCTCACGGCTGCGCACGCTACGACGTGCACGGCACGAACAAGATATGGCCCTGTAAGGGGTCGGCCCCAGTCACTGCCACCACGCGCCTGCAGAAAGCACGATGCCCGATCACCTTTGCCAAAAGACAAGATTTTTGTCTTTTGGCGCCACGGCCGAACGATGGCTACGTCACTTCAGCAGTTCAGCCAATTAGGGCGAACCAGCCGCGTGATGTCATGGTCTTGCCCCTGCCCCGTCGCAATCTCCTGCTCTTCTGAGCACGTGTCCCAAACCCCAGATCGCGGCTAAAACTGGTGCACACGCCGCCAGCCACTCTGACACTCTGACACATGCGTGCGTGAAGTGACTAGGGCCGTAGCCTAATATGGATGCCTGACGTATTACACAGCTTTTCAGCACCGCCTGGGTTAAAGAAGTGCATAGCCAGTAACACCTACTCACAGACAGCCGTTTCAACCGTTTGGGTCTTATCAGTGTGAGGTTGGTTATACGGGCGTTGTAATGTGAAGCTGGAGTAGGTGTCAATCACATGTTATTTATGTTACGGTGGGTAACATTTCCTATAGAATTATTCACGTACAGTAACAGTTACTAGTTTATATTTTTTAAGGGGTAAGGTGGAAATAACTTATTTTGCAGCTGTAATAAAGGACAACTTGTCATTATGAATCCCCAAACAAAAATGATTGCCCACCTGCCCGTAGCCTTATGAGGAGCAAGTCTTCGGACTGCCTTTCCCAATTTACAGCACTTATTTGTCATCACAAAATGTGAAGGGAGAAAATAAATATAAATAATTTGCACGTTTGTGTGGATCACTTTTAAAATAGCTTCCTTAAAGCTTGCAGAGAACATATCAAATATTATGACGCATGTGCATGCTTCAACCATGGATCTGAGACCTCGATTAATAGAGATATTTACATTGTTATTCGGTGGGGAAGAATTTACAGATGTGAAAGTAGAAAAACAAAGATGGGGTTGAAAGATGTCATTGAAATTCTACACTGAGTCACACATTTATTAAGTGCATTGAGGATTTATAGTAATCTACTACAAATATGTTCTCACTATATATAACACCTGTCACTAAAACATTATGTTACATTACGTTGCAAAGTGCAAACAAGGGTGTCATGACAAGATAATTGTATTATGCTAAAGACAGTAAATTATATTTGTGTCATGATTTGTTAGACAACTGCATAAAAAGGTCACTGATTTATTTGAATTAGTTTTTTTTAATATATTTGTTTTTATTTTAAGAAACCAGTAATTGATTGCATGTCAAAGGAAGGCCACAAACTGGACCAGGTGAATGGTGACATTGCGTTCCATAATGTAAATTTCCATTATCCATCAAGAACAGATGTACAGGTACGGAAACCACTTCAATGCTACAAACACTCTATATGCAGAACTTGGCTATTCTATAAAGAATAGTACACCCAACACATGCAGTATGCTTTATTGTAATAATAAATAATGCATAACTTCAAATGTAACCTTAAATAACAGATAGCATTTGGAAATAAACTTTGTTGGTGATCTCAAATCAAATACATTTTGTTGTTGTAAGTTCACCTACTTCTATATTCAGTTAAAGATCTTGTCATTTTAATTTGCCAGAAAATGAATGGATAAAGTGGATAAGAAGCTAAAAGTGATGTGCTATGAGTGCTAATTTGCATGTCAATACCCAGAATCTTTAGCTGCAGTCAAAGCACTATATGCTGTGCGATCATGGGGTGAGGCCACTTTGGGGGCTGTCTAAGAGCTAAATACTCATAAGTATTCTTTATCATTCCAGAAAGTTTCATATACCAAAAAAAAACTCTAACTCTTTTAATTATTATGTGATCAAATGTACAAACATATTGATATTTTGAACCCCCATAACATGAATTAAAATACAAGGTTAATTTCCAAGTATGAACACATTTCTAAAATCCAAACTCCAACGAACTAATGCCAATATGTTTCTATAGAAGAAATACTATGTTCATAAGTATTTAGACCTAGACTCACTAAAGGCTGATACATGAAAAAATTGGCAACAGACTATTAACAGTATCTACATTATGGGTAGCTATGGCTAGTTCAATTGGATTAAACCTTCTCCCACTGGTCTTTTTTTTCACATGAATTTGCAACTGAGGTACACACCATTCTGCAGCTGGAATAAATGAGAGAATACAGACATAATTGTCCAAGTTAGAAAAAACGATATGCTACTAAATGGTAAGGGGTTAATTCAGTGATTTCAGTTGAGCATCTGTAAGTTAAGAAGTATAAAAGCAATAGATTTTCTACATTACTAGAGGGAGAAATAGATTTGAAAATGCTGATAATGATGATAATAATTCTGTATAACAGTATGGCGATGCTAAACAGGAACATAAGATGAGTGTCAGCTTTATTGCGGCATGTGTTGTAAACATGTTGCAGGAAGAAATATGATGCAATACGCATTGTTTTCCATATCCACAGATTTTAAGTGACCTCAATATTTCGATTAAACCTGGAGAAACCACTGCTTTTGTTGGGCCCAGTGGTTCTGGGAAGAGTTCTGCAGTACAGCTCATACAAAGATTCTACGACCCAACAGATGGAAAGGTAAAGAATTGAATTGTTACATTTGACACAGCCCAGAATTCTATAAAATACATGACCTAGTAATAAGAGGTAAATGAATACTTATATCATAAATACCTATAATTATATCCTTATTATATTCAATTCAAGCATTTCATGCATATGTGCAACTCATGCACACATTGTTTTTCAGCTTTATAAATGTACATATAGTTTTAGATATCACCAGAATACTGTAATGGGGTAACACATAAGTGGCCATTTATAGCCAGTAGGTATAACAATTGAATATTCTTAAACGTATATCCAATAGTATTTTCTAGTGTTGAGTCCCACCATTATATGCCATGCAAAAAATTAGAAGATTGTCTGCTTTCTACTCAAAAACATGACAAAGCATATTCTCTCACAACTCATTTCAGTCTTATTCTTGGTCACAATCTATAGGTAACTCTAGATGGGCATGACATTCGTACACTTAACATGCAGTGGTTGCGTTCTTTAATTGGTGTTGTTGAACAAGAGCCGGTTTTGTTTGCTACCACAATTGCCGAGAACATTCGCTATGGAAGAGAAGAAGTGGCTATAGATGATATTATCAAAGCGGCAAAGGAGGCAAATGCCTACAACTTCATAATGGATTTACCACAGGTAAAATGAGGCAAAGAAGCTTTTGTGTAAATGCCAGACTGTTATGTTTGACGATTATGTAAATAAGATAGCTAATCCCTTTGTGATGGCCGATAATATATTCTTTTGCTATTTTCAGGTTGGGGGTGAAATGTTAATTTAATAACTAATTAAAAGTACATATAAAAGTTAGAGCACACAGTGAAGTGAATGAACAGACATAATTTTATATTGTATTTTATTTATTTATTTATAAAAAATGTTTTACCAGGAAGTAATACATTGAGAGTTACCTCTCGTTTTCAAGTATGTCCTGAGGAGCGGACGGAATAATATTATTATTTGTGTGTAATTATAAAGCCTTAACATATTCATTGCCTCACTCAATTGTACAGAAAAAGCAATGACATAATGAACATACACTGATAAAACAAGTGATGTGACATTAACCTATATAACATGTTTATGCTCCTGTTCTTCTAGAAATTTGAAACTCTTGTTGGGGAAGGTGGAGGCCAAATGAGTGGGGGTCAGAAACAAAGAATTGCCATTGCTCGAGCCCTGGTCAGAAATCCCAAAATCCTACTCCTTGACATGGCTACATCTGCACTTGATAATGAGAGTGAAGCTGTTGTGCAAGAGGCACTTGATAAGGTTGAGTATTCACATGATTGCAGCATTTCCTAGTTCTTTCATTATTATTTTTGTATAGGGCACTAGGACATCTAACATACAGTACGATACTGCCAATCTCTGAGTTGGATCTTCATAATGTTTTATTATTTATTTTTCTTCTAGTGGCAGGGGTATTCTTTTAAGATAAAATTTGTATGTCACAGTGAGTGTACAGTATATCCAGGGTGGCTGACCCGTGTGATGATACTCAGAGATCAGCTGCTTCGGGGCCAGGAGCTCTACCACTTTCCTCCTCTGACCGCTGGGGCCACTGTGCACTGTGTGGCCCCCTACTCTCTTTAGTGGCAGGGCCCTCTCATGTCTACCCACACCATCGGTGCACCCGGCTGGTGCCAGAAGTTGGGCCCGCCTGGAATTTGTGCCCAACTTCTGCATCCGCCCGTGGGTCCCCAACTCTCTTCTGCCGCTGGACTGTAGGCCTTCCTGAAACCTTCTAAAAGGTAAGACTCTTAGAGGGCAAGGAGGAGGGAGAGCATTGTCTCAGCAATTCTCCTCCTTGAGAACATAACCGTGACTCACCAATAGGCTGCCCTGCTTCAGCATAACTCGGAAAGGAGAATGAGGCACAGGGATAAATATATATTCATTTAGCTGAGGGAATCTATGGGTTAAAAGGGTACCCCAGCTAGTGCCCAGGTGACCCACAGACAGTATATGGTTTGTGGCTACCCAACCGTACATAAGGTTAGGGGGACTCAGAGTAAATACTGAGTCAAAGGGAAAGCATGGGGAGACACCGTGTAGACAGAAATAAAAAGAGTACACTTTTCCATTTTCTATTCCCTGTACCCAGAGACTCAAAGTTTATTAAAGTGTATTTTAATATGTTTTAACATTCGGAACCGATGCCCAAACAGGCAGCCTGGGCAAACCCATAGGCACCGGTAAGTCTGCTGGACATCGGAGCTTAAAGCAGAAAGAGGATGCCCAGAGGTGTGAACGGCATTTGGTCAGCAGGGAAAAGCAGAGTACTAGGTCTGGAGATAAATGGCAGTCCTCCGGGATGCCACTTGTTCTGCCAGACCTAAGGGCGCCTGCCCAGCGGTGGCATTGGGATAGCTAGAGGGAGATGTGGCAGGCTTGCGCATGTCTCTTGTCTATTTCAAATTTCCCGCTGACCCGGCTTTTCTAACCGGCTTGGCTCTGATTGGCTGCTTGAGAAAGTTCCCACGCACTGATTGGCTGTCAGGTCTGCTTCTATTTTATGAATGAAGCAGGGAATACTACTGTATAAAAAGCCGTGAGCCAATAAGATTGTGTGAGAGCTGAAAGAGCGCGGGCGGGCTTTTCAAAGTTGCTTTGTGCGAAACAGCAAAGCAACCGGCTTCGATTTCAAGCCTGAAAAGCCTGCCCGCCAGAGACTAAGTCCCGACTTTTGCGCCCACGTTGTCAGAAACGAACATAGCGGTCGCGGCTGGGATTTCATGCCGATTTTAGTTCCAAAAGATTCATGCTGACTCGCGGTCAGGAAGGACCAAGTTCTGAGAAACTAACATAGCGGTGGCGTCAGGAATTTCATGCCGATTTGAGTTCCTGGAGATCCTGGGCTAAGTTCCGGTCAGGGTAAATCTCTCCCAATAGAGTTCCCTGCACCTAGGAAAGCCTTGTTTTCGACCCCAGATCCCAGTAACTGTGTCATTTTGTCTGTATTTTGTTTCACTGTGTGTATGCGAATTTATGCCGAATAAATTACAATTTATTTCTCTACTTTACTTTGCTCATTGAATGATCCCGTAAAAAGGTGAAAATAACCTGGTCTCCTATGACACTTGGAACTCCAGTTAACTGTCTGAGTGCTAGTTTATTAAAATACTTATCATGACATGCGTATTCCAGAGTAATCTGGTAGATGCAGGTAATGCAATGAAAAAAAATCTGCAGCTGTTACACGCTTACGGATTTCATGTTCGGTAGCAACTTCTTATCTTAACTTTTAAATCTGTTATCGTTATCACTTCATCTCTTATGTAATCTCTTAATAGCAGCCTCTAAATAATCTTTTCAGGTAACATTGTGCTTTCCGTTCGGCTTGCCAGCTGGATTTGCTAAACATCGCGCTCTCTCAATTATTATCAAGTAGACAGCAATGTTGAATACAAAAATGTGTGCACTCTGGTCAATCAAGCTGTGTACAGCTTTTCTGATTTTTAGCAGATGCATATGAAATAAAGCTCATGTCATACAGTAAACACTTTTACTGCAAAGGGGTCTGCAGTGCTCTGCAGTTCATGCATTGCAGTAAAAAGGGATTTGAGATCTACCTAACGTTTTGCAGGAGTTCATGAATGATGCACAATTTGCAATTGAATTTTTTCTGTGGAAAATCGCAATCAATTCGCAAACTCTTTTCTCTCCAGAATCCTGGACTGGGACGATATACGACACTGATCCAAGATATTTTAGTTGTGTTCCCATGTACGTCCCCACATCTTGTATAGAGGAGTGTTTTGGGAGATACATAAATCAATGGGTACATACTGAATATCTCCTTTCCACCCCCGTCCCTCCCCATCTCCACCACTCTCCCTTAAAAAGGCTTAGCAAAACTGCACATTCTCAGCAGAAATGTGCGATATACCACTTTGAAGAAATTGAAAGAAATGTATTATTTTTTTTAAATGTGTGAAAGATTTTTAGACACATTTGCACATCTCTAGTTAAAATGCATGTGCAATTCGAAAGGTTATTTAGTTCCCATTCTTTTTAAAGGAGGACAGAACAAATAGCACCAGATTTATCCAAGAAAATTATTATTTAATTATCCTGGGACAAATATAGTACTACTGTATTTGTTAATGATTGCCTCACATTGGCAGCTGCAAGAGTTTGATACATAACTCTCTAATAGACAATTCCCAGATTGAGTTGCTAGTGTGGTCATATTCAGGATTACCAATTGAAATCTTCTGTACATCCTTTGGAAGTGGCTTCCGTACAAGTTAAGTAGAGGTGGGCACATTTTTGTTGGCAGATTTGGACCCGCCTCAGATCGGTCGGTTCCTTTGGTCCGCAGATACGTCTCAAAAATGGCGGATTTTTCTTTTAACACCGACAATCCATCGGCGGATTCTTAAAATCTGTCAGCGGATTACGGAATCCGCGGATTGTATTGTTAAAATTCCCCAGCGGCTTGTATCCAATGGCGGTTTTGGATCAGTCCTCGTTAATTGTTACATTTTCAATCTGTCAGCGAATTTTACCCAGCGGAATGGATTTTGAATGAATGGTAAATCAGGAAATTCTTGGAAGCGGGATTGGACTGGTTCACCCTTCTCTAATGCTAAGCACGATACCGTTATTATTATTCATATCGTTTTTTTATAAAGCACCAACATATTTTGCAGCTTAATACAATTGGATTGTGGCATAACAATAACATGCAGCAAGTTTACACATAAGACAAACAGGTCACTGTTTTTACAATGAGCTTTCTTCTAATACTGGCAGTACATTCATTGAAAAAATCTGCATTTTATATTTCCTTATCTTAAGGTGCGCAATGGGAGAACAACAATTTCTATAGCTCATCGCCTTTCCGCGGTCCGAAATGCAGATGTTATAGTGGGATTTGATGGTGGAAGAGCAGTTGAGATGGGGACACATGAAGAACTTTTGAAAATAAAGGGTGTTTACTTTACCTTAGTCACCCTGCAGAGCCAAAATACCTCCTCAGGTAATGAACAAATAAATGCATATTATAACAGACCGACTTTTAATGATATTTTGTAAGCGGTAGAATAATTGGGGAAGACATAAGGGGCTATGTATAAAATATACTTTTTTGAAAAGGAATTGAGTGCAATGTGGCCCAAAAATTATTTCTCACCTAAAATCATTTGCGTCAAATAGATGTTAGAAAGACTTAGCATGTCTGAGATCAGATGCATTGTAAATTCTTCTGTATTTTATACAATTTTCAATTGACCAGAAAATTACAGGGAACCATTTAGAGATGCCCGGGGAACCCAAGGGTTCCTAGGAACACTGGTTGAAAAACACTAGTTTAGGTACCTATAGTTTTAACCTTCTATTTTGAATTATGCATAGATTTTATATGTTATATTATATGATAAAATGCAAGTATAGCATTAATTTACTAATTACATTTTTTTTTCAAACATAGAAAAGGCGGTAAATGAAGATGTTGTCAAAAAAGAGAGAACTTTCAGTAAAGGAAGTTATCAATCAAGTTTCAGGTTAGTATTTTAGTTTATATTGTTGTTAAACAATAATATCTAATGAAAAAAAAAATGTAAATGTGCAATATTATTTGTATGGTTTTCTTGTGTAGCGTGTGAGTTTATTAGGGTTTTGGTTGAATTAATTCTGGAAAGAGATATCACAATATTTACTCAACGTGTATTTAAGAAAGAAACATAAATATATGAACATTAAACTGTCAGCATTAAAATGGTTTGAGAAGAAAGCATTAATAATAATATGAAAAAGTGGGTCATAAAATGTGAATATACAGCCAAATTGTGTTTCATTTAGACTTCTAGGTAGAAGAAAACAGTAAATGTTTAAACATTCTTTGCTGGTTCACAATGTTTAACATCTAGAGTAGGAAACGCCAACTCCAGTCCTCAAGGGCCACCAACAGGTCAGGTTCTCAGGATATCCCTGCTTCAGCACAGGTGGCCCAATCAGTGGCTCAATGACTGAGCCACCTGAGCTGAAGCTGGGATATCCTAAAAACCTGACCTGTTGGTGGCCCTTGAAAGATGGAATTGGCCACTCCTGATCTAGAGTGACCTTTTCACATATCTATTACGTCATGGGCACTTATTCATTTTCTAGGCAGATCAGGATGACCTCACCGATGGCCAGAAAACAAAGTGGAGCCCCCTCTGTCACGGTAGCTTGTGACAGGTTGTAATTTACACCAAAACTATATATAAATATATATATACCTGGGTTTGAACTGGGACGAGACTTAGATATGATAAAATGTAATTTATTCCTTGATAAAGGTGAACACAACAGATATGTACAAATAACAGGCAAAATATAGACACTTACGTAAAATGGAAATGATGAAGCAGTCACAGCTGGACTGGCAGTTCATACAGTACTCTTCATAGTCATCAAGCCACCCAAAAGCATGAAAAGACCTCTGGCAGGAAGACAGTGCATAGCGTTTCTCTCAGCAAACAAGATGGTATAGAACAGACTGAACACTTGAAGAACTTGCAAAACATGAACAACATGGATAAAAGGGTGGCTCTGACTTATATATCATTTTAACCTTTGCATCCCAGCTTACGGCGCCGTGCCATCTAGTAAAATCCCCTTTGAAGCTTTTGAAGCTGACTTTGGGCTTCCAGGGTCCACTGTGAAAAGTTTCACTTACTCTGGTTAATTCCTTTTGTCCGTTGGGCCAAGCATAAGCAATTAGCAATTTAGCCTTTGATGACCACGCGATGTAAATTCTGGCATTCCTGCTCATTATCATAGCAGGGGGTTGCAGTTTCTCAGAACTCAACCAAAATTTCATATTTACTGCAAATCACCTCATAACTTGAGTTCAGTAATACATACAGTCAGGTGAGATATATTAATACATTCCGTCCCACCTGACGCTCGCAGAGAGACCAAACATTACAGTGTAATATGAAAATTAATAGAGATATTAATATCTGGCAGCCACTAAGGGCCAGATATTAAGTGTTTGTAACGGTTGGTGGCGGGGAAGTCCCACGAATACAAATATGTAATTCTTATCCTTTTCAGCCAAGGACATCTCATAATATTCTTATATTTAATAAGGTTACTCCTTTTGATTCCCTTCTTGGGTAGCTCCACCCCTACCCCCATCAATAAAACCTTTTGAAGTAGGCTTGTAGCTTCTCGCATAACCAACTAGGTAATTACCTGTTGATCCTTCCTGGGTCTTGCATAGCAAGTAGGTAATCACTCTCTGTTGATATACACTTCCAGTGAGGAAGCTTGCATATCAAAACGTGAATAGACCCATTTGGCCTTGGTACGCATTACAAAGGCAGGCAGAGGTTACTAGCATTTGGCCTGTCTTTGTAAGACTGCAGAAAGGCATTTTATCAAAAATATATGTCCCCCTTATGACAAAGTTATATTTTTAATACGTGGGTACTTGGGGGGTTCCCCTTATGACCCAGTGGGTGTGTTATGCATACACTGATCCCGAAACAATACATTTACACAGGGGAATAAGCATTTTCATGTTATTTAACAAGGGTTAAGTCACAGTTCTGGGCCTCAGCCCAGTTAACCCCTTGTCTCCCTGGCGAGGTTGGAGGGGGCTCTTGGGGGGTAACCCCGTTAATCCCGGGCCAAACCCTCACTATCGTCACACCCTCCACTTTTGTTGCCGGCATCTGGGCACCAGTCGTGCATGGGATAGCTCCTGGTGCTCTTGTGCTGCCAGACCATCGGCACTGTAAAGCTTAATCAGAATAACAACAGTGACAACTAGTGTTTAATCCTCTTTAAAAAATAAAGGCATATGTTAAGGACCCACCCAATACAGTCAGTGCGTAGGTTATTGATTTAAGTAAGGCTCAGGAAGAAACGTTATTACTTTCAATTTCATTTGCTAGAAATACCACTGTGAGACAGATCATTGCTCGGCACCATGAAGGGTTGAAGATGCAGGCATGTTGTGATTTACAAAAACACCCAAGTACTCAGTTTGTGGCACATTTAATAAAACATAGTTGTCATATAGAAGTATGATATTGATCTGCCCTTTTTATGTATCTTGTATTCATCTGGTGTAAATTGAATACATTCTACTAATATTGTTTGACATGAGAAATCATTTTGTTATTGTTCTAAATTAATAACAATCTGCATTATGCTGACACATTTAGCTTCCTGCAGAGAGGGAAAACGATTGATGTACATCTATTAGCTAGGTTTATACCGCTCCTACCTGGAAGTTTTAATCAGCAGAAAAAGACAAAATGTGATACAAACTATTATAATAAGTGAAATTTGCATCACATAAACTTTCCATAATAATAATAATAGCATGTTCTTGTATATCGCTGCTAGTTTTACGAAGCGCTTTACAGAGACATTTTGCAGGCAAAGGTCCTTGCCCCATGGAGCTTACAATCCATGTTTTTTGGTGCCTGAGGCACAGGGAGATAAAGTGACTTGCACAAGGTCACAAGGAGCCGACTCTGGGAATTGAACCAAGCTCCCCTGCTTCAAACTCTCAGTGCCAGTTAGTGTCTTTACTCATTGAGCCACTCCCTCTCCCATACATCATGCCTGACTAAAAGCAGTGCATAATTAGAACAAACTTCATAAATACAATCAGGCCAATTAGTTGATGTGGTGTTTTTTTTAATGTATGCATAATTTTGTTTATAATTGAATTTAAATAAAAACACGTGAGTTATATGATTTTACAGTGTCCGACAAATCCAGTTGCCCACAGGCCCGGGGTGACTGTATTTGACCCCGTGGCGACCTCCTCATAGCCTCACAGGCAGCACACGTGGTGCTCGTACTGGAAAAAAATAAAACATTTTTCTTTAAATCCAACCTGATTTGCTGACAGGACTTGACGGGCTGCCAAGATTTTTTCCCCTCAAGGCCATGCATGCGCATCCTCTTCCTTTCCTGCCTGCTGCTTGAAGAGGTTAGTAGATGATAGCGGGGTATTCCCCCCCTTGCCCCTCAGTCTCCGCTTCCCCCCCATCCCTGTGTCTGCCTGCGGGGCGTGAGGTGGTAGCGGGGGTGTTCCATACCTTCCTCCCCAGTCCCAGCTCCCCCCCCCCCGGTCCCCATGTCTGTCCGTGGGGCGGGAGGAGGTGGTAGCGGGGTGTTCCCCCTCTTGCCCCCCAGTCCCCGCTTCCATCCGGTCCTGTGTCAGCTCGCGGGGCGGGAGGTGTAGTGGAGTGTTTCCCCCCGTCCCCCGCATTCTCCGCTTCCCCCCGGTCCCATGTCTGCCCGCGGGGCGGGAGGTGGTAGTGGGGTGGAGCGTGGTGGTGGTGCTCGGTCGCGGCCTTCTCCCCCTCCCCTTGTGAGACAGTGTGTGTGTAGGAGAGAGACAGTGTGTGTATGAGAGACAGTGTGTGTGTATGAGAGAGAAACAGTGTGTGTGTTTGAGAGAGAGAGAGAGACATTATGTGTGTGTGTGTGTGTGTGTGTGTGTGTATGAGAGAGAGAGACAGTGTGTGTGTGTGTATGAGAGAGAGACGCAGTGTGTGTGTGTGTGTGTGTGTGTGTGTGTGTGTGTGTGTGTGTGTGTGTGTGTGTGTGTGTGTGTGTGTGTGTGTGTGTGTGTGTGTGTGTGTGTGTGAGAGAGAGAGAGAGAGAGTGTGTGTATGAGAGAGAGAGACAGTGTGTGTGTGTGTGTATGGGAGAGACTGTGTGTGTATGGGAGAGACTGTGTGTGTGTATGGGAGAGACTGTGTGTGTATGGGAGAGACAGTGTGTGTATGGGAGAGAGAGACAGTGTGTGTGTGTGTGTGTGTGTGTGTGTGTGTGTGTGTGTGTGTGTGTGTGTGTGTGTGTGTGTGTGAGAGAGAGAGTGTGTGTATGAGAGAGAGAGACAGTGTGTGTGTGTGTATGGGAGAGACTGTGTGTGTATGGGAGAGACTGTGTGTGTATGGGAGAGACTGTGTGTGTATGGGAGAGACTGTGTGTGTATGGGAGAGACAGTGTGTGTATGGGAGAGAGAGACAGTGTGTGTATGGGAGAGAGAGACAGTGTGTGTGTGTGTGTGTGTGTGTGTGTGTGTGTATGTGTGTGTGTATGTGTGTGTGTGTGTGTGTGTGTGTGTGTGTGTGTGTGTGTGTGTGTGTGTGTGTGTGTGTGTGTGTGTGTGTGTGTGTGTGTGTGTGTGTATGGGAGAGATAGACTGTGTGTGTGTGTGTGTGTGTGTGTGTGTGTGTGTGTGTGTGTGTGTGTGTGTGTGTGTGTGTGTGTGTGTGTGTGTGTGTGTGTGTGTGTGTGTGTGTGTGTGTGTGGGAGAGATAGACTGTGTGTGTGTGTGTGTGTGTACCCCCTCACCCCCCCACCTCGTCACCCCACCCACCCCGTTTCTCGTCCCCTACCCCTTTTTTACCCCCCCACCCCGTTTCTCGTCCCCTACCCCTTTTTTGCCCCCCACCCCGTTTCTCGTCCCCTACCCCTTTTTTGCCCCCCTCCTTTTTTGCCCCCCCTTTTTTGCCCTCCCCCCTTTTTGCCCCCCCCTTTTTGCCCCCCCCCCTTTTTGCCCCCCCCCTTTTTGCCCCCCCCCTTTTTGCCCCCCCCTACCCCGTTTCTCACCCCTGCACCCCGTTTCTCGCCTCCCCACCCCGTTTCTCGCCCCCCCACCCCGTTTCTCGCCCCCCCCACCTCGTTTCTCGCCCCCCACCCCCTTTCTCGCCCCCCCACCCCATTTCTCGCCCCCCCACCCCATTTCTCGCCCCCCACCCCCTTTCTCGCCCCCACCCCCTTTCTCGCCCCCTCCGTCTCTTGCCCCCTCCCTCTCTCTCACCCTCTCTCTCTCTCGCCCTCTCTCGCCCTCTCCGTCTCTCGCCCTCCCTCTCTCTGTCTCTCTCACCCTCTCAGTCTCACACTGTAGATCTGGATATTTTATTTACCCTGTATATCTTAACTGCCCTATATCTACACCGAAATAACCTATACTTCTTTCTTCCAGATCTGACTCTCAAGCTTCACATGGGAGACATCAGAATCCCCCCTAACCCAGAAGACAGGTAGGGAACACCTCCCTTCCAACATATAACATTGCAGGAATGAGGGTACCTGGACATTGAGGGACTGCGGATCAGGTAAGATCATACACACACACACGTAACAAGGACTAATTGTAGTATAATGCAATACAATAAATAAACTTATGTCAAAAACGAATGTTGTTCTTACTAGGAATTTATTCAATTTTTAAGAGGGGCTGGGGGCGGGGAGGGGCTGGGGCTAGGTGGCGAGTAGATTTTTGTTGTTCGTCGAGTAGATTTTTGTGTGATTTGTCGACCACTGTGAATTTAGCATATCCAATCTGACCTGTTGATTGTCCAAATTATTCCAGATCCATTCATGTAAACTGTACCATTTTTACAGGAACTCCTTACGCCTTCGTTCAAAATCACAGCTTTCAAGTATGTTTCCTGATGCTTTTTCTGGTAACATAACTGGAACACCTTTGATGTTAGCAAATAACATCAGTGATACAGAAGACAGTGAGCAGGAATATGTCTCTAAAAAGGTATAATTTTAGGAAGATTTATCAGTGGTTTGTTCCTTGGATACTGTAGAATATGTCTTCATCAATATATTGGATTAGTATCACAACCAACAATAAACGTATACCCAGTCCTCAGAACCACTCTGGTTACTGCAATTTTGAACTACAGTACATATTTATATTCATAAACATAGTGTTATTTTATTTATGCTATTGGCCATTTCCCCCGTATTGGAGCAGTGAAGGGCTTGGGAGATTATTCAATTCTTTTTGTAATCTTTAAATGGATCAACAAGATAATTATTTGTATGTACAGCTGTACCTAAACTTTGAAAACTTTGCAAGTCACATTTTCATATGACAACCATATTTTACATATATAAAAGAACCGACACATAGAATATACAATATCTCTAAGGTACAGTATTACCTGCAAAAGAATCCGATAGAGGTGTTACTGTAAAGTGTTATACAATAGAAATGTTCAGCTACGTACTGTAGCCTGACCATTTTCTTAAGTGTAGTGGAATCTTAGACAATATTAGATAGTTTTGAATTCCCTCAACAAGCTCTGTTTGGGGGTTCTTCCATGAATCTACTACCCTTTCCACGAAGAAAAACATTTTTACTATTCAATAAATTATTTTTAATTATACCTCACTATTCATACTTTATCGATCTGAGTGCATTCATGAGGGAACCTTTCTGTCTGTTTTTGTTCATTATTCCCTTCGGGACTCATCAGCTACAGACAGGCTTTACGTGTGCTGCCTTTTTACACTGGGGAAAGGCCCTGTCACAATTTTCAAGATAGAAACATAGAAAATTATAGCAGATAAAAAGTTTCCCTTGGTCAATTAATATAAATGTGTTCTTACTTACTGTACAAGTACTGTACAAGTTTGTACAAATACCTTCTTCAAAATTGCTTTTATTTTATGAGCTTTGTATTAAAGTAGATGTTATTTTCTATTTTGTAGATTTTGTCTGTATCCGGTTATTTAATCTGCAATAAAGAATATCCCTTATTTGTTACAGAATGAGAAGAAGAGCAAGAAAAAAGCCAAGAAAACATCATCTGTAACCAGGGTTTTGAAATACAATGCTCCAGAATGGCCTTATCTTCTAGTTGGGTCCATTGGAGCTGCTATTAACGGAGCCGTTAGCCCACTTTATGCTCTTTTGTTCAGCCAGATACTAGGGGTAAGTTTTGAAAATAAAATCGTTATTATCACATTCTGGTTATTTTTGTAGCTTCCTCAGATTTGACATTGGGTCTGGATTGGGGTTGACAGAGAGGGACAAGTACATTCAGGTCAGCAGGTGTCAAAATGTGACCTGCGGCTGTAATGGGATTTTGTATGGATACTAACAACCCATTCAATAAACTGAGAGTTAATCAGATATGATTATTTGTAGCTATACAATTTCTGGTACACATATTTATGCATGTATATAATAGAGAATGGATAACCTTATCTCAGTTTTCCAGAACATGCAGTAACTTCACCCGGTCAAAATCCCTATGAGACTCATCTTTAAGACTTAAATACCCAGAGGGAATCTTGTCCCATTTATTGCACAGTCTTGCTCTTTTGGTTCATGACAGTTCTTGTCTTCATCCTGTGTCTGCCATACTCTCCATTTAACAGGAATAGGACATGACAAAATATATCCTATGAAAATCATTATTGTTGTTTATCCTTTCAGTCCTTATAGTCTTTTAATGGGCAAATGAAACAAAGGGTTTCTTTTTTTGGTACAGGGCAAGCTTAGAGAAATTGTACCCTTAAATGGACATAGACAGCATTAGAATGAGTAGTGAGTTGCTTCATAATAATAGAACACCTTCATGTTTTTTATTCTTTGTGTTCGTACTCTGTTTTAGACATTTTCATTACCAGACCCGGAAGAGCAAAGAAGACAGATCGATGGCATCTGCATTTTGTTTGTTATAATTGCTGCTGTATCCTTTGTTACACAGTTCTTGCAGGTAACTAAAAAGGGGGTAATTAGAAGGTATCACCTAGGCCAGGGGTGCTCAACTCCAGTCCTCAAGCCCCCCCCCCCTCAACAGGTCAGGTTTCCAGGATATCCCAGTTTGAGCACAGAGGACTGAGCCTCTGATTGAGCCACCTGTGCTGTAGCAGGGACTGATGCAGACACTTGTGCTGAAGCAGGGATGTTCGGAAAACCTGACCTGTTGGGGGGCAGGGGGGAGGGGGCTTGAGGACTGAAGCTGAGCACCCCTGACCTAGGCAGTAGTGGGCTCACCAATTTATTTGTTTTTACGTATGCTTTAAAAAGGCCACAAGAGGTAGTTCTCAATGTTTACCTGTTTACTTCAATTAGGAACATTCACACTCGCTGTTAAAAACTCACCTACGTTTATAATAAATTACCACCATTCGCTAAAAAAAAAAAAAAAAAGCAGTACCCAGGTGAAAAATGGGCAGTGTATTTCAGAAAATTCAAGGCAGTCCTTGGATATCTCACATTTTTTTTACTATCTTTCCAACTTCCCTTAAAATGATATGCTTAAAAAGGTGCAATCTAGATAGATTAGATTTTTTTTATAATTGTTTACCATAAACAAATGAACCCATGCTTAACCCTTTCACTGTCACAACAGGTTCCAGGCTCTTCTAGCAGCAAAAGAGATAAATCAAAGATCTGGCTGGTTTTTGTTTCTTTAGAAATGAAGCTTTCCTTTTCATTGGGGCCCCTGAATGGGGAGTGATTGTCAATCAAGTGTGGTTTCTGAACATACTGTTGTTGAACACAGTGATATCATCCTAAAAAAAATGAGCTGGCGGAAATCAAACTAATGAGCAATATACATTAGCGCACCCAGGCACATTGGAAACATGGATAGGGGCAGGTCGAGGGCTGCTGAACTCTTGTTGAGCATGGTGAGAAGGGGATAAGCAGGCTTTACCTGCAGACGGGATGCATGGTCTCAGCCTGACGACAGCCCAGCCGAAGGAGGGTGGTGTGCGTCAGGACCAAACCAGAGGAGGGCCCAGATGGCAGACGATCAAGGAAGTCGAGCCCGACTTCCGGTATTAGCGGTGCGAGCCCCATGACCTCCCGGGCCTGGAACTGTTGTCCGCAAACCCCCCACCCCCCCTTGTCAGCATCCCCGAGCGCACCTGATCTGGCATTAACTCCCAATCAAGTCAATGATCAGGTGTGCTTACTGATACCGGGCTTAGTAAATGTTCCCCCAAGAATCAACTTAGCATCCCGGTATTTAGTCACACATGCCTCGTTCCTATAACTTCTTTTATAATTACATATCTGCAGAGTACATTGCACAAAATGAAATACAATAGTCATTACTGAAAGCAAGAAATGCATTTTCAGAAGCTGTATCAATCAGATACAGTATTTACTTTAAAATGCAGCAGTGGGAACTGCTGGTTTAATAAAATGTTCTTTTAAAAAGCACACTGCGTATAAATATCCTCAAAATTCCCCAAGTCCCTTTAACTACTACATGTGTTATTATATTTCTCTGCATAAGACCTGCTCAGATGTTGTATTTTATATAATTATTTGTAAACAAAAAGGGCAGAAAATATTATATGGTTACAACATCCCATCATCATTCAAAGGCGTGTGAATCATAAAATCTTTATTTGTATGACAGCTTCAGCATTATAGTGCTTTCAAGATACACCACTGCCTGATAAAGAATCACATCCTCATTCAAATGCATTTTGTTGTGACCAAATGGCAGCTTAACAGGCAAAGTAACTGCATCAGATCAGCATCCCCACTCCTAATATCTTTTGTGCTGAGAGGCACTTCAATGAGCAGAATAACTGGTCAAGTAATCAAATCCTCATCCTGCTGAGCTTGGTGCTAACGCAGCACAGAAATGTGGCAGGATTATGATGTGATTGTTTGTTCTCATTAAAAATTAACCTTGCAAGAGCAATAAGGACAAAGCTGCACTTAGAAGTATACATTTGACAGTTTTTGCAAACCTGAATGGCTTGAACTAATAACATAATTGCAGGGTGTTTCCTCTTTTCTGCACTGCACTGTATGTTCCTAGCTTGAGCAGTGCCACCCAGAGCAGTTACAGCAGTTCTTGTTCAACTGCTCGAGGGGCTATTGATTTACTCTTTGCTGATAGATACACTGGAAACCATACAGTACCACTCTACTTACAATTTCAACAGAAATGAGTGTGTATGTTGGGTATTGTGGAGTTGGTGGTAAATTAAAATGAACATGTTGCTTCATGTAACGATGTGCTGAGTATGTCTGTACCATTTTATTTGTAGCATAAACAGAGATAAAGCAGTCAAAATCTTCAGAGCGTCACGTCACATTGCACACTGGCTCACTTCCCTTTTAACTGCCCATCTAGTAAGCATCTAGTTGTTTATAATGGTCATCGGATTGGTGGGAAAAGTAATGGTTCTTTGTGATGTCCAGCGCTGCAACATTTGTCCCTGAATAACTTCCTGGGGGTCAGAAATAACACTTATTCAATGGCATAGATGTAGCATTAAGGTATTACAACTTGCTGTATTTGATAATCACACAATAGAGGGTTCAATACTTCAGTGAATTGTAGCTGATTTACATGGTCATTTTCAGGGTTATGCTTTTGCTAAATCTGGAGAGCTCCTCACTCGGAGATTAAGAAGACTGGGATTCCAGGCAATGCTTGGTCAGGAAATTGGCTGGTTTGATGACAACAATAATAGCCCAGGAGCCTTGACCACTAGACTTGCTACAGATGCTTCCCAAGTTCAAGGGGTATGATGACTAAGGATTATTACATTTCAAAGTTTATTTACACTTTTCTTTTTTTTTATATAAAAAGGTTAACATTCTCAAATGAGAAATATTTTCTTTGCTTTAGATTTTCTGTTATAGTTATATAGTAAGAATACGCTGTCCATGGGATCCAGTTTCCACAAATAAGAATGCAAACCTGCTGGTTTTTGCTTGTTGATCTTGCAGAAGCAAAAACATGGTGTACGTTATGCTGTTGTGCCATGTTTGTCTTATTTTATAAGAATAACCTGAGATCCTTAAAACTTGAGATCCTTCTATTTCATCTTTCCCGTGGTTGGATCTTGTGGTCCACTGTTGATTTCAATTTATTTGTTGCTCTTATGAACTCTACATACAGTATTCTAATTGTGACCTAATTGATGAGGTTCAATTATCATTTAGTTTATCTGTGGGCTTAAAATGACAAAAAAATTATTTCTCATTTAGGCCACAGGCGCTCAAATTGGAATGATTGTAAATTCCTTGACGAACATTGGAGCATCTCTTATCATTGCGTTCTACTTCAGCTGGAAGTTGAGTTTAGTTGTTCTATGTTTCCTACCACTAATTGGATTGTCTGGAGTTTTTCAAGCTAAAATGCTTACCGGATTTGCAAATCAGGACAAAAAGGCATTGGAGGAAGCTGGAAAGGTAATATTGATGTTTCTCTAGAGGATAAACAATGTGTAGAAAATAATATGATGTATTTTTATATTGATGGGGAAAGTAATAAACTATTTAATGCGTTCAATGCACTAAGATGATGGTAAGACACGAAGGGGCAGATTCACTAAGCAATAATGTGGGGTACAGCGGCGGACTTACATTTCTGCCACCTGTAGGCTCATAGGCGGCCCTCTGTCCTAGCATATTTACGTTATGACATCACGGTGTCATGTGAAATTGTGATGTCATTTGACGTCGGGACGCCATGTCGATGCGATGCTAGAGGAGGGGGCAGCTCTAGAAAAGGTAAGGCTCTCACACACACACACACACACACACACACACACACACACACACACACACACACACACACACACACACACACACACACACACACACACACTTTCTCCTCCCCCAAAATTGCCGCCCATCAAATAATTACTGCTCTTTGCTACTCAGCTACTAGCCTACTCGGCATAATTGAAAATCCGCCAATGATTGCACCCTGATCTGGCGGGAACCCAGCCTAAAATGTATATTATGCACCATTACTAGATGTGTCAAGTATATCTTTCCCTAACTCTTCCTCAGTATAACAACTCTCAATCAAGCAAACCCCCATCATGGAGCTTTGTACGCACTCTGAACAATATAATCTAAAGCACTGATGCGCAACCCCAGTCCTCAAGACCCTCCAACAGGTCAGGTTTTAAGGATATCCCATCTGCAGCACAGGTGGCTCAGTCAAATACTGAGCCACTCATTGAGTCACATGTGCTGCAGCAGAGACTGATTGATCCACCTGTGCTGAAGCTGGATTTCCTGAAAACCTGACCAATTGGGGGAGGGGGGTCTTGAGAACTGGAGTTGAGCACCCCTAATCTAAAGATCTTGCAAACTTTGCTCAATGCATTCTATTTTAATGTATCCAATTCATACGTCATCTGTACAAATTCAAGGAAATAATATCAAAATATTTAATATGGATGCAGAAAAGCTCACCTGCTATAATTAATGAATTATTAACATGGCAAACCAATTTTGATTGATCTTTTTCCCAAAGCTCATTACAGACATGAAGTAGCTGTCTTGAAAGCCCTATAAATAAGATTATAGAATATAAATCGAAATCTTAATCAGTAATGAGTACTTGCCATTTTTCTGTGAGACTTTATTTACATTTTTAGTGATATGTAAGAACACAGCATCAGCAAGTTCTTTGTGTAATTGTTAAAGAATATGTAAGGGATAAGTTGAAACACAAACAATGGAACAATTCTTCAGCTAGTTTTTACTAATTAGTAAGATGCAAGCCATACCAAGGGATATGCTCACATGGACAGACAAAGAGAATTCAGAACAGTTATAGTCTCCCCATACATGGGAGTGGCATACATTTAGTAACAAGTGATTGGATAGAGTGATACATCTATGACTCATGCTAATGTCTGATAAGAGGATAGAAATTGCATCTCCTAATTTGAAATAGCATCGTGTCTAAAGCAGGTGTACTGTGTGTTAATAAAGTGGGTTGTCTTAGGAGAGAAAGTAAATGACATCATCTTCCCAAGACCAGTGCCCATGTGCAAAAATAAAAGTATAATCCAGAAACTGAAATACGAACAAAGATTTCTGCAGAATGGAATTTCTTAAAGGGACAGTCACCCAAATCCTTCTATAATAATATTCTTGTGTTTACCGTAACATTTTTTTTAATGTTCATTTAATTCTTCTTAGGTTTCAAGTGAAGCAATAGGCAATATCCGTACGGTTGCTGGACTGGGAAAAGAAAACATGTTTGTGGAAATGTATGAGAAGCACCTGGAGACGCCTTACAAAGCCGCAATGAAGAAATCCCATGTGTATGGCGCCTGCTTTGGGTTTGCTCAGTGCGTCATTTTTATGGCCTACGCGGCATCATTCAGATTTGGAGGCTTTTTAGTCAACACTGATGGCATCAACTATGTAGTGGTTTTCAGGTACTGCAGAAAGGACATTGAAAGTTTATTGTCTATACCCATTGACCAAATGAGCATGCATTATAAATGTAAAACAGAATGCTGATTAATACGCTTTGAATTTGTGTAGTACATTTTAAAATATATTGTATTTTGTGGACACCTGTTTTAATCAAAAAGGAAACACCAATGGTAGGTGAAATTGTGTTAAGCAGTACAATTAAAAGCAAGCAGAAACAAAAGCAGCGAAGATCAAACGGAGCTGCAGCAAACAGAACTTTGCTCGGCGTTCCCACCAGGAAGTGCAGCCTTATATAGCAGGGTGCCAGTAACCAAAATGGCCAAATTGAGTAGAAAGGGCAGCCAGCCTGGAAAACACGAACTGGCAGCAAAACCCGGCACGGATCGAGCAGAATCCTTACAGTAGCACGATTGGAAGAAGCTGCAAGTGAGGCATGCACTGATCGAGTGCATGCAGGACCTTTGAACCCGGAAGTATCATCGAGTAGCAGCTGATCCCAGTGCGCGGGATCCTCAGCTCAATACTCAATACCACTCTGCTTCATACTCTATCTAGTCTTAAAACTGGGCAACACAGACACATTTCGTCTGAATCTGCTGAACTGCAGTTACAATACAGTACATGTAAGTTTCTACCTGCTGTTAATTGTCCTGCGTAATACAATTTCACCTACCTTTGGTGGGCTCTGTTTTTCCTTTTTCTATGGTCTGCTAAGCACTGAGCTCGTGTTCAGTGGGTATTGTGGGGGAGAGGAGAACCCCTTATCACAGTAGCTGCAAGAAGGAGAAACCGTACTACACATGTTCTTAGAAAACACGAGCGTGGATCAGAAACTCTTTTACATGTTTTAATGACCATGTGCAAATGTGTACAATCATATTATTGCTTACCCAAAAATGAGTGCCTCAATTATAACGGGGGGGGGGGGTGTATAACTTGGGATGTCTGACAAACTCCTACACTCTTTTTTTCAGAGTGATATCTGCTATAGTAACAAGTGGGACATCCCTTGGAAGGGCTTCTTCCTTCACTCCCGACTATGCCAAAGCTAAAATTGCAGCTGGCCAATTCTTTACCTTATTAGATCGAATACCAAAGATAAGTGTTTTTAGCACCGACGGAGACAAATGGGTGAGATGTGTCTTCCACTTCTTCATGATCATGCATTTTGAAAGGATGGTTTTGAAAATAGGTTATATACAGGACAGATGAAACAGCAGCATGCAATTCCAGTATGGATATAAACTCCATAATGTGAGAGCTGTTCCGTTTCTATGTTTCTCCAGCTCTTGGCTTTCTGTGTAGATCCTCATTTTATTCACAGATGTCAACAAACAGCTTTCAGATTGTAATGTCTTGTAGTAACTACCAACATGAGACTCATCTCCTCTATTGAGTCACAGCTGTGATATGTAATTGATCTCTGAAGCATATCTACGTGCAAAAGTATAAAGCTGCAATGTCACTTACACGGCAATTGAGTTCATTATATCCAGAAGCCTCAAGTGACTCCCCTGTAGCATGGAAGGGACAGGGAAACATGAAGAGGTGACAAAGAAAATGTGAGGTTCACATTAGCATCAGATGGGCCTAATGCATTGCTGCCTCTCTTGTACTGGATGGGATTGATAATACAGTATATTTAATATTGAGAACACTGCAGTGATTTGCATTTCCCCCATTTTGATTGGCTGGTACTTATGTTTAATTTACCAAGGTGTCTAAACTTTAGGGCTAATTACTATATGAATTGGGGAGTTCCCAGTGTTAAGATTGAGGCAGTCCTGCTTTAGGAGATCTATATTTGATCTTAAAGGAGCACTTCTGCCTGCCCATTTGTTTCTTTCACCACCATTTTCTATAAATAGGGAGCAGGGGGTCTCCGGAGATTAACCACATTCATTTTAGCTCCGGGAATCCCTTAGTTCCCGAGATATTTACATGGGAAGGTGTCGGCAGTAGCATCCCCTCGCGGTTGTGACAACTTCCTGTTGACCAGCGTGTTGCTGGGATTTAAATAACAGGAAGTAACCAGCGACACCTTCTCCGGAAAGTATCTCGGGAACCAGGCCGTCCCTAGAGCTGAAATGAACACAGTTCAGCTGAAGACCCCTGCTTCTCTCTCACACACACTTATATATAAGGAGGGGGAGGGGGAGAGGAACTGCTGCTTGAAGAGAAGGGAAAAATGCATTCTGGACAAACTGCATGCTTAATGTGTGATACAATGCAAGCTCCTCAATCAGAAAGGAGCTGGTCCTATGACAGAACATTATAATGCAATTACACAATAAACACATAAGACTATTGTGGAAATATTTTAAAATTTCACTATTTAGCTCTTTGTTTCAAACACATTGGATTTTTTTTAAACTTTTGCAGCATGAAGTATGAGGGAACAGAATCAAATCCACAGAATATCCAGACAAAAAGCATTTATGATATTCTGTTTATTGCATTAGTTTGAGGCAAACATTTGTGTTAATCCTAATGTGTTAACACCATGCAGGAGGATTTTAAAGGTGACATCGAGTTTGTGAACTGCAAATTCACATATCCCAGCCGACCCGTTACTATGGTGCTTCGTGGACTTTCGATTTCGGTGAAGTCTGGGCAGACTCTTGCTTTTGTAGGCAGCAGTGGGTGTGGAAAAAGTACGAGTGTTCAATTACTGGAACGATTCTATGACCCTAATGAAGGAAAAGTTGTAAGTAGAATATCTTCAGTCTCATTCAAAATTCCTCGCTTATTTATTTTACTATCCCAGGCACAGAATTACTGTACAGAATAATGTACAAATTGAATTACCGCTTGTGGATACATTCACATGTCTATGACAGGTCTGCAATCTCGTCTTTCCCTGTTATCGCTTAGCATAGAATGCTTCCACTGCAGCCAGGGATTCTGGGTAATAACATGCAAATGAGCACTCACTGTGTGTCACTCTTTACATTTCCATTTTAACATGGACCCCTATAAGCTGATGCCTGCCGTATCACACAGCTTTTCAGCACAGCGTGGGTTAAAGAATTGTAGAGCCAGTAAACCTACTCACAGACAGCAGTTTCAACGTTTTGGGTCTCATCAGGCGAGGTTGGAAGCTGGTAAGTGGGTATAACCAGACATGAAAGAAGTTATGGGAATGGATGTCCACTGGATGTCACAAGAGTTGGCATACTGGTGAAAGTGACCTGAGTGGAAAGGGAGGGCCCGCCTCTCCTGTTCTTACCATCAAGGTATCTGTCACATCACAAACACATGATAACTACACCAGTGATCATGTGGTCGCAATGTGATAATATTTGCAGCATTTGGGCGCTGTAGGAATTACAGCATCTTGTTTTCTGTTGCTCACTTCATGAAGTTGAACCAATTACAGAATTTCCTAACCCTCGTCAGCTGTCAATAGAGTGCAGTGCCCTCTCTGGGCCCTATTCAATATGCTGTGGGAATATTTCAGCTCCGTACACCTTGATGGAGGGCGAGGGACTTCACAGCATTTTGAAATGGGGCCTCTCGGTGGTAGGAGACTGTAATTTAATCTATATTCAGAACATGAGATATTTGAGCACTTGGAGTACTGTAGATAATGATATCCAACTCAACCGCAGTTACAGAGAATTTGTCACTATTCTGCAAAATGTATGTCTTCCTAAAATCTGCAGTCCCTTTACTAGAGAAAGTGTGAGAATGGTGACCCAACCTTGTTCACTTATAAATGCATTGAAATCTCTCTCACTATATAGGCAAAGTGGAATTTGGCATTTTTCTAAAATGTATTTACAGTATGTGTTGCTGTGACAGGGTGGATTCACTGTCCCACTTTTATGCATGGGAGTCTTTTATGCACGGTTAATCCCAGCTTGAGATGAGGCTGGGTTAATTAACCAGGTCCCAGGTGCCTCATTAATGGGATCTAAAAACCCAGAGCTCCCACTTGTTCATACAGTAGTTCTTGCTTGAACCAGGGAGACATATGCTGGAACTCTGGAGGGAGAGCAGTCTGCCACAAGCTCTGTTACATTGGGAGACTTACTCTTGCTCTGTGTGTCTATCCTGGACTTGAATCGCCCTTTTTGGGAAAAGGGCAAAGCCCTACCCTGGACTTATTTTTTTTGTTTGTTTATCTATGCTGAAGTTAAAGCTCTGTTATTTTGTGAATTTTTGTGGCTGAATAAAAAGCCTACACAGATCACCCACGTGTCTTCGCAGTCTTACTTTAACATATGGTGTCAGAAGTGGATTGTAAACAGCCCCTGCATTTCAAAGGGCCACAAAAAAAATAAAAACATTTTTAAAGTCATTTCTGCATGAGCAGAATAAGCATCTCAATGAACAGGCCAAGCAAAATGAACTACTAATGCAGAAGCAGGCAGGCAAAACGGACTACAAATGCAGGAGCAAGCAAAACCGCGTCCAGACCAAGCAAACCAGACTACTACGGTAGCATTTACAACAGCAAGCCTAGCTCCAAACCAGCAGCTGGCAGCACAGAATGAAAGGCTGACCAGTGTGCTGTCCCGGTCCCCTCGGTCTGCAAGAGCAAAACATCTGGGTAGCCCACTGGTTCTCTTGGAAAACTGAAGCCGACAGAGGAAACAGAAGCTTCCTGTTAATCTTTGAAAGGGTCGCCACTGCCCAAGACTGGCCGGTGGATCACTGGCCAACCGCGTTGGCTACACTCCTCATAGTAGAAGCCCAGACCGCCTAGCAGAGCCTTCCTGAAGACCAGGCTATGGACTATGAGCAGGTAAAATGAGCCACTCTGGATCGCTTAGGCCTGACCCCAGAGGCATACTGGCAGTAATTCCAGACCTTTAAATTCACCTTCAAAGTGAGACCCTGGGTCATAGCTCACTGGTTGCTGGACTTGTGTATCTTCTCCTGGATATAGCCCGAACAACGCATCAGGGAGGAGATCCTTGAAAAGGTCGTTCTGGAGCAATTCTTGCCTCCCTCCACCTCCCACTCCTTAGTAAAGTGCCATGCTGCCAAAAACCTAGCTGGGGCAGTTTTACTTGTGGAAAACTTCCTTGGGACCGAGGATCAGGAGTATGACCTGGACCTGACGGGACAGGTTCAACAAGCTCCGGCTGACACCCAAAGGAGGAGACTGGATAAGCAACCACCAGCTCAGGACCACCAAGCACCACGCAGGAAACAATTGTTCCAACAGTGGAAAGGTTCTGATCCAGTGCCCACCAAGACGTTCACCTACTTCATGACGTTGGATCATCAACAAGAGAATGAAGCTTCAGAGGATATCGCACACAAGGCCCACCTGGTTCCTAGTCTCCTGTCTCCCATTCAGCAGAGATGTATTCACATCAACCCCCTGTGAGACAGCCCTCTCTGTGATACACCTGTGGGGAACAGTGCCACCATTCTATGGAGTGCCCACAGATGGATTGCTCCTTCAGCAGGACAATCGTCGCAGTCTTCCCCAGAGAAAGCTTCAAGCCATTGCTACTTCCAGTCCTGATCTTATTACCATCCATTGGGGTGATCACCTTGGTAGAGACAAAACCATGGGCCGTATCGCGTACTGGTTCTATTGGCCAGGGATGTATAATGATATCGCCAAATTAGGTGTGGCATGTCCTGAATGCCAGCTAAACTGCCAGAAGGGAAAAAAATAAGCCCCTTGGTTTCTCCACCCTTGGTCTCGATCCCCTTTGAGAGGCTTGGGGTAGGTCTGGTAGGTCCTCTAGAACCCTCTGCGAGGGGACACAGGTTTATTCTGGTGATAGTCGACTATGCCACAAGATACCCTGAGGCGTGCCCCTCAGGATGGCAACTGCAAAGCAAGTTGCCAATAAGTTGTTGGAGCTGTTCTCATGGGTTGGACTTCCCCAGGTTATGTGGACAGACCAATGGACGAATTTCATGGCTAAACTGATCCAAGATTTCTTAAAGTTATTAGCGGTCAAGTCAGTTCCGACATCAGTCTACCATCCACAGACTCACAGATTTGTGGAAAAGTTTAACTGACTCTGAAAGAGTATGTTAGAAACTTTGTAGACTCTGAAAAGAAAGCGTGTGATGAACTTCATCCCTTTTTGCTGTTTGCAGTGCGAGAAGTTCCCAATGCCTCCATGGGGTTCTCACGATTTTAGCTCCCATATTTCTGTCAACCCCCAGGGTATCCTAGACCTCCTAAACTAGTCCTAGGATGAACAGCAGCCCCCTTCTAAGAATACCCTTCAATATGTGTTAGACCTTAGAAACCTACTAGATCCTAGATGTGTTTAGCCATTTTGCAAATGAGAATGGTGGATCTGCTCAAGACAGCCAGAAGAGACATTATAACCAAAATGCTCACATGAGGGTGTTTCAACCTGGGGACTAGGTGATGTTGCTCTTAACTAGTTGAGAGCCTAAACTCCTAACAAAAGGGCAGGGCCCATTTGAACTACCCAACCGCACTGTTGACGTGAATTACGAGAGCTCTCAACCAGGATCCAGGAAGGTTAAACAAATTGACCATGTAAACTTACTGAAACCCTCAAATGTGCAAAGATCTCTCTCTGTTCATCCACCTGGTGGAAGAGGAAACAGATCTGGGTCCTCATCCTCCACAGGGTAACACCTTTTATACCAACCAAATCTCTATGGAAACTCAATTAACCTCAAAACAGATGGCTGATTTGTTAGAACTATTTAAACAGTTTACGGATGTTTTTTTCTAATATCCCAGGGCAAACAAATTTAGTGTCACACAGGATAGAGACAGAACCTGGAGTGAAAGTACTGTCCCATCCCAATAGGTTGGCTGAAAGCCTGGGTAGAAAAGGACGTTCAAGAAATACAAAATCTTGGTATAATTGAGGAATCATGCAGCGAATGGTGTAGTTCGATAGTATTGGTCCCTAAACCAGATGGAAAGGCGAGGCTTTGTGTGGACCTTCTTAAGGTAAATATGGCATCCACGTTTCATTCTTACTTGTTGCCAAGGGTGGATGAATTGCTGGACTTCATTTGCACTACAGAGTATATTGCTACACTTGACCCCACAAAAGGATACTGGCAAATACTTTTAGAAGAAGACTCTAAATTCAAAACAGCCTTTGCCACGCCCCTGGTTTTGTACCAATTTGTGATGATGCCATTTGATCTGCATGGAACCACCTTACAGAGGCTCATGGACAAAATTCTACGACCTACTACGAACTTATGCCGCAGCCTACCTGGATAGTATCGTAATATACACTAAGCACTAGTGTGCTCATATAAATAGGTTAAAGGCAGTGCTTAGGTCTTTGAGAGAGGCATGGCTCACTGCAAACTCCCATAAATGCACCTTAGGAAAGGCCACTACAAAGTACCTTGGCTATGCCGTTGGCGGTGGGATGGTTAGACCACTGACCAGTAAGGTAGCTGCCCTGAAAGAAGTCCCAATGCAGGTACGCACTCTTTTGGGTTTAGTAGTGGTTCATTCCCAATTATTCCAAAATGATGGTACCCCTAACAGGCTTCACAAAAAAAAGTGTGTACTGAGCACGCACAGTTTAAGTGAAACTTCTTTGTCTTTTGTCACTGTTTTGTCACATAAATTGTATTTGTGAACTTGTGAATAGTGTGTTTGTGTGCACGCATCAGTCAGTGTGTGTGTGTGTGTGTGTGTGTGTGTGCGCGTATCAGTCAGTGTGTGTGTGTGTGCGTGCGTGCGTCAGTCAGTGTGTGCGTGCGCGCAACAGTCAGTGTATTTGTGCGCGTACCAGTCAGTGTGTGTGCGTGTCAGTCAGTCAGTGTGTGTGTGTGTGTCAGTATGTTTATGTCAGTGTGTGTGTGTCAGTGTGTCAGTCAGTCAGTGTGTGTGTGTGTCACTGTGTGTGTATCAGTGTGTGTGTCTTCCAAGTGTGGCGCTGGTGTGCAGGGTGCGTTCAGCATGTCCTGCTGGCTCTGCCAGCGCTCCCCCCCCCCAGCTACGGGGACACGGCATGGTCAGCGCTCTCTCCCCCTCCCTCCGAGGACACTGCGCTCAGCGCTCCCCCCCCGAGCTACAAGAACACGGCTCTCCCCCCCCCCTCCCTCCTGCTGTGCAGTGGGAACACAGCACCCGGATCTCACAGCTTCTGCCCAAAGAGGAGAAGATCTCGAAGGAGCCGGGTCACAGAAGTTTGGTACGGGGGGTGGTGTGTGTGGGTGTGTGTGTCTGTTGTCCTCCTCCTCTCCGGTGACTGGTGGGAGCTGTTAACACTGACCTCGCTGATGGCCTCTTCTGATGTCACTTCCTGCACTGTACTTCCGTAACCATCAAGGCAATTTACTGCCAGGGAAATTTTCATGTGGTAGGTGCCACTATAAAAGTTTCACTTCAAAAAGTGTGCCCCTGGCCAAGTCGTATGGTCTAGAGCAGGGGTGCGCAAACTGGGGGGTGCGATATTTTTCAGGGGGGGTGCGATGGTTGCAGAGGCCCCACACCCTTCCCCAAGGCATTTAAATTAAATGCCGGGGGATCGAGGAGGCATCTGCAACTTCACTTATCTTGTCTGCGGCGACGCATTGCCATGGCAATGTGGGGTCAAATGATGCCACTGGGTCACGTGACCCCACGACATCATTTGATGCCGAAGATATGATAAGAAGGGGGGCGCAGGGGAAAAAGCTTGTGCACCCCTGGTCTAGAGTGCCAGAGAGCCTTTGAGGAGGTGAAGAGGTGTCTATCAGAGGGTCCCGTCCTTTAAAAGCCCAGAATTTAATAGCCCTTTTCTCGTACAGACCGATGCATTGGAGATAGGACATGGGGCAGTTCTGTTACAACAATTTGAGGGCGTAGTGCACCTTATCCTTTTTCTGAGCTGGAAATTATTTCCGAAGGAAGAGAACTACTTACCTGGCGAAAGTCCATTTCAAACTGGTGACGGATCACGCTCCACTAAAGTGGTTACATTTGATGAAGGACTCCAATGCTAGGCTAACCAGGTGGTACATGGCCCTCCAGCCCTTGTCGTTTGAGTTTCAGCAAAGGCCAGGAAAGAAAATGCAAACACTGATTTCCTATCTCGAGAGGGGCTGGAGGGTCGGTCAGGCTTTAGCCATGCAAGGCCCCAGCCACACACAAACAGGAGAGGAGTGTGACAGGGTGGATTCACTGGGAAAAAAAAGAATTACCGGCGCCTAAGAAGTCCATTGAATAAATGTCAATAAAATAAAAGTCCAAACCATTCGGTGGAGAATCCCAAAAGTGTCCTTAAATGAATAAACAGTGAAGGGGTGAACAGACAGCTCTCACCATGCAGCAGTGCAATATGTGGAGAAAAGACAACAAAACAAATTATGGTGCAGTATGCCAATCAATGTTGACAAAGGGCATTCAGGACTAACAACACAAAACAAATATGACACACAGACAAAACAACACTAGCAAGGCTATAAACTTAACACAAAGCTATTTAATAACAACACATAATGCTGGGTATCTGGAGGGTACAGGGAATAGCACCAAGGTCCAGAGGGGTAAAAGTGAAACCCTACTTACAGGACAATAGAAGGAAACAGGCAATACAGATGTAAATTGCACTGATGCTCCTTAGTAGTGGTGACCGGAGCTCCTTTCCAAGAGTTCCCTCGTGTTCGGGGTGGATGGTATGTCGCTGGAAAGCGAAACATCCGGGCGGATGTGACATCACGCACCGCGGGGCTTCCTGGAACGATGCTACTCTCTCTTTCCTCCCCCCTTATGACCTGATCAACTGCTACACAGTGTCCTCCTTAACCATAGACAGCTCTAAAACAAGAGAATAACTTCCCAACACGTTTCATGCTCATGCGCGCACTTCTTCAGGGGGTGTCTGTTTACCCCTTCACTGTTTATTCACTTAAGGACACTTTTGGGATTCTCCACCGAATGGTTTGGACTTTTATTTTATTGACATTTATTCAATGGACTTCTTAGGCGCCGGTAATTTTTTTTTCTATGTTCTGTTGTCTGACTGTACTGTCAGTATTTGCCAGGCAGCCCGTTTTTCACTGATATTTGGTTATTTAAGTGCACATTTTTTTTATTTCTATTTTTAGCGCTGTTTTACGCCGTCTTTTTTCACCGAGGGTGGATTCACTGTCCCAATATTATGCATGGGAGTCTTATATATAGCTCTGGAGTCCAGCTGTGACCTGGTTAATCCCAGCTTGAGAAAAGACTCAGTTAATTAACCAGGTCCCAGCTGCCTCATTAATGGGCTGTAAAAATCAAGAGCTCCCACTTGTTCCTAGTTCCTGCCAGGGAGACATATGCCGGAACTACTGTATGGAGGGAGAGCAGCCTGCCATAAACTCTGTTACATTGGGACACTTACCCTTGCTCTGTGTCTCTATCCTGGACTTGAACCGCCCTTTCTGAGAAAAGGGCAACATGCGCACAACTTATTTTTTCATTTGTTTATCTATGCTGAAGTTAAAGCTCTGTTATGTAGCTGAATAAGAAGCCTACTCAGATCACCCAGTGTCTTTGCATTCTTACTGCAACAGTTGCTAAATATTGTTAACAGTTATCGCTAGTGACTTTCCTGACCAATTAGAGATGTGCAAAGTTTTCTTGAAAAATGTATCTCAGTAAAAAAATTTTGCTAAACATTTTAATTATATACTGTAGCATTTCTCAATTTGCATGTATTTTTTTTAAACTTTAGCTAAAAGTTACCTATGTTGGCAGATTGGTCATGTGAATTTCTTTCTTTATGGTGAACCTTGCTGCTTTTTCCTCAAAAAAAAGTTTGCTAAAACTGCAATTTTCCCAAAAACGTCACACATCACTACTGACAATTTTACTTTAGACATTGTGAAATATATTTGTAACACCCTAAAGTATACATTTATGTATACGTGCTGAAATTCATGGAGCTTGGACTTCAGATCCGCAAACCTGCCCATTGTTACTTTGAATAGTTCTAATTTTGTAACATATTTACATAACACTTGGGATTGTTGCTCACTTGATCTATTAACAGTATGTTTCTACAGTACGTGGGAATGCATATGTTACAATACCATCTATAACCAAATGTCTGATGTTTGCAGCTTGTCGATGGGCATGAAACCAATAATGTGAACATATCATTTTTAAGAAGCAAAATTGGAATAGTGTCTCAGGAGCCAGTATTATTTGAAGGTAGCATCTCCGACAACATCAAATACGGAGACAACTCTCGGAATATTACAATAGACGAAGTTATTGTTGCTGCGAGGAAAGCACACTTACATGATTTTGTCATGTCATTGCCAAATGTAAGTGCATTTATTGATTAGCAAAATCTTAAACATTGTCAATGTTATAGCACAGAGCCTTCGTCTGTTTAGGTTCCTTGTATTGGGATTCTTGTGTATCTGTTTAGAATAAACTAGATGGAACTCAAATATTTTAGTTCTAGCATAGAAAATTATAAAAAGTTAAATATTGCTACACCAAGTAAAGCCAATCTAAAAATATGAAAATGTAGTTACAGTGTATTTATTAAAATGATATCAGGGAAATCACAAGGCCACTTCTAGTTAGTTTGCATACTGTACATTTCTGCCACCCTTCTTTGCTTTCGAAACAGAACAAGTAGAACTCTCTAAAGAAATATTGCCCCCTTCTGTCAGCAGAAAAATGTCACTCCCACATATATTTCCTCACATTACTGCACTATGTCGAGTGCAGAAGTGATATGAGAAAAACATGGAACACACCCATTCTAAGTGATACAGTATGTATGTGAAAATTCTGCATAGGAAAAATAGATGTCAATATTTGCTTGCAGTGTTCAAAGAGTGTATAGTCTTTAGTTATACATATTTATTTATAAAATGTCTTACCAGGAAGTAATACATTGAGAATTACCTCTCGCTTTCAAGTATGTCCTGGGCATAGAGTTAAGATGACAAATAATACATAGTTACAATACATAGTTACATAAGTGCACAGGGTATACATTATATACAGACATATATAGCACCATGTATGATGTACTTTACAAACAAGACATTAGAAACACTTGCAGAACATTACATGGTGTAGCATGGTCCATATCCTTTAAAGGAGCAATCCAAGCAATATCCTACATGCAAGTTTTTTTTTTTTTTAAACAAATCAGTTCTGTAATATTAGATAATACTTAGAACCTTTTTTAATTTCAAAATTCAACTCAATGCCATTTTTAATACGTTTTAATATACTGAGAATCCTTTGATGTCTATAGAAGACTTTAGCCCACCTCTCCAGCAGTGCAAGGTCTTTGTAACACTTTCCTGTTTGTAATCATTTGTTGCCAATATTCCCAGCAGTTTGAGCTGCAAACTGTAACAATAGATAATGTTACCATAGTAATATAAGAATACATTGTAGCTGCTGAGTTACACTGACTGAAGGATTGATTTGAAACTAAAAGGAAGCCATTTAGTGAACCCTGGGAAGCAGGATTTTGCTGATCGATCACGGGAAAACCAATCAATCGGCAGCTTAGGTAATTAGTTTAGAATAAAAGACAAAAAGGCCAAGTGCTACATCTACCTTGACATATTATATAGTTAAATACTTATCTGTATATCTTCACATAAGCAGGGGTCATTTAGTTCAATTCTTTGGCCAAAGTATTTTAAGCCTAAAACCACGTCACGGCACGACTCATGTGTAGGTCCTAACACTGCTGCACCTGCAAAACGCTGGCACGTTAAAAGGTGGCACGAGTGAGCTTGGAAACATGGAAGAGGGGTCACTAACCTCCATGTTGTTTTACCAACTGAAATGAACAAATGCACACAGCTCCTGTTAACTCAGAACCCAAATTCACCAGGTCATATAAATTGTATCAAAAAGAGTGCTACTATGATTGTGACCTCATGAATGGAACAAAAGAGAAAAGGCTTAGTGCTACATCTAACTATCATTGTGCCTTTTTGTCTTTTGTTGTATACATGAGGTCACAATCCTAGTATCACTCTTTTGGGCACAAAATATATATATATGAACTGATGGATTTGTGTTGTGAGCATAGAGGGGCTGTGTTTGTTACTGTAGGCAATTCATTTTCAATAAAGATAATAATAATTAAATGTTGCATACAGTATATTAAAACAAAAAAAGTGTGTTTTTTTAAGCTGCTTGGAATGCCGGTTTCAGAGCCTGTTCCCTTGAGGTCTCGTGGTGCGCCTCTATGAGTTTTTGGGCCTCTATGAGTTTTTGGGCCTCTATGAGTTTTTAGGCCTCTATGAGTTTTGGGGCCTCTATGAGTTTTTGGGCCTCTATGAGTTTTTAGGCCCCTATGAGTTTTTGGGCCTCTATGAGTTTTTGGGCCTCTATGAGTTTTTGGGCCTCTATGAGTTTTTGGGCCTCTATGAGTTTTTAGGCCTCTATGAGTTTTTAGGCCTCTATGAGTTTTTAGGCCTCTATGAGTTTTTAGGCCTCTATGAGTTTTTGGGCCTCTATGAGTTTTTGGGCCTCTATGAGTTTTTAGGCCTCTATGAGTTTTTGGGCCTCTATGAGTTTTTAGGCCTCTATGAGTTTTTGGGCCCAGGTGAAGGAGCAAGGGACCAACAATATCTTTGCACCAGAGGCCTGTGATCCCCCATGTCTTGCTTCTGATTATAATACAGGGAGTCATAGCACAATTAGTGTATCAAATGTGGTTATATTAGGTGCTACAGTGTACCCACTATCATTTTTACTTTCAATGTTTCAGTATCCAAAAGTTATTTTTTAATAAGATATTTGATTTTAAAAAGGAGGCTTAGAATAGTTTTTCTTGATTAACTAAATGATACTCTCCTGTAATCAAGCACTGTTTCACTACCATTTGAATTCCACTATGTTTGAAGAGTAGAGCAAAGGAGCACTGCTACCAGAAGTAATCCTGAAGGAACAAATATCACGGGCAAACTCCAAAAATAAAACTGAAGGTGTTTAATGAATAAGTTCACAGGGAAATGAACATAGCTATTCATTAAACACCTTCAGTTTTATTTTTGGAGTTTGCCCGTGATATTTGTTCCTTCAGGATTACTTCTGGTAGCAGTGCTCCTTAGCTCTACTCTTCCATCATTGCTTCTACACATCAGGACTGCACGCATGAACTACTATCCATCATTGGTTTTCTGGACTTCAAGATACCCCCAAGGGTAGGTAATGGGTAATAGCCCTTATATTACTACCTCTGACCCTGTATTGGGGAAGTTTATATTTTAAGAGGGGTGTGCATTTTGACCACATCTGCAGTAGGTCTTTATTTTGCCCCCCCTAAATTCGTATTACCTATATGACCTTATGGATAAATCATAGTGTTCCTATCAGGACATACTTGAAAACGAGAGGTAACTCTCAATGTATTACTTCCTGGTAAAATATTTTATAAATAAATAAATAAATATCTTCAATCATTTCCTCAATACTATGATGATTTTTCAACAGTGTACCCACTGATATTGAGCGTCATTCTCCACACAACTTCACATCAGAATTCCACTATGTGCAATATTTAAACATTGCTTTTCTTCATCAGAAATACGAAACTAATGTAGGAATACAGGGATCTCAGCTCTCCCGAGGGCAAAAACAACGCATTGCCATCGCCCGGGCGATTGTCAGAGATCCTAAAATCCTGCTGTTGGATGAAGCTACATCAGCGTTAGACACAGAAAGTGAAAAGGTAATAAACAAATGCAATCATTTGGTTCATAAAGATGAAAGTCTAATAAAATAAATTGTGCATTAAATACCCACTATACGAAAGTATGTTTTTTTTTTTTTTTAGGTTGTATTGAATGTATTATGATGTTGTTATATCTCAGTGTATAACTATGGCCATTGAGCTATATAATGCCCCTGAAATTACTTTTAATGGCCCTGAGTAATTATTATATATACAGAAAAACTATGCTCAATGTGAAGTTGTGACAGAATATCAAATTACAGGGGCTGTTCCCTTTGTAGTGAAGCTGTAACCCGTTTCACTGAGAAGCTAGGAAAGATGAAGGGGATTCAGGTGTAATGTGATGCAATCATAAAGATAAGGAACTCCCCAGTTGTATTACAGTGCAGTAATATTTGGGCAACTTCAGTCCCCTCAAGAGTTAGGCCCATATTAACTCATTATTGCACCTTCTGGCACTGAAACACACCTTATGATGCATGCAAAGAATATGGACCATGCCGTGTCTTCCAGCACTGAAAGATATCTTGTGGCTTGGCACCGCTCAGTGAAATGGCCCTTAATGCAGTGTTATGGCAATGCACAATATACAGTAGCTCTTGGTTTTATCTTTCAGACTGTGCAGGTCGCACTGGACGAGGCCAGACAGGGACGTACCTGTATTGCTATTGCCCACCGCTTGTCCACCATTCAGAACTGTGACATTATAGCTGTGATGTCTCAAGGAGTTGTTGTTGAAAAGGGCTCTCATGAAGAACTTATGGCTAGGAGAGGTGCCTATTACAAACTTGTAACTACTGGAGCCACCTTAAGTTAGATAAAGTTTCCTTGTCACGATTATTGCTTTTTATTTGTCATCAACGAGGAAATTGATGTTTATTTTTTTATTAACCAACATTTTACAACAAAAGCACTTAACCGTGGGATATTTAAACGATTGGTCATTTAAAGACACATTGAGAATGTTAGAAAATCAGATTTCAGTATTTTAATTCTATGTAGTACAGTAATCTGGTTGCTGCTGGATGTACAATGTTGACAGAATAGCGGTTAACATGTGCAGTACATGCAGATACAAGTATATGCTGTTTCCATAGCAGAAGATAGTTTAATACTTAAAAAGACAGCATACTGTAGCTTCAGTAATATCTCAGAGCAATATACTGCTTGTTTGCAGATTAAAAATACCACGTTTTCTACTTTATGTTCCAAGCATCATTATACAGTATACTTGGTATATTTGTAGGATGAGGCTTAATGTCCAACTTTCAAAGGTGGAGGTAGAAACGATGTAATGGCCCTCACCATAGTAAATGGTCCCATGTTACAGAGTTCTTCAATAATAACACTGACCTCAATGGCACTGCATTACTATTTTATTGTAAGACTATTTGGCCATTGCTAAGCTATATTTGCTACTGGATGTTAAGAACCACAGAAAATTGCCTATTTGGCATCTTCACTTCTCTACCAGTAGACCCGCCTACCGTAAAGGAATCAGAAGAGTTCTGCTGGATTTAAAGTGAGAACGTAATCATTCACTTTTGTCATGTTATGTGAACACAGAGATGAACAAAGAGACTCATTTCTGTACACATTGCTGCACTCACGGTCATTGGGCCAAGCAGCCTGTGCCTGCAAAACAAATGTTTTTTTGGCTTTTACTGACATAAACCGCATTAATTATATAATGTGAACTGTGAACTCAAACACGAATATTCTCTCCCATAGTGTTTTGTAAATACAAAGTTAACACAAAGTTCTGGGGGAGTGGTTGTTTGTGCTTCTTTTTACATGAATTTGTGTAATATTTATCACACATGTTTTTTCTAAAAATGTATTTAATTGCATTAAAAGTAACATGGAATTATTGTATTTTCTAAATCCTATCTAATGTATGGATTTATTTTAGCCATTCAATCATGGCGCTTATTCATCAAGCACGAGGCCTTTTAATGCTACCTGTTGTCACGGATTAGCTGAGACACCTGAGATTACATGGTTTGGTTACGTTTGTATAAAAGTTATAAAAAACCACAGCTGTAGACAGCATTAAAGGCTTAATAAAATTCTCAAAACTTTGTTTTCTTTCACATAAAGTACAACATATTACATTTTTCAGCAGCTCTCTATTTGGGCTTCAATATATTGTATTTCTGACTTACATAAAAGTGTTCGGAACGAGTTTTCCAGAAATTGTATCTTCTCAGTATTGGTGTAAATCTGATAATAAAATGAACAGTTAGTGTAGGAGAAGGAGACCAGAAGAGCCATGTAGCTCCATTGAAGGGATTAGCAAACTGTTTGAGGTACATGGAAGCAGACATGGCAACATATGCAAAATAAACCCCTTTGCCAGAAGCTGAGGAAGCACTTTCCTTTTATTAGAGACACTTTCAGCACTACAGTACCAACTAAAAAACGACAGAACATGACAATTATAAGTGCTACCTAGTACATGGTGTGTGATTCACTTTCTTTGAGTTACACCTAGGCTAAATAGATTTTTCCTCCCTTCACCCTCCCGTCCTTCTACCCTCTTTCCTCTCCCACTTTACCCCTCACTCTTCCCCTCCTTTCACAGATCCCCCCCTCATTCCCCTCCCTCTATTTCTCTCTTACACTTCTCCCCCTCTCTTTCTCTCTTCCCCACTACCCTCCACACTCCCCCCTCCCATCACTCTCCCTCCCTTCTCTCACACCCCTCTATCTGTATGACACTGCCTTCTGTCTTTCTCCCTCTCTCCCTTCACACTTCCCCTCTCTCACACGTTCCACCTCTCTCAAACTACCCCCTCCCTTACTCTCCCCCTTCTTTCATTCTCCCCACTCACATACCACCTTTCTTCTCCCCCTTTCACGCTCATCTATCCCACTCTATTACTCCCTCTTACTCTCCACCTTCCCCTCCCTCCCCCCTCCCACACTACCCCCTCTTTCTCTCTCTCTTCTCTCTTTTAGCCCCCTCACTCCTCCTCTCTCTCTTTCTCTATGTTTTTTCTCCCTCTCTAGTCCCCACCTCTCCTCACTCTCCCCCTTAATCTCATTCTCCTCCTTCTTTAACTATTTGCCCCTTTCACCCCACCTTCCATTCCCCCATCTCACCCCACTTTTCATTTTCCACTCCTCTCACCCACCCCTTTAATTCTCCCTCCCTTTCATTCCGCTCACCCATCCCTCTCCATTACTCCCCCCACATTCCTCTCCCCCTCTCAGTCATCCCCCTCCCTCTCACACACCTCTCTCTCACCCCCTCTAACTACTCTTTTCTCATTCCATCTCTTTCTCACCCCCTTTTATTTTTCTCCTTCCTTCTCACTCTTCCCCATCTCTCCCTCCAACACTTCCCCATCTCCCCCTTCTCTTCCCCTTTCTCTCTAACTCACTATCACCCCATCTTTAATTCTCCCACACTCTCACCCCACCTTTCATTCTCCCACACTCTCACCCCACCTTTCATTCTCCCACACTCTCACCCCACCTTTCATTCTCTCTCCCCCTCCCTCATGCCTCTCTGTCAGATGACACACATGTAACACTCCCTGCCCAGCTCTTAGGGAGTTTACACCAGTGTCTGTAGTATTGGCTGCTAAGGATGCATTATCTTATGTGCTGTATTTGTGTGGCTGGGCGATGATGTAGCAATGATGGGTGCCAGGAACTTTATTAATTCAAACAGCAGTTTTATTGTTACATCAACATTCACATACAGTACATCATGTTATGAACATTGTGACCCTTTCTCTTTTACTGTCTGAAACCGGTCTTCCCGAGCTGCCCCTATCTCGCCCCGCTAGGGAGGTGTGAGGCTTGATCCCCTTTTGTTACCTAATGAAACCCTCTTCTGGGCAGCTTTGATAGAGCTTCATCCCTTTAGGGCCCCTGTCTGGCCTGGTGCTAATCTCTCTGTCAGTGATCAGTGTCCCTCTCACGGGCACTGCATGCCAACTCATGGCGATCTGGAGTAGGGACAGCTATGGACCTTCCGGCAGTGCTTGTCCAACTATCCCACAGGGCTGTGCACTGTGGAGCCACCTCTGGAAATAGGCTGCCGCTATAGAAATGCAAAGAGTAGCAAGAAGCCATTCAAAAGGCCACTACAGTAACTAACTGGGACACTTTCCCTAACTATTAACCAATAAAAAGGGGATTCTTGTCCTATCCTATTTTTGCATAAACACGTACATACTATTTCAGTGAGATCCCTCCTCTGGGAAAGAGATTTATTTATAGAGTGCCAATAGTATACTCAGCGCTTCACAAAGACAATACAGTACAGGGAATTATAGTAATACAATAAGTGCAGCAAAGTAAGACAAAAGGAAAGGAAATCCCTGCCCAGAGAGCTTACAATCTACGTGGTATGTTGGGAGACTTACAAGACAGTAGGTGAGGGATGCTTATTGGGATGCTTATTTTGCGAGGCAAATTGTAAGGTTGGTCAGTATTAAATTAGATGGGTTAACACCATTAGCAGGGGAAGAGGTGGCAGGGAAGAGGTGGCAGGGAGGCGTGGGTGGGAGCAAGTGTGGGTGCAGGATTAGGAGAGAGATCCCCAGCAGCAAGAAGGAGTAGAGAGAGAGAGAGAGGGGGGGGGGGGGGAATAGAGGATTTGTGGGGGTGCTTTTTATTGAGGGGTAAAGAAGTTGTTGGGAAGGAGATGTATAAATAATGGTGCAGTGTATGGGCACAGGCATTGGTGGAGGGGAGGAGAGATAAAGAAATGTGGATAGAAGGAGGGGAGTGGGGAAGTTGATGAGAACAGAAAAGTTTACAAAAGGAGTGAGGAAACAGCAAAAGCAATAGGGAGGGCATAGTGAGATGCAGGGAGAGAGGTAGAAGGAGAGAGGTGTATAAATCAGGCCTGGCAGGGAATTGTAGCACTGAACATTAAGCAGCAGCTTAGAAACTGAGTCTATAGATGTCTACAAATAATCAGAGCATTTAGAAAGTCAAATTCTCACAGTCTCAGAGTTGTTGTTGAAGTGCAGAATCCAGTTCTTCTTGTAGTCTCCACCTCCAATGTAATTACAATATAAACTCCACAGGCACTTCATATGTGACACTGCCAAGATAGACTGACTTAAATACTCTAAACAGATTTGCATGACTCATAATTAAGGGAGGGGTTGTGCATACAGACAGACATACCAAGGATATGTTAATTAGATAAATTCGATTGCAATTGGGGTTAAATTGATAGAAGTATTCAACTCATCTGAATCATCCCAGCACCATGTGATGGGGGAGGGGCTTTACTCTTTATGGGCTCACACACTTAACTCCTTAATGCCATTGTAATTCCAAAGGGGGGGGGCGAGGGTACACACAGATTGATACATCACACAAACTCTGCAAGTTGTAAACTTTTCTGGCTAACAATTTATATTCATGTATGCTCTCTAGATCTCTCAGCAACTCAGTAAAATCACATTAATACAATGTTTAAATAATACAGCACATGCCTCCACCTGACCTGACGTATTGAGTACACTTTTTATGGTGACTGAATTGGCCTCCAGGAAAGATAGCATTGGTTACAATAAACATTAAACTGCAGCTAAATGCAATGCCATGTACTGGGATCAAAAACTTCACACAGACATTTGGATAAAATAAAACACACTTTATTAACTCGAACAAGGCTCAGTAACGCAGGTTAGACATTAATGCAGATGTATAATAAACAATTATAAACATTGTGAACCTTCACTTTAGATTAAATCGGTAAACACCGTACAAATATCGTTGTATGTTAATTAGAAAATTGCAACACTGTGCACACGTAGGCCTTTTCCCTGCTGCCCGCGGCTGTGTGTGTGTCGGCGTGCGTGGTGCACACAAGGTACGGCCCTCTATGGGGCCGGCCCCAGTAGCTGCCTGCGCGCGCATGCACAATGCGCGATGCACGACCGCCTTTACCAAAAGACAAGAAATGTATCTTTTGATTCGGCGGCCGAGCGCTGGCTATGTCACGGCGGCGGTTCAGCCAATGCGGGCAAACCAGCCGCGTGACATCATGGCTGCACCTCCGCCGTGCCCCACGGCAAAAATCTTGTCTTTGCTTCCCCTGCTCTTCTCTAGCACGCATCCTATCGTGACCCTAGGACTACTGATCGTGGCTTACACTGGTGCACACGATGCCAGCCTCTCCGGCACGCACGTGCACGCAGTGACTGGGGCCGTAGCCTTATGGTGCAAGCCTTGCTGCAGTAGTAGAGGTTTTCATAAAGCAGTCAAAATGATCCTAATTTGCATATAAAAATTAAGGCATAAAGTAGAATCATAGAACAAAATAACCCTCAATTAAATTAGCGAATAAGCGGAAATGTCACTATATTTCTTATAATACAAACATTTCACCAACACTGCATTTTACAAAGGTAAAACCTTATCTAACTTTCCATCAGTGTACTGGGTGACGTTTGTGTAAAAACTTGTACCAGTCTCTTTATGACAAGGATCAATACCACGTTGCGGCAGTTTGGTAAAGTTAGTGTGGTGCAGGGCCTGGTATGAAGTGCAATCTCACTTAATTTGACAAGCATTTGAAGGTTTAGTAATTGTGGCAAATTTGGGTGAGTTTTTAAAATCTCCAACACAAGGTGACATTTAAGGAAAAACTTACACTCATACGGCACTTCACCACCGGGTGCATTTATAACGGGTGCATTTAACACTGTCCAACGCCCTTCATTACGTAGATGACCGAATATGGCCCTATAGTAATCTCCCTCATGACGTAGATACCCATATTTGGTCATCTACATCAGGGGTGCGCAAACTGAGGGGCGCGGCATTTACAGAGACTGCGCAATTCCACAAAGCATTTAAATTAAATGCTGGTGGAGCATGCGAGGCCCCTGTATGTCACTTACTTTGTCTCCGGCGGCTTCTGGCGACGCATCACCATGGCAACACAGCGCCAAATGACGCCGCGGGTCACATGACGTTTTGACGTCAGAAAACGCCAGAGAAAAGAAAAAAAGGGGGGGGGGAGAGAGCAGGCAGGGGGGGGCACAGACAAGAAAGTTTGCGCACCCCTGATCTACATCATCAAGGGTTTGGACAGACATGAAGACTGCATCTTACCTTCTGAGATACTCTGGGACGGGGCACACTCAAGGGTCCCCACCCAGAAGCATGGACTCCCCCACAGTGTTAATAATCCGGGGCTGCAATCGATCCCGCAGACACTATCCCAGTAAGTATTGCTACATCTCTACCCAACTGTACATTTTTTGTTTTACTAAAGTGTATTGGTAGGTTGAGCCGCTAAGACTGTGGTCCACTGTAAATAATGTACTTTGTAATCTTAGTGCAGTTGCTGCACATTTTTTCCATCTTATTTGAAAGAGATATAGTACAGACATACAGTATGTGCATTTACTTAGCCTTAAAAAATATCTACATTGGCTAGAAATAAAGGTATAAATAATTATTTGTTTAATACTCTAATAAGAGTACAGTATTTACATTTGGTGTATAATATTTGCATTGTGTTTTGTCACTGGCTTTTAAGTCAGTCCCACCTCTGTTCTCAATGAAAGCTATTGCAGGGAAATATTTACAATGTGTCAATACTTGGGATCTTGACTTTGTTTCGCGAAATGACAAAGTCCTGAACAAATGTTGGCATATGAGACAAAGGTATCCAAAGAAATGCAGAATCCAAGCCTGCACTGTAACGTGTTCTTGGATGCTGGCTTGTTAAAGCATGTTCCATACACCATACAACCAAGGAGAGGTCTATGTTTAGGATCTTTTGGTTTAGTGCTTGCTTTTTTTTAGTATCTGTAGAATAAAAACATATAGTCAATAAATAAATGTTTGTAAGTCTTTACAAAGCTGAAGATATGACTACAATAAACTTGGAGTTCAGAAATAAACAGATGATCACACAAATGATTGAATTTGTTCCACTTCTATGTATCAAAAATAAAATGTATGAATCTTCACATGACAGAGTTGCATAATTGGTTAATGAAATATGCATCCAGAAAATGTGATATCCACATGTACACATATAAATATATATATGCACAGAACCAGCGTGCTAAGGGTTATTAACAGCTGGGATTTGTTTCTGCAGTTTTGTCAACCCCACCCCCTGCTGTGTTTATGACTGGACAAAGGAATTTTAAAGAACAGCTGAATTTATTCAGAACCCCTTCAGTCTATATCTGCATCACCCCAAAGACGGACAGCCTTTGGCAGCTGTATAACGGCAGCCAAAGGGGGTCACCATTTACTGCTGTTTGGTAATGTTACAGTTGCTCTATTGCTTCTGGAACTCACCAACCCTCTCATCCCCTGTACCAAATATCTACTTACCCTTCCCTATAGAATGTAAGCTCTTCTAACACATTGAAGGTCTATCCTACCTCTTCTAATACAATTTTAATCATGTCTGTAAAAGTTACTTATGCCCATAATCATATCTCTATGACGATATATATATACATATATATATATATATATATATATATATATATATATATATATATATATATATATATATATATATATATTGTGTGTGTGTACATCAAATGATTAAATTGGTCACCATTTAGCACATAATTTTCTCCATATTGATTCTGAAGATCTTGGGGAAGTTGATTCCAGATATCCAGACGTTGTTTTAAAACCTTGTTTCCATCCGACAGTGGTGTTTTAAACAGTCCAGGTTCAATGCAAGAAACCTTTACTCCAAATGCTTTCATATCTCGCCTTTAAAAACATAACAATACATAATTGCAGCAGCTATTCAATTATGTTTTGCATCCAACCGTGTTGTTTGAATTAAATTCTCAGTTTAAAATAGCATATATTTTTATTTTAATATATTTTATACTCAAAACAGTTTAATTATCTGTATAAAGTAACACTATTCTTATCATTAACGAGTTACATTAATTAGGATAATTCATGTTTAGTGCAATTCTGGTGAAAAAAAGTGATATCAGGTATAAATCTGTAAGTGACAAATATACACGATCGTAATCATGTGAAATGTGGAAGATGGAATATTTACAAATATCATAATATTAATTTCACTCAAGGGTACAAAAGGGATTGTCACTGGTGGTACATATGCATTTGTCAAATTCCTCTGAATGCAAGTATGCAGGTATCATTAATCTGGTGGTACAGGGAGAGAGATATGGGGTATTTTAAACTCTCTGATTAAATGTAAAATGAAATCATTCCCTTCTCTCAAAGCATCTACTCGTAAAGTGTCTCTGAGAAGATAGAGTGGCATGGATGACAGGTGGCACCACTACAGGCCTGCCAGAGAAGTGTGAACTATGAGAGTGTGTGTTTGAACCCCACAAGACAGATCCAACCATTGGGGAATATTGTGTGCATGAATCTCATATGTTCTGCTCATGACTCCTTGAAGGACCTGTTACTTTCACTGGTAATGTACAGTGTTGGACTTCTGTTGTACTGTTACTTTACAATCTGACCCTATCGTCTCTATGTGATTTTGTAATCCTTGTTCTGTAACGAGTACTAGTTGAACCTATTACCCTTTGAAGAGGATGTCTCCATTTTTTTAAACGTTTTGCTATATTGGGTTTTTGTTTAATTTGAATATTGTCCTATTTACATTAGATAAAGCCCTTAAATTAATTCTGGTGGTAGCAGTGTAGTTAGGGTGTAGTGTGATTGATTTGGGCGTGGGAGGCTATTTCATACACACGTAGACATTTATGTGACAGTGAACTACACCAACATAAAACAAGTAAATTTCAGTTTCAGACCAATCCAAGAAATAACATTTCAGAGAAACTTGCAAACAAGTTAAAACAAAATCTTCATTTTCCTTAAACTGTGGTTACGTGTATTCAGCAGAATCAGAGTAATTATCAATATACTTGCCTATAGAATTTTATCTAGAGCATTGTTTTTCAACAGCGGTTCTTAGGAACCCTTGGGTTCCCCAGGCATCCATAATGGCCACCCCAGACATCCATAAAGGGTTCCCTGTAACTTTCAGGTCATTTGAAAATTGTACCAAATACAGAAGAATTTACAATGCATCTGATCTCAGACACGCTGTAGGAGAGGGCTGGCGTTCCTCAGAATTTCACAATATAATTATAGGGTTCCTTAACCAAAACAAAAAAAGGTTAAAAAAACAAAACACTGATCTAGAGGTAAAGAGGATGTCACACTATCTGGCCTTAACCTAAGAAAAAGGTTCACACGCATTTAGTTATTTTTCCAATAAACTATAATATTGCTTACCTTAAGCTGTCATTAAATCCCTCAACACCAAATTTGGAGGAATAATATCCCCCTCCACTGGCTGCAACTCGTCCACCAATGCTGGATACGTTAACTATCCGACCTTTCGCTTTCTTGATCAAGGGGAGCATCGCCAATGTAACATGTATTAAACCTAACAAATTAACTTCTATGGGTGCTCTAAAATCTTCAATGTTCAACCAGTCCATAGGTGCCAGAGTTCCCAGAATTCCAGCATTGTTTATCAAACCCCAAAGTCCTAAGAAGAAATTATGTTTAAGTAAATAAAATCAAATAATATGGGGCAAAATGATTATCAAATCATAATCACAATTTCAAATCTGCAATAAATACAACTTTTACTGGGTATAATCTGCAAAACTCTTTTTCAGATAACGTGCAGCACATACAGTATACAAATACACATATACAGTAGTGTATGCAAAATGGAAAATGTTGTTACAGTTTAATTTTGTGTTAGAGGTGACAAAAAAAGAGGAAATAGAAGAAAGAGCAACGATTATAGATCTCAAAACAGGAAATAGTGGATGTGGTGGGTAGTTAGTTCTGAACAATTATTTTTATATACAGTACTGTACATTACTGTAGGAGACTGCATTTGTGTAAGTAGAGGATAACTTTGTATACAGTGCAGTAGAAACACGCATCAGTGAAAGCAGAGTATGATTGCTGATTAACATGTAGTTGATTGACATCTGCTGATTTCAAAGCAGCAACTAATTAACAATAAAAATTAATAATATTTGTTTGACTCATCCATCAGATAATAAAACATAATTGCATGTCTATTTTTAGTATAAGCTAGGTGTATTTCCCCTGCTCACGCAGTGGGTATCAGGATTTGTCCTAGTTACTTTGTCTAAAGCCCCTATACATCTGATTTCAGGAACTTACATCAACATTATATTTGCTGGTGCATTGCAGTCAGACATACAAAATGTGCAAGTGGTAGAAGCGGCCATTTTAGGTATAGATACTCCAAATATTTGTTTTGCTCTGTCAATATTTAGAGGTGCTGATGGCTTGCACTTAACCACTATGTCATAGGGTGTGGTACTTCAGACATTATGGATTTCTGCCAGTTTTCTAGGTGAGATCCTGTAAAGCACTGAACTTGATCTGGCCGGAAATCTCTTACAAAGATCAACATCATGGCATTTCATGCAGATTTATGCCCTGTCTTGAACTGAAAGGCTATGCTGTCAGCGGTTCCGGTCCTGCCTTCTCAGTAAAGCATCTACACCCATTGTTCCTTTTACCTTCTCTCAAAGATGCTTTAGGTCAGGCCTTTTTTGTGACGGTACACGCCGGTACAATGTACCACCACCTCTTTTTCTGGCTGGCTGTTACCTTCTGTTCCTGTTCTTCATCTCCAGTATCTTCTCCTTCTGACAATACGTCACCATGACAATATCCCATGGTGTGGCGTTGCCCAGACAAAATGACGCCGCGACGGCACACATGGTGTCGCATTGCCATGACAACGACATTGTGATGTCACGACAATGAGATGTTGCTGGAGGAGACGAGGACCAGGAGAAGGTAAGAGATCCCGCTCTTTCCTCGGGTACCAGCACCTATTTGCGTATTGAAAAAAAGCACTGCTTAAGGCTAAATGTTGAAATAGAGCTACGGACAGCTGCTTCTGCATTCCAAAAAGATTGTGGCTTCTGCCAGCACTGTCCCGTTACTTCCTGAAGCATTTTTGAATTTCATAGCTAAAATTAAAGCTTGCTAATTAAAAATTGATTTGCAGATGAAGGAGAAAAAAATCCTGAGAAAACTGCTGTTGTCTTCCAGCAGCAGCAGCAGCAGCAGCAGCAGCAGCAGTGGCATGGGCAGCAGCGGCATGGGCATGGGAATGGGCTTGACCTAAAGCATCTTTGAGGGAAGGTAAAAGGAACAATGGGTGTAGATGCTTTACTGAGAAGGCAGGACCGGAACCGCTGACAGCATAGCCTTTCAGTTCAAGACAGGGCATAAATGCCTGTGATAGGATTTGAAACAATTTTGTGGGCAATCCTATTTCCTAGGCATTTAGGTCTGGGACATTAGACTACCAAGAATGCTAGCTTTCTGGCTTGCCTACATTATTACTATATACCAGGATTGTCATGGATTTGATCAGTTTTCATGGATTTTGGCATCACAAAAACAGATTGCAGGGTATTTGTCGAATTTCACGGATATTTCACGGATACCATGATTGAGACTTTCAATACATTTACACGTATTTGATGACACACCACAACATGGCTCACTGGCCACTTTGCCCTGCAGGAAGATGGAGACAGACAACCTCCTTGCGCTAGCATCTTTTCTAGCTAATTTTTCTGTGATTGGTGAACAACACTGCGGCAGTAGCTCCATTTTTGCTGATGCAGATCGAACACAGCTTGACGTAGCATACAGCAATTAGAAGCCTGCCGGCACTGAGTTTGTCACGGGACTGGCAGGGCCGCTTTCCCAGAACAAGCATCCTCGTAGGCGTACTGTAAATATAAATTATTATTGTCACACCACAATCATATTCCTAGGAAGATGTATCAACCGTGCTACAAGAGTGAGTGGGAAAAACAGTTAAAGTGGTTGAAACGAGGGCAAACTGAAATACCAGCCTTGTGCCCATCTTGCAACTCTGAACTGAACGTTGGCACGGGAGGTCTTAAAGATTGAAAACGTCACAAAACTGCTGACTGCCACAAAAGAAATCACGCCGTAGTAGATTGTAGATTGTAGCAGAGCTCCTTAATAAAAAGATCTGTCATACAAAAAATAGATGTGGAGCTTCTGTGGGCAAATTGCGTCTGTGAAAATAACTTGCCAGTGAAGCAAAGTGACAGTTTCACAAAACTGGTACCAAAAATGTTTCCTGATAGTGACATTTGTTAAAACTTTAATTGTCACGAACAAAGGTAGGTCAAATAATTGAACACACCCTGGGTGAGTCTGTAAAAGAAACTTTACCTTAATATAATAAGAACATTTGTTTTTCGCCCTCATGATCGATGAATCAACGGATATTAGTGTGACAAGGTAGGTAGACAAAAGGCTCACATCTGCACGAGTGAAAAAGTCGAAACCTACTGTACCTGTACAAAGTGATTGTGTTTGAGGGAAAAGCTACAGGAGAAAATCTCTTCAGTGTGATCAACAAGGCATTTGAAGAGGATCAAATGCCCCAGAAAAATTGATTAAGCATGTCTTCAGATGGAGCCAGAGTAATGGTTGGTTTCGGTTCTTTCCCGAGTCAAGAAGCAACAAGAGAAAGTTTGGTTCCTTCACAGCTCGTGCCACGTAGCACACTCGAAACAGAAAAAACCTAGGCGCTAAATGTACAATCAGATTCAGCAACGTATCCCATAAAAAGATAACAAATCGAAAATACCAACAATCGGTGACAGGTACCCCTAGGCAGTGGGGGGGAGGAGGGGAAACTATATGGATGAGGATCCCTTCTGCTTCAACCCCAGTAGGGACTATCCAAGACCCTTGACAACAGAAATAGAACAAGAACAAGGGGGAGGAAGGGGTTAAAGAACAGTCAGAGTTCTAGAATGAAACTCGCAAATCCAACCCTCCTACGTAAAGGAGGCTGGGAACAAGAAGGGGGGGGGGAGGAGATATATAGATAAATAATCCACAATAATCACACGGCCAAGTGCAAGTACAAACAAAATGAGATGTATCTGTAGTGATCCAACCCTCTTACAGCAATCTGGCAGCAAGGGGCAGTAGTTGCTGGCAGTCAATTTTCTATCAGGTGAAATACTCACTGTACCACGCTTCCCATTGACTCCCGCATGGTGTGGAGCAGAGATAATGAAGCAAGTGTTTAAAATCCAAATCAACACATTTATTGGTGTAGATAAACAAAACACTCACATATACAAAACTCCCAGGTCAGCACCTGTAGTGGAATCGTGAGCCCTGCACGTAGCACACTTAGCTGCTTTTCATGCCTGCAGTGAACTATTAGAGGTATGTGAACAGCTAACAAGGGATGTTTATTCTTTTTTCAAAACATCTGGAAAATGACAGGGTGCATTTGAAGAAATTCAGGAGTTGCGGCTGGGTTTCACAAGGTGGATAGTCAATGCAACGTGTTGAACGAATCTTGGAACAGTGGTCTGCATTGACAGAATACTTCAATACTAAAATTGACTGGAAGGAGAGCAACGTACAATCCGTACAACGCATAAATAATACCTTGCACTCTGATGTAGCTAAATTATATTTTCATTTCCTACAGCAGTTTTACTTGTTTACCATATTCAAGGCTATATTTGGGCAAGAAAGACTGTATGTTTACAAGCTTTATTCAGGAATGTGTTCCCTTCTTCGCCAGTTCCATTGCAAGCTTTGCTCAGTTCAGTATCCCAAAAAATGACATTACATCCACTGACTACAAGCGTATAAGCCGGCTTCAAGGTTCAGCGGTTTTTATAGAGCACAGAACACGGGACCTGTTTGAAAAAGAAACTGATCTTTGATGATAAGAAATCGTTTTTGTCCAATGTGAGAGAATTTTACAAGGAAGGGACAAAAGAATTATATTGTTTGTTACCATTAAACGACGAAATTTGAAAAAGCATAAACATTTTTGACCTCATCAAGAAATCCTCAGTTGACTGAAGAAAAGGTGAAAACTCTGGTCAATATTTTTCTGAATGTTGTTGCTGATAATGAATGAGACTCATTCAATGCAGATTTCACAGCCCCTGTGATACCCACCTTGTACACTACTATTGCGTATTGCCAGTTCAGGTTACATTGACAGATACTGGAGCAAAGTGTCACAGAATGACGAGGACGGCAATCACTGTTTTCCCACACTTGTCAAACTTGCAGAGGCAATGTTGATTCTTCCTCATACTGTAGAAATGCTGATGTGGAAACAGTTTTCATTATGTAACATGGCTTGGCCCTGTTACTTCTTTGCCTCCTGTCACACAAGCCCTGATAGTTATTGCAGGCTGCGATAGGATAATCCAGGGCCATTGACCCCCTTTCTGCTATCCTCTGATTGACAGGAGAGAAGGTGACATGGTGTGTGTGTAGCCAATCGTGGTACAGACACTATGCCCTCACCTTTTTGACATCAGGGGGAAGTGCCAAAAGTTAGTTGGGCAGTTTAGTCTGGAGTTGGAGACAGAAGGAAGGGCTGTGAGTCTCTCCCATCAGGGAAGAGCGTGCCCACTTCAACCCCTAGGGGGTTGGGGAACATCTGCTGCAACAAAGGCTTCAAACCTGGCAATTAGGCCTCTCTACTATCTGAGGTCATGCACCATCCTGAAGCCTGGGAACATTTGATCAGCATCTGCATCGCTGTATATGTGTACCATCTGCCAGTGACTGCAATAAAGTACCCCTTGTCTATATATAGTCCTGCCTGAGTTCTCAGTCTATCAGGTAGGAGTATGTCTGTAATGTGCACCAGTGGGAGACTGTCTCTGGCTATCCTAGAGCCACTGGAGCTGGAGGCGCTGACACCAAGAGCGAACTAAGAGAAGCCACTGAAAGCCTGTCCTGTTCCCCATGCCATCGCGGACCTCTCAGCATCCCCTGGACCCTCGCAAGTATGTAAGCACCACCACACCGGTAGCAGCAGTAAGATCTCCCAGAGGGAAGGGAGGGAGGGGGGGAAACAGTGCTACAAATAAAATGACATTTATTAAGACTGCACTCCGGTCTTCACTGTCATCACAAATGCTGAGCGTTCCGCTGCACGCTTCAATCACAAAACACATGTCTCTGTTTAAGCCAACAGACGAGATGAGGAAGAAGGCAAGAGAATAAAAGAAGTAGAAAATGTGCATATTTCAGTTTTACTATTTTTGGAGGTTAACAAGACTAGCTTCCTAGAAGTGACACTAAACATTTCTGAAACTTTTAATTAAAGCAATATCTGCTATTTGTGTCATTGGTGTTTATTTTAAAATGGAGTGCAGTCAATTGTGGGACTAGATCCTTATTTATTTCAGTAAAACCGATCACATTTGTACCAGTAAAACGTATAATAATAAATAATTTTTCTCTTTTTACACTCTAGTCAACTCTATTCTTAGGCTGAGATTATACTCGCCGCTAACGCACGATGGAGTGCGTGCATGTGGCGCATGCCTGACGCGATGTGTGAACTGTGCTTTCTTTCTTCTTCAGCGATGTTCAGGCGATGGGGAGGCGTGGCCGTGACGTCACATGAGCGGTTCACACCTCATTGGCTGAATCGCTGATGTGACGCGGCCGACGCTTGAAAAGACAAAATGTTTTGTCTTTTCAAAACACGCTCGCTCCATTGCTCCATTGCGCGTGCACTAGGGGACCTCTAATAGCGATTGGTAAGTATATAATTATCATGCCCCCGCAAGCACCAACGCGAAGAGTATAATTGTGGCCTTAGCTGGCTATGAATATACTTAATTGGCTTGCGAGGACACAATGTATAGCATCCGCATTTTGCGCGAAAACATAGATTATTTGTTTTACAGATTTTTCACAGGTCAAAGCAGGAGAGAAAGACAATTGGTTGCAGCCCTGGTCTATAACATGGGTTAAAGCTGCAGTTCAGGCAATATCCTGCATGTGTGTTTGTTTTAATAAAATCAGTTCTGTAGTAAGAAAAAATACTTTTAGCATTTTCTGTTTTAAAAAAAACAACTTCGAAAGACCAATTTTCTTGTATTCTATTTTAAAAGCATGCTTGTTCATATAGCAACGATTTACATTCCCCATATTTAAAGATAACGCCAAACTTTGCCGATCAATAGACGGAGAACGAATTGACCGGCAGCTATGCAGTTCTTTAGGTAATTTGAGATTGCCCACATGAAACTATTGAAGTAAAAAAATCAATTAAAAAAAAAAAAAGACTGAACTGCAGCTTTAAAGTAAAGGCCAGAAGAGGGAGGCACTAAACCAACACAACCAATCTGTTGGCAAATTTAGTGTCAGATAAATGCATGAACTGCTGCCAAATAAATGTATTTGTCCTGTTATACACAAAGCACGCAAGCATTACCTACCTTTACTGCCAACTTCACACCTTACCCATTCTGCTACCCTTTTTACATTGTCAGAATCCGTCACATCTAGTAATATTGTTTTAAGCTGTTGTGAAGTTGCTTCTTTGAGTGCTGCAGCTCCAGCCTCAGTGAAACAGGTAGCAATGACTCGAAACCCTTTTTTATCGAATGTTCGTGCTGCATGGTTTCCAAATCCGGTGTCACATCCGGTGATCACTATATACTTGTCTTTGATGCTTTTGATTTTTAATGAATCCCTCACTTTCCACCAAATATAGAGAACAGTTACAAAGCTCAGCAAATACAGAAACATTTTTGTGATTTCTTCTATTCGGTAATTCCTGAAAAATAAAATATATGTTTGTTAGAATAGTGGCGAATGACATATATCAATTTAAAGACAAACATCGAATATTAGGGCCATTTTCTCCACTCGGCCAGAAAATAAAATTCAAAACAATGCGGATGTTGGTTAAAGATGGATCTGCTAGATCTTGCTAGATCCTTCGAAATCCATGCGTTTTTCTAGTATTTAAATCAGATCTTTCAATGTAGGTCATAGTACAACAGAATAATCTTAAATTACTTATTTCTAAGTACAGTTACTCATATCTGATACAATTGCAGTACCTGGCTGCAACCCACTAAATACACGTGTTAGGACTTAGGTCCAGATCCACAGAGGTCAGATAACTCAGAGCTCATAACATACTGTACTGTTATTAAAATCAATAACAGACTTTGTTACCAAATTTTAACACGAATCCACAAAGCTAATTATATGCAACAACATCTATTAATTAACTAATTAGCATAGGAATTTTAAGTTAATGCTACACACAATTAGACAACACTTGGAGACACACTTGTGCACAAAAAAGGGGAAACAGAGATACCTGGGATATATGCAAATATGGATATGTAAAGTATATTTCAATTACTTCATTTAGCATAAATCCCCGGTATGTCAGGTGTGCTTCTTGTTGTGCACAGGTGTTTCAAGGTGTGTATGGGGAGATGTTTATAGCATTTGCGCATCTAGTAAAATAGGTCTCTCTCGGAGCTGTGGACAGGTGTTCTTAGAGGGAACACCTCTTCTGCATATCATTAGCACTAACGCCTTAAAACAAGGCTCGTTACGACAGAAAACAACACTTAACACTTTGATGATACCCGTTAGCACTTGGCGTAAGGCGTCATTAATTGAATAACAGACCTCTGTGGATCTGAGCCTTAAAGGGTTCACTTACTTTAACATGTAAGGCATAATAAAACAACAATCAAAATAATAACTGCATCCAAACATATATACTGGCAAAGTATTCATACTGTATCTTGCACGTGCATTGCCGTTATTAAATACAATTTAGTAACCTGAGGGTAAATGCACAATTTATACACATTTACCAGTAAATAAAATTAAACGCCCAGAATTTGTGAATACTATTTCACTTCCCTTATTTAGTGCCCGTTACTTTATTTTACAATACAATATAACCCGATTTCTGTTATTTATTTGTTTCTACCGGTAGTTTTTTTCTCATGGACTAAAACCAATGAGTTGGCCGTATCAGTCATCTACCAAAATAGACTATTTCCTGTTAGTAATACAGATGCAGAGGCAAAATGTAGAGAGAGCATATCCATACTGAATGGATGCAAACATTTATACACTAACTAGAAAAGAGATACAAAAACCCTGCTCTCGGTTCCAAATTTGCTTGGAATTTATGAGTGAAATTGAAAATGTATGATCCCAAGGGGCCTATTCTCGTAGCTCCAAGGTGTGTCAATCTGCTTCTAAATAGCCCTGTCCGATTGGATTGGCATGCTTTGCTATTCTGTAAGCCCTTCTTGCATGTCCAATCTGTGTCTAAAAGCTTTTTTAGAAGTCATTTCACTCTAGCTCTGTCAATATGATCGGTTTGTCAAAAAAGCATTCGACAACTGCAATTCTTGTAGCTCCTTTATGCAAACCACTTCTAAAAACTTGCATTTTTTTACCACCTCAAGAGTGGCGAGATTAGTATTGTGAGTTACACCCAGAGCCTGGAATATGGGTTTAGCTCTCAGAGCAAAATCCATAAATCAGACTGGGGATGGAATTAGCACCACCTCTGGTCATTCCGCTTCTAAAGCAAGTACAAACCGTTAGGTTTGGCGGGTAAACGATGCAGTTTGTCACTTTTTATAGACGCGGTTTAGAAGATATAATTTGCAATACAGAATAGTTTTTTTTCTTACATTTCACTCTGTTACTTCTAAACAATTACCATTTTGGATCTACGAGAATAGGCTGTTAGTCTTTTAAAAAAGGAAGTCATTTGGTTGCATCTTTTGGTCAAAAAATGATTTACGCCTGCTAACCACATCAAGGTAAACTCCATTAAGGCAGGTACTGTCTGTACCTGCACTAAATACATAACATTTCTTATTGTCTTGTGGACTAAACATCTTCACTATTACAAAAGAAGGAAGCAGGCTGGAACGGAACATGTGAAATATGTGAAAGTGCCGAAAGGGTTAAATGGATGAAGCCTTTCATGTTATCTGTGATTCAGTGCACTTAAAACTGACAAAAAAAAATCATTTTATATATCTTAATATATAAAATCGAAAGGTTGGTACTAGCTGCGGTGAATCTGATTGGTCCTCAGCCTCTGGCCAATCAGATTGGTGGGTGTGACGTCACCCAACTGCCACTCTCTTCCCCCTCGGCTCATGCAACACACACACACACACACACACACCTCTCCGGCGCTCATCTCTCCCCTCCCGGATCTCTCCCCTTCCGGCGCTCATCTCTCCCCTCCCGGCGCTCATCTCTCCCCTCCCTCCGCTCACGTCTCCCTCCGCTTCGCTCATCTCCATCCCCGGCGGGGGAACAGGCAGCGGACCCCCTTCCTCCATCGCGGCGCCTAAGATGGCGGCACCCGGAAGGACCCCCTTCCTCCCTCGCGGCGCCGAGTCAGAAGATGGCGGCGGCCGGAAGTAGAGGTCTGGCGCTCATCTCTCCCTCCCTCCCGCCGCTCATCTCTCCCCTCCCGGATCTCTCCCCTCCTGGCGCTCATCTCTCCCCTCCTGGATCTCTCCCCTCCCAGATCTCTCCCCTCCCGGCGCTCATCTCTCCCCTCCCGGATCTCTCCCCTCCCGGCGCTCATCTCTCCCCTCCCGGATCTCTCCCCTCCCAGCGCTCATCTCTCCCCTCCCTCCGCTCACGTCTCCCTCCCTCCGCTCACGTCTCCCTCCCTCCGCTCACCTCTCCCTCCCTCCGCTCACGTCTCCCTCCCTCCGCTCACCTCTCCCTCCCTCCGCTCACGTCTCCATCCCTCCGGTCACCTCTACCTCCCTCCGCTCACGTCTCCATCCCTCCGGTCACCTCTCCCCTCCCTCCGGTCACGTCTCCCTCCCTCCACTCACCTCTCCCTCCCTCCGCTCACCTCTCCCTCCCTCCGCTCACCTCTCCCTCCGCTCATCTTCATCCCCAGCGGGGGAACAGGCAGCGGACCCCCTTCCTCCCTCGCGGCGCCTAAGATGGCGGCGCCCGGAAGGACCCCCTTCCTCCCTTGCGGCGCCGAGTGAGAAGATGGCGGCGGCCGGAAGTAGAGGTAGGTGTCGCATGTGTGTCGCTCTAGGTGACGTGTGTGTGTGTCACTGTGTGTGTGTGTGACACTGTGTGTGTGTGTGACACTGTGTGTGTGTGTCACTGTGTGTGTGTGTGACACTGTGTGTGTGTGTGACACTGTGTGTGTATGTCTCACTGTGTGTGACACTGTGTGTGTGTGTGTGTGTGTGTGTGTGTGTGTGTGTGTGTGTGTGTGTGTGTGTGTGTGTGTGTGTGTGTGTGACACTGTGTGTGTGTGACACTGTGTGTGTGTGTGTGTCTCACTGTGTGTGACACTGTGTGTGTGTGTGACACTGTGTGTGTGTGTGACACTTTGTGTGTGTGACACTGTGTGTGTATGTCTCACTGTGTGTGTGTGACACTGTGTGTGTGTGTGTTGCCCCCCCCTGCCTTTCACGCCCCCCCTGCCTTTCACGCCCCCCCCTGCCTTTCACGCCCCCCCTGCCTTTCACGCCCCCCCTGCCTTTCACGCCCCCTGCCTTTCACGCCCCCCCTGCCTTTCACGCCCCCCTGCCTTTCATGCCCCCCCCTGCCTTTCACGCCCCCCCCTGCCTTTCACGCCCCCCCCTGCCTTTCACGCCCCCCCTGCCTTTCACGCCCCCCCTGCCTTTCACGCCCCCCCCCTGCCTTTCACGCCCCCCCCTGCCTTTCACGCCCCCCCCCTGCCTCCGGGCAATGCCGGGTATATCAGCTAGTGTACATATATTTAAAAAAAGCTGTGTGTGCTGTGCACGCGCATAGTAAGTGAAACTTCTTTGACTTTTGTCACAGAAATTGTATTTGTATTGGTGAATTTTTAATTAAAAATCAAAATACAATTTCATTGACAAAACGCAAATAAATTTGACTTAGAACATGCGTACACATCCCTTGTATTTGCACTAAGCGTGAATTCCTCGTGTGTGTGTGTGTGTGTGTGTGTGCGTGACTGTGTGTGTGTGCGTGTGACTGTGTGACTGTGCGTGTGACTGTGTGACTGTGCGTGTGACTGTGTGACTCTGCGTGTGACTGTGCGTGTTACTGTGTGACTGTGTGTGACTGTGCGCGTGACAGTGCGTGTGCGCGTGACAGTGCACGGTGCACGTGACAGTGCGTGTGCGCACGACTGACTGTGTGCGCGACGGACTGTGTGCGCGACGGACTGTGTGCGCGACTGACTGTGTGCGCGACTGACTGTGTGCGCGACTGACTGTGTGTGTGTGCGTGTGACTGTGTGTGTGTGCGTGTGACTGTGCGTGTGTGCGTGACCATGTGCGTGTGTGTGTGACCGTGTGCGTGCGTGTGACCGTGTGACGTATGCGCAGCCCCCCTGCACCTCACACATCCCCCTAACCTAACCACAGTCAGTGTGTGTGTGTATGTGTCAGTCAGTGTGTGTGTGTGTGTGTGTCAGTCAGTGTGTGTGTATGTGTCAGTGTGTGTGCATGTGTGTCAGTCAGTGTGTGTGTATGTGTGTCAGTCAGTGTGTGTGTGTATGTGTGTCAGTCAGTGTGTGTGTGTGTGTGTGTATATATATGTATGTGTGTGTGTGTCTGTCACTGTATGTGTGTCTCTCTTTCTGTGTCCTGCCCCCTCTCTCCTGACTCCCCCCCCCTCAAAGGCAGGCAGAGCTGCGGACCCGCGGCGGCTCTGCCTGAGACTCTCCTCCTCCCCTCACACCCCCCCCCCCTCACAGACAGGCAGAGCTGCGGACCCGCGGCGGCTCTGCCTGAGTCTCTCCTCCCCCACCCCCACCCCCCGGCGAGACGCGGCCGCACCGGGCACCGGGCAGATACCTTAATAAAGGCCCCCCCTCCGGAAGTGCTGCGTGGGCAGAGGCAGTGTCGGCGGGGAAGGGGGGCAGCGCGTCATCGTCTGATGGTGCTGTGGGGAACGCAGCTCACTCTACCCCCCCCCCCCCGTTCCATGCCTCGGCCGGGGGAGGTCAGCAGGAGTGGCGGCAATTAAATTTTGAGGGCTGCCGCCGCCGCATGTCAGCGGGTGGGGGGAGCAGAGCTCGTTAGGAGCTGCGGCGGCGGTTACCCTCCATGATCCCTGGGCTCCTCTCCTCGACCCCGGCGGCGCTCAGTCAGTGGGACGCAGGAAAGCGGAGGTAGGGAGGAGAGAGGCTGCACGGCATGGCAGCGGCCGTTAGGAGCGGCGGCTATCGCCGCCGCATATGTCACGGTGTGTGGGGGGTGTGGGGCTCGGGGGGGGGGGGTGATTAGGAGCGGCGCCGGCGGCTATCGCCGCCGCCGCCGCATCTGATTTGTGGAGCGGGTGTGATGTCAGTGTTGGGGTCGGGCTGAGCCAGAACACAGCCCCGCCTCAACTGCCAGCACTGACGTCACATCCGTTTCATTTCTGTCTCCACAATTCTTTTTTGCCCCATCACAAATGAGGTGCCACTAAGGAAGTTTCACTTCAAAAATGACAGTGCCAAACCAGTATTAAACTTCTGCCCAAGGCGTTTTTTCTACTGAGATTCTGTGAGTGAGCTGATTTTAGCATTTTGATAATAAACCAATTACCTTTTACACTATGGAGCCCGTGCTGTCCTTTCTGTTTTGTATGTATATATAGTGTAACCCCCCTATCCTCCCCCCTCCCCTCCGGCAGCACGGGTAGGGTGTACATGTGTGAACAAAGTCCTGCTCTGCTCCCGATGGGATTAGCGTGTCAGCTCCTTGGTCAGTTACCTGTGATCTCAGGGTTCCCGTTGGCAGGTTCAGGCCTTGGCTGTAATGGAGGGTAGTTTGTTTGTTGGAGTACAAGATAAGAAATAGGGCGCCAGGATCTTTTGCAACTCACAGGTATTTTATTGACAGGCACACACCAGCTCCAGGCTTGCACAGGATAAATTATTATCATATAGAGCACAATACCTCATGAGACAGGTTCCCTGTATAATTCTCTCTTCAGGTCAAGTTCCCTCTGTGCCCCTTCCCATTCAGGTAACTACTTCTGGATCTTTCTTGGCCTCTAGTCCACCACAACTCTTTTGGGCTTCCTAGCTTCTAGCACACTGCATCCCAAAACACTGCTTCAGCCTGAAAATCACTCAGGAAGGGCTTACTTCTATTCTCTTGGTTTTGTCTGTGCCTCCCAGGAGCTGGGTTCCCAGGCAGTCTTCCTTCAGATCCCTAGTCCTCAATGTTCCAACTGTCACTAACTTTTAATTCACTAACTCACTAACTCACTCCTAACTCCTGACTGTCTCTCCCTCAACTGTCTTAATCTTAACTGTCATACATCTCACAGCCTCACTGGTTGCCTAGCAACATGTGAACTGCAGACTCTGAAGCTGTAACATACTCCTATGAAAAAGTAAGGGGACTATCTATCTCCTACAACTGCCTCTCCTCACTGGCCTCCCTGTCCCTCTACTCAACTGATTACTGACTAAACTGTCCCTTTTTAAAATGTCAGCGCGAGCTCCCTTGCACTAAAAAGGCCTTAACTGCAAATGCAGCCGCCCTATTGGCTAAGCCGCAGCATGTGACATTCCCGTGAGGCTCATGGGACTTGTAGTCCCTGTGCGGAGCCTTTCCTGTAATGGGTGCCGCACCTGCACTTCTCTGCGCATGCGCGACATACTTCACATGCGTGGTCAATCACAACAAGGTCGCCGAGAGTCCTCTGACGCATCTGTGCATGTGCCAGCCCTGCGCGCGTGTGTGTGCATAACAAACATGGCGGCGCCCTGCAGAGGGAGCCGCCGGCAAGCCCATCGTCACCCGCAACAGCCCCCCCACAGCAGCGGAGGTAAGGGGGGGGGGGGGAAAATGGAGGACCGGGGAGCCAGAGGACCTGGCTACATACAGTATATATATATATATATATATATATATATATATATATATATATATAGCTCTGCTGTAGCCTGCTGTGACTGGAAGCGCTGTCACCGAAATAAAAGAACCTGAGGTTCACCTAAAGCCTGTCCTGTTCCCCACAACATCGCGGACACTCATCTCTCCTGGACCCTCACAGGTAACCAGCCCCACACGGACCTGTAGCCTAGGCAAGATCTCCCAGAGGGTGGACAGGGGTAGCAGTGCTACAAGTATAACAAACTACAATTTGTGTATTAATAAAATAAAATGTTCTGCACTGCTTATTAAGAAGATATATCCCGGCACAATAGAGCATACAGCAGGGGGGCGCAAACTGCGGGGGCGCATGCTTTTTCTGGGGGGGGGGGGGCGCGGCAGTTGCAGAGACCCCGCATTTAATTTAAATGCCTTGGGATCACATGCGGCCTCTGCAACTTCCCTTACCTTGATTCAGATGATTGTATGACGTGTCGCCATGGCAAGACAGCGTCAAATGATGCCACAGGGTTACGTCACATGACACCGCATGGTGAGGGGGGCGCGAGCAGTTGGGGAGAGCAGGCAGGGGGCGTTGGACAAAAAGTTTACGCACCCCTGGCATACAGTATTCAATGATATTGATATACGCTTTTAAAAACACATCATGGCATACTAAATAGAGTTAATTATCGAGCACTGGCCAACTCTTCTATATTCTTTTCTCCACTAGGCTGCAAGGCAAACAGGGCCCCTTCCTCATTCTAGAGTGAGGCTAAGCCCCTCTGCTTCTTAAAGCAGCAATTCTGCACAGAAGCCCATAAACTCATATCATGTTAGCATCTTGCACCTAAGCAAGTCCTGCTCTTCTTTTTTTAAAATATTAAATGCTTTCCTCACTTCTGAGGCTACTTTGGTACCTTTAGACCTTAATGAGCTCTGGGGAGAGCTTCATTTTCACCTCCCGAATACTTTTTTTTAAATGCTTTTATCTCATGAAGGAAGCATCATATTTTAAACTTAAAACCAGCATAAGGACAATACTGAACCCGGGTGTGCTGCTGTGAAATGTGCATGGATCCTTCAGAACCCTGGTGTGTTGGTGTGAAATGTGCGTAAATTACGTTCTCAACCTAATGCTTTTTAAAGCTGTGTGCTGAAGAGGTGGAATTTATCTTCATCCATCATCTGTAGGTATAACTACAAAAAAAACACAACTCCAATTTTTTTGATAACTACAATATAACGTAAACATTAATTAATGAATGAATGATAGCTTTGATTCAGAATGCTATACCAAAAAAAAAAATCAATGAATGGGTAGCGTTCCTCTCTATGAAAGATATTGTATACAGTACATGTAATGGAAAATGTTAAGGCAAGTTTGAGAAAAACTGAGCTGCACAAATTGAAGTAACAGATGAAGGATTACTTACCTGATCTAAGAGTGCTGTCTTAGTGAACTAATTGAAGTCTTTGCACAGCAGAGAACTTCCCTCTTTTGTTACAGTAGGAGGAAGCTTTCCTTATATTGCAATATAATTGCTGCAAGAAACTGTCAAACAAAAGCAATAGGCTGTTTGACAAGAGGTATAATCACTGATGAGTCATGCTGAGTCTGATAGGTGGATACAGAACACACTTACTATACAATTGCCACTGTAAAAAAAAAAAAAAACATTTGTCAGACTATCTCTACGGTTTCCTCCCAGAGAATGGGGTACACCATAGGGAAACCTGGCTACTCCCAGATAATTGTAGATTGAAAGTCTTGTCTGTGTTATGAACATGATCTAAAGATGCTGGCCCACTAAAGAGCTAAATCCTTCCAAGGTAGATGCAGGTATGTATATCTTCATTTTATATAGCGCCTTTTATGTACATAGCGCGTCACAGCAGTAATGCACGTGACATAACACATAATGGGAATAAGCGCTTCAGACATGACAGTACCAATAGGAAAGGGGGTTCCTGCCCCGAAGAGCTTACAATCTAAGTGGTAATTTGAGAGAACTTACAGAAACAGTAGGCTGGTGTTACGGTAAGTTCACCTACAAGGGGTCAATGTCAGTGCATCTGAGATGTATAGTATCAGCCAGCAAAGCTTCCCATTTGCTTTATTAAAGAAGTGTGTTTTAGATCATTCTTAAAGGTGGATAGAGAGGCTGCTAGTCGGATATTGAGGGGAAGGACATTCCAGAGGTGTGGGGCAGTGAGTGAGAAAGGTTTTAGGCAGGAGAGGGCTTTAGATACAAAAGGGGTAGAGAGAAGAGATCCTTGAGCAGAACGCAAGAATAGGTCAGGTGTATAGCGAGGAATTAGGGCTGAGATGTAAGGAGTGGCAGAAGATCGAATAGTAGTGATGTACCCGTTACCCGGCGTTACCCGGCGGCTTTTCAGCTACCCGGAAATTACCCGGACCCGGCAGCTGGAAAGTGGACCCGGCGCCGGGTATCCGGGTAATGTGAGGGTAGTTGAAAAGTATCTCTTACTTACCTGCTGGAAGCCCGCGGCGACATCTGAACAGGTAAGTAGAGGTGCGGGGGCGGTGGGGCAGCATCAGCGTCAGTGTGGAGCCCGCGCGGGAGCTGCAGGACTCTATACTGCACTGTGAGCTGGGACCATGTGAATGAAGCTTTCCTATTGGACAGCCTGCTGTTATTATTTGTTTCAGCATTTAACAGTGCAGAACACTACCCTTTGGCCCAGATCCACGAAAGGGTACTACTAAGTTATAGCACATATTTACTTCAATAAACATGAATAGGAGTTTTGCTCCCTTTTGTGGATTTGAGCGTTAGTGCTGGACCCTGCAGTTTTTAAGCCTTCGTTGGCAAAGCCAATACATATAGATATTGAATTATAAAACAAGAAGTTATAGCAGATACCATTCAATTTATTGCAACTACCATATCAGGCTTATGTACTAAGATCATATGAAAAGGAGGTCACGAGGGGCTGCTACGCGAGCTACCATTGGTGGAGAAGCAGACCGTTGAAGAGAGAAACGCATACTGTAGCCGATGGAGCTTCACGGGTCCGGATCTGGTTTATCTGCTCCTACAGCTACACTTCCGGATCTCCCGGTCACCTTACTCTCACCTCTCAGCTAGTTGTAAATTCATTATTGTAAAATAGTTTTTCTTCTAATGTTTAGTCCTATTGTGGGACTATTTTATCACATGTAAATTTACATTCTGCATCTCAGTGTGTTTTTTACGCCTCTTTTCATTTGTATTGCTCCATGAGCTCCCTTTGGGGGCTCACGCTACAGGAGATCGTGGAGTTCTCCAACGGATGGCAGCAAGACATCTGCAGTTCAATTCTCACTATTGGCACAGCGCGAGCGCAGATATCCTTTCACTTTATGTACTAAGATCATATTTGACATTTTTTGCGCGTCAGGTTTCAGAGCTAAAAAAATTGCTAGTCAAAGTAGCAGTTCAAGCTGTCGTTCCTTTTTGTAAAAAAAATTCATTCAATACAGTATGTGCATCAATAAAATCTGCACACTGACAATTGATTAGCTAAGTTGCCGATCGATCCGTTCCCCTGTGATCGATCGGTGAAGATTCGGCTCGGGGTTTCATTAAATCTCTGTCAGTGAAGAAGACCCAAGATGCAAAGTTCTGTGTGGAAGATCATGTGACCAGGCAGTCACTAGATACAATTGGTGCACAGCTAGAGAGAGGGCATGGCTCAAGAGCCAGAGCTAGTTTCAGAACAGTAAGGGGATGTGACTGTGTAAATGGTTGCTATAAAAACAAAAATGCGTGTTACATTAGCATACATTAAATATGTCTTTTAAAAAAAAATTCCTCCCAAAACTGCTAGAAGTATTTTCTCATAGTACAGAACTGATTTATTAAAAAAAAAAAAAAACAACACACACAACACACATATAGGATTTTGCTTGAACTGCAGCTTTAATAAAATGTGCACTGTATGTATGAAGGTTTTTATGTGAGTTCATACAGTTCATATAGTTTGTTGTTTTAAATGAATATTGACACATTGCATCATGTTGAATAACTGATTGATATAATTTCAAGGAAAACCAAATTCTGTGTATTTTTTATGTGTAACAGGGTATGTCTATTCTACCTGTCCTTCTCCCTCTGTCACCTAAGTCCTAAGTAGTCTGGGCTGTGACAGGTTAATCCATGGGCTTTTGACCCTACATGCTCCTCTCTGATGGACAGGAGTGTGGTGGTGACTCATGGCCTGTGTAAGCTTATCAGGGATAGGTATAGACCATGAGCCCGCCCCTTCTGGTTCCTGATGGGAGGTAGAGCCAAATTTAGTCAGTCCTTATCTGAAGAAGGAAGACTAGTAGGGCTGTGAGCCTCTCCCATTGGAGATGAGCATGCTTACCCCCAGCCCTTGGGGCTGGGGGAACATCTGATGGATAGAGGACCCTATACTATCAAGGGGATCCAGCACTATCCATAGGACTGAATCCTAGGAAACCCTGCAACGCTGTATCACCATCATATGCAGTGACTGCTAATAAAGCCCTGGTTCTTTCATACCTCTGTCTGAGTGTCAGTCCCTGAGCAGATGGAAGGTATGTTGTGGTGGGGGCTGGTCTCTGGAACCCTGGAGCTCACTACAACTGGAGGCACTAGCAACATGAAAGAATCTCAAAGATCAACAAAAACCTGTCCTGATCTCCACTATACCGCATATCAACTCAGCTCTCCTGGCCCTTACAGGTATGTGCACCAACAACCCTTGTAGCCCGCAGTACATCTCCTAAAGGGTGGGGTTACAGTGCTACATTTGTGCTACATATTAGTAAAAATACATTATTAGTGTAATATTATTATAATAGCCATGCAGTGAAAATAATATATTTTGTTAATCTGCATAATGAAACATTTGTTCTGCATGAAACACATTTTTGGTTCATGCATCCTGTAGCAACCTCATTCTGTGCTAACGATACACAGTAAACAGACTTTTTGAGGTTAAACCGAGTTCAACTTGGTAGGCGTTTTTTATGTGCGGTCTTCTTTTTATTTGGAGCCTGATTGTAAATAGTACTTTCCATTAAAATATATATTGTTTTCCTAGAACCAACAAATAACACTCGTTTTAGAAGTTGACATCTCTGGATTGGATTTGTCCACACTAAATAATAACACTTTCCAATTTAGGGGCCAATTCACTAATCTGTGATAAAATCAGTGCATTGCCGAACGACTTTGCATTGATTTATCGCGCAATAAAACATGTTGGTAAAAATGGCATTCACTAAAAAAAAAAATCCAAGTTTTTAAAAGTTTGATAAAAAAAGCAGTATCGAACGACTTGTTTTTTTTCTAAGTGTTATCGCGCTATAATCCTAGAGATCTCAACTGATTGGAACGGCAGCCTGGAAGAGCTGCACGGAGACGCTGCGTCTCCATGCATGGCTCTTCCAGGCGTTCGTGCAGTTCCAATATTAATTTTAAAACTACGTAGTGCGCGGGAGCAGGGGGTCTCCTGAGCGGAACCACATTGATTTCAGCCTCAGGGACTCCTTACTTCCCGAGATACAGGCCCCGTTATGGGTTATTGGGGGTACAGGGGGTAGGTGGCTTGTGTATTGGTAGGAAGTTGGTATTTTAATGTTTATTGGGCAGAGGGGGTGAGTGAAGGGGATACTTGGCACATGGGGTGGTTAGGCATACCGAAAAGGTTGCGAGAGAAGTTAACCCCTTCATTATCATAGCGGTAGTAACCTCTGTGGTAATGAAGGGGTTAACCCCCCGGCCCCAGCGTGACCCACCCGGTAGGCCTAACCACCCACCCTGGGCTAAGTTCCCCCTTCACCCAATCCCTCTACCCCCAATAAACATTAAAATACCTAATACCTACCAATACACAAGTCACCCACCCCCTGTACCCCAACAATCCCCCCCTAATAGTGCATTTTCCCATTTAAAATAAAACATAACCCAGCCAGCATAAAGTAAATTAAACTTGCACTTACCCCTGCCAGGATGAAGGCCGTCCTCATCCTCATCACCATCCTTGTCCTCCGTTGGCAGCAACATAACAATCAAAAATACAATCTAATGGCCCCTAGCCCTTAATCCCCTCAGCTGTTGTTAACCACTATAGTAATTAAGGGGTTAACCCCCCTCTCCCACTACCCACCCAGTAGTCCTAACCTCCCTCTCCGGGACAACTAACCCCACCCTCCACCTCTGCTACCCATTGACTGGCACAATAAAGCATGTCCATATAATATGGGGTATGCTTTGCCAGTAAAGTAATAAATGGGCAAGCTAAAAAAAAAAACAGGCACAAAATTAAACACATTACATTAAAAAAAAAAATACAGTACAAATGCCATATCTGGATAACAGTAATTTTGCCTATTACTGTACTGTATGTGTTGGGGTTGGGGGGAAGGAGGGTTGTATTTATTGAATGGGTAAAAGTGCTATTAGCCATCTTTGGTTAACAGGACTTTTAGCCATTCCTGTTGGGGGTAGGTTAAGGTGGTAGTTGCCCGGGTGGGTGTTTAGTCCTTGAGGGAGGGTAGCGCGAGGGGTTAATCCCTTCATGACCTTAGCGGTTGTAACCACTAAGGTAATGAATGGGGTTAGCTTCTACTGCCACCCTCCCGCAAGGCCTAACACCCACCCTGGGGGAACTACAAGCTTCACCCACCACCTGTACCAACAACTGTGCTGTGCTTGCTTTTTTAACCCTTTCATTACCTTAGCAGTAATGACACCCACGGTGACCACCCGGAAACCCCTGACACCCACAGAGACCCCGCCGGCCTCTGGTATCAATCCTGTGCAACAAAAGAAAATGCTTTTATGCATCTTGCAATATTTTTAGCACCAACCTTTAGCTGGCGACAAAATATTGCAAGATTTGAAAGTTTCTTATGCTTATTACTGTTTAGTGAATAGCATTTACAAGCAAAAAAAGTGATTTTGCCCTGTTTTGGCTTGTCGAATTACTTTTTTGCCTCAGACTGTTAAAGGTCATTAAAAAGCCATTAGAGTGCAATACTGCACTTTTATCACTGTTTAGTGAATAGAAAAGCATGCAGTATCGCGCTCTAAAGGGCATTTATCGACCATTAAACCACTTATCACTGTTAGTGAATAAGCCCCTTAGATTTTGATGGGTAAGAAAAGGTCACTTTATTTTCTCTGGGCAACACATCTTAAACAATTAGAGCGTCCAAAAATGTTTTTGAAACACACATAGAAAACCTGACACACTTCAATATTCAACATTTCCATTTAATATTAAAAAAAAAAGTTTTCACTCGCACGTCATAAAATAAATATTAGACATTATGTTTACTGTTAGCGGAAGATAAACAACAATCATTTATAAAGTGCAATATAATAGAAAGGAAATTCAGGAGTCACTTAAAGCATCAAAAAGCTTTTTAAATGGCCACATCAAAAAAGTCTCATTAAAAGGAACCTGTTGCTACACAGTATCTTATGGGACCTGTGGGTTTTGGAAAGCTCTAAACAGTATATATGAAGCATTCTAATGTCAGTCTATTAACCTGATGGCCCTTGAAATGTAGTTAGTACTTTATGGGGCCTGGCATTGGGGCTCCAGCACTCAAACGGTTAATAGGTGTCACAATCTGCAAAAAAATATACACCCCCCTGCCCCCCCCAGGAACACTATGGCTAATAGAACTTAACAACCACAAGAATTCTTCAATAATATCAACATTCTATTACCTTCTTTATTAGTTTACTGTTTACTTAAATTAAACTAGTGCTTTTTTGGGAAGAAAATAGGTGCTGGTACCCGGCTGCGGGGGACAGTGCGGGGCTTCTTACCTTTTCTTGTTCCTAATGAATCGTTGTGGCGTCATGTGACCTTTTCTTGTCATGGCAACGCGGCGCCGTGTGATGTCGCGGCATCATTTGACGCCGCGTTGTCAAAAGCAGAAGATGTCGGAGATGAGGAGCATGAGGACAAGGTATGAAAAAAAGGTACCGTCACAAAAAAAAGCCATTGATTAAACTAGTTAATTAAACTACAAATCTATTATCAATTATTTAAATTGTGTACTGCTAATTTCCAGTTCAATTTGTATGAAATTAATTTCTGAGCATTGTCAACAGGGTAATGTTAGATATGGTTTCACATGAATCATATTGCGTAACATCAGACTCACCTTAATCTTTATACATGCCAAACAGTTTAAAGGTACAACATTTGCATATTAGTACGTATACAGTATGATGCTAAGGATATATATTCTCAAACTGCTCCTTCATTATGTTAATTAGTTATTTAATTGGTTATTGGGATGGAGGGAAAATGTTCATGCAACATTTTAAGTGACTCATTGCTATGTGTAAATAATTTTTATGTTAATGTATTATTTCATATTGAAACTGCTGTCTGGAATTTCAGAAGCTGCTTTCTGTAGGTTGTAGTCTAGTTTCATGTTTGGAAATGTTTTATACCTGTATATACTGTAGAGTTTTTTTTATACATATCTGTAGTGCGTCACACAAATGTTTATGTAAAATTCTGAAATGGGGATATAATCATAGACTTTAATGGATTTAACATTGATACATTTTCCATTTTATTCCTAGGGCGATCATTAAAGTATTTGGCCAATTTATCGACCCCAATAGTGTGTTTCAATTTTCCATGTTTATGCATATGTTTGTATATCCAGTATTTACATTCTAGTATAGCCATCTATAACTATTTTTGTACAAACTCATAGATTTAAGGGTTAAGGGGCTTATTCTATATCTGCCAAAGTGACTGTTTTTGCATAATATTCCCCATTGACTTCAATGAGGAATTTCAACCAATAACGGCCCTGTTTGACGCTTTAGCAAACCTATTATAAGCCCATAAAAAGAGATCTCCATCTTTGAAAATAATCAAGAAACATTTTTGTTACTGAGTATACACTGAGGATTAGCTATATATTTAACTGAAGCGTGATTATATTTCTCATATTTATTGAACATTGGCCGTGAGTCATCAAAGCACGATCTGCGATATTGTGTCCCAATCGGCGATATCGGCCATTGATTTTAATCGCAGGTTTCACATAACAGTTTGACCAGACACTTTTTGGGGTCGTATACAGCAGGCAGGACGCAGGGGTTAATAACCTAAATTGTTTATTGTACACAGGTAACAATAGCACATAACACAAACCAAAATTATATACGGGTTAACAGGGAATACTCATAGGAATTCTCACTCTCTAGAGACAGGGTGCTGCTGAAGCTAGCTTAACCTGGGGAATGGACAGTACAGGTTGAGGGTCTACAACTGTAAGGAATCCGCTCCTGGCTTTTGATTCTAGCCTTGCAGACCTCTGCAGTTTACAAAGTCTCCCTCTGGCAATCAATGGCACATGTGCTGTCTCTCATTGCAGCTTCAGCCCTGTGCTCCGTCATTGGAGGAATGCTCACACACCTACCTCCTGTGATTGGCTCGCCGCCCTTTATATGCTGGGCTTTGGCACTGATTCAGGGCCGAGCATAATCCTTCGTTGGATGTTACAGTGTTCTGCCACAAGCCTCCTGGCTTGTTTCGTGTGTTTACTAACTTCTCAAGTTCTCGTCATTAGTTCCTGCGTATCCCGAGACCTGCTGCTACTCTCCACGCAGAGGTCTGTGTTCCTGTGTAACCTGAGGTCTGCTGCTACTCTCCACGCAGAGGCCTGTTTCGGACTCCTGTGCTGAAGCGCTTGTTTGCCTGCACTGGTTCCTATTACCTGCTGCATTCTCACCTAGCAGAGGTTACCTTCCTGTGTATCCTGAGGTCTGCTGCTACTCTCCACTCCTGTTTCGGACTCCCGTGCTGAAGCACTGGTTTTTACCCGGCTCTGCCCTGCGGTGTTCTTTGGCCAGTCTGCTGTCTCCCCCTGCTGAGACAGGCGTCATGGGCCGTGGCTGCTCCTCACGAAGAGGCCACTCCCGCGCTCTCGTTCCTTTGCTGAAGCAGTGAGCACCGTCTGCCTGTTGCCGAACTCCTGCTTGAATCACGACGATGCTGCCTTCTCCAATCCTGACCCTGGCTTGTCTACAGACTACGCTGCCTTCTCCAGTCCGGACCTCGGCTTGTTTGACCATGAACTTCGCACTCTGGATCCGGCTCCGAGGCCTAAGGTCTGTGATTATATAACCTCAGCCACGTGGTCCGATCCCAGTTTGTGGCGAGCACAACCGCAACAACCCCACGTAGGCTTTGGGGGGAGAACTTCCAACTGCCATAGCTAGTTGCCTCCAATAAAGTCCACAATCCCAGTGACACGAAGAGTCCATCCCTTGTTCTCTCTGACTCAGGCACAGAGGTGTCCATAATGCATGCTTTCATGGCCTCAATAGCTTCCAAGAGGTTGATACACAGGGTATTCCGTTTGGTTTCCTATATTACTATGGCAATATAGGAAGCCAAAGTGGCCCGCATCAGAACCCTGAACAAGGCCAAATCATTTTTTGCTACCTTGTGTAGGTGCTTCAAGCACCAAACACCAGATATAGTCACAGCCTAAATTAAAATGTGTTATTTCCCATGTTAACTTTGACGGACTGCTGAGGATATGCGTTGAAGTGGTCCACACCTCTTTTGCATATCATTAGCACCAACATTCGTTAAAATTAACAGCAGGACTTCGTTACTTAACATAGTAAAATGGACCAGCGCATGCAAGGTATACCAGAAGAGACTTGGTGTACAAATGTATATAATAAAATGCAATGTACAAAATGTGCAATTCAATCAACTATAATATAAACAACAATCCAACTGTGTACAGTAAGTGTTTAATAACTTCTAACTTTCCCTGAAGCAGTTAGGATCGTACTACCACCACAATAGTGCTGGGAATAGTTCAAAAAGATCTTCAGAGCACAAAGTGCCTATAACACATGGAAAATAGAAAAATGAATCGTGCAAAGTTCAAGAAAAAATGAAAATAAATTAAAAAAATATATTGTGACACAAAATATATCTTGGATGGGTGTCAGATGTTGGAATCACGTCAAGGAACCTTCACAAATCTCCACCCCTCTCAATAAATCAAAGTTCAAAAAAACGAGAGAAAATTTAAACACAGCATACTATTGTTTATAAACAAGAAATGGTGGAAAACCCAATAACACTTCACTCACATTTAAGTTAAAATTATGCAAATAGAACAGGGGCTTGAAGAATAACAGTCCTCACCATTCCGCACTACTCTGAAGCCGTCTGGGGTTTTCCATTGCTTCCACGCACGTGATGATCACAGTCTCCTCCCACGATACTCAGATTTTTGGATCTCCGAGTGTCACAATATATTTTCTTGATTTATGTCTTTTAATTTTTTCTTTAACAAATGGTTTTGCAATATATATTTTTCTATTTCTCCATGCGCTATAGGTACTTTTTGCTCAAAAGATCTTCGTTACTTAACCTTCGAAGATCCCAGTTAGCACTTAATGTCTCGTTAAGTAGTTAACAGACATGAGAATCTACCCCTTAGAGCCCATTGTGTCATAAACGAGGGAGTGGTTATAGAAGAGGTCACACAGTGCAATTCTATAACTATGACCATAAAGGTTAATAAACAATGAACCTACAATGAAATCCCTCTTTTTTACACTGATTCTCATGGATATTAGGATAAGTATGAAGGATACAGAATGTCCATACACATTGGCTATAAGGCCATTTAAATGCTAAAAAAAAAGTAACAAGGTATATTACAGTATATCATTGGACATTATTAAAAATTATAATTATTTAATAATTATGCATTATTAAAAATCATCTTAATGTTCTTTTAGGGTTTGAAAGTAGAAAAAATATAATTAGCAATAGAATACAATTATTCTGTAGATTTAATCCAAATGGTTTCTTACATTTAATTTGATATGTGTGCCAACTGCAATACTGTACCTATCTCTGCCATGCAGATCTTTTCAGTTTCCTGAACTCATCGGCTTTTACAAGAATATGTTTTCAGTGGTGGAATAACCAGTCTGAGTGGACGTGCCTTGCAGTTAGTGTACCATACAAATTGAAACATAACGGTCATTGCCCTGACTAATGTCAATGTGAGCTCTTTTAAAAGGTTAGGTGAAGTTAATCCAGCCTCCACAGACCAGTTCACATAATGCAATATTGTCCCTTTAGAGTTTAACATCATAGTGTTCCAGCATTTTTTAGCAGTTTTATTTCTGTGGGTTTATTTGATTTTTCAGGCTTATTTTTCAGACAATCCAGATGTTTGTGGTTTTTTTCACTGAAGTGAGATACAGACTCCTGGTGCTCGGCGAGCAAAAAGTATCATGTGTCGCAGTGGCACTGAAGACACGCCGTGAAAGCGGCCGATCGGGCCAAAAACATGATTTATCATGTAATTAAAAGCACATACAGTAAGCACTGACTGGGACACTTAGGGGCTCATTCACTAAACTTCGATAAGTGGCTTAATGCACATTAAATGCCCTTAACGCGTGATATTGCCTGTTTTGCTATTCACTAAGCTTCGATAACAGGGCAGTATCGTGCTCTAACGGCTATTTATTGAGCTTTAACACTCTGGTAAACATTACCGTATAAAAAGCCACAAAATACCCCAAATCGCATTTTTTTTTTTTGCCAGAAACTGCTATTCCCTAAGCAGTGATAAGCTTATCGTACATTAAAATTTTGCATTATTTTGTCGCCAGCTAAAGGCTGGTTCTAAAGATATTGCAAGATGCATAAAAGCATTTTCTTTTAGCTTTACTTCATAGGATTGATACCAGAGACCCGCGGGGCCCCCCAGAGACCCGCAGAGACCCACGGGGCCCTCCAGAGATTTAGGGGTACCCACCGGCCTCCGATATCAATCCTGTGCAATAAAAATACATTTGCATCCAGGTTCATTACCTTGGCGGCTAACCGCAGTATGTAAAGCGCCCGGTCACATGATGCAGAGGATTTAAGAATGGCAGGGGGATACTGGCACCCCATACCAGGGCCTATAACTCTGGAAGCAGGGGGTCCCTGAGGCTGAAATCAATGCGGTTCAGCTCAGGAGACCCCCTGCTCCCGTACACTAGTATTAAAATAAATCTTTAAACTGCACAATCGCCTGTAATAGCCGTGCATGGAGACGCAACGACTCCGTGCAGCTCTTCCTGGCTGCAGTTTAAACAAACACTTATAGCATGATAACACTTACCAAAAGCAAACAAAAAACAAGTATCTATTTTATCGAACTTTCAAAAAATTGTTTTTTTTGTTAGTGAATACTGTTTTGACACATGTTTTATAGCGAGATAAAACAATGCAACGTTGATCAGCATTCACTGATTTTATTGATGTTTAGTCAATAGGCCCTTTAATATCCATTAGTTGACACACATAGCCATGAGCTCTATGGAATTGTGTAAAGAGGAAAATGATGGCTAAATACAAAATCCACACATTTTTGCTCTTATGCTACAGTATGTATGTACGGTATACACATTGGGATACAATAACCCTGTATAGGCTGGAGTGGTGCAGATAGTATGCTTTCCAGTCTACAGGGAGTTAACCTCCCCTAGAGAAGCCAGCAGCAGCTACAAATTAATTGAGCAGGCTGGACTCCTGATTGCATAGGGAGTTAAGTCAGGAAATTACTTTCTCAAAGAGAAAGACTGCTTTCCCCAGAGAAAGTGGGGGGAGAGAGAAAGTGCTCCCCAGCTTATGAAGAGGCTGGCACAGTCTCTTAGACATGCTGGATAGTGGTTGTGGAGTCTGCTGGGCTGACTGGGTCTTAATCGCAGGAAGAAGAAGGAAGGGCGCAAGACTGCGCTGAAGCAGGGATGTCCTATCCATATCATTGCAACTACAGAGAAGAGGGATTCTCTGAACTCTCTCAGGGTCCAGAGGGAATTACCTGGAGCCCAAACAGTAACAGACCAAAAGCCAAGGGATATATTAATGTACCTAAGACTGTTCATATGGGGTGTATATGATAGGGCATGTTTGGGGCGGATAACCAGCTTAGCTGGTGGCTTTGTTAGAAAGGGCTGGAGTATGTTAAGTTAGTTTTCCCTTAAGGGAATAGGTGTTATTTTTATGATTTGTTTTGACTTGTGGACATCACAACATGGAACATCATCTTATGTTACTGATGTAGGATGTAATGTACTTATGACAATTGATAGGGAAAACTAAATACCAGAAACATACAGTATGCTGAATTCAAGAAGGAAAAATACAACAATAAGCTCTCAATTTACTGTACTTGTTTTCAGTGCCGTTGCCTTTTTACCTTACAGTGACCTCCAATTATAAAACATAATGACACTGTTAAGCTAGTATGCAAACAAGGGGAAAGGGCATTCAGTCCAACCAGTGAAATCTCCCATATGAAATGGTGTGCATGTGTTCCTGCTTTGCAAACCTTATCCTTACAATGAATCCAACAGTACAACATGTCACAGACTTTGGGGCTAAGGTTCTATATGGCATTTTTTTGTGCGGCAAAATTTCACTGGTAAAAAAGAAGACCATACAGTACATATGACGCATAATTTGTTGTTCGGAATTATTTTTGCCGCATCGCCTCATGTGGAATACCTGATTGATATAGCTTAAACAAAAACAGAGTGATATGTACTGTATTTTTTTTACATTTATAACCACAGTTAGTAAATATCAATTATTAGTGTACTTTTATTTCAATAGCCATAATGTAATAAAACGTTTTCCTAACCTACAGTACATAATGAAACATCCATTCTGCTTTTTCGGGTTTACGTCAAGTTGAACTTAATGGATGATGTTGACGCTCTTTCTCCTTTTTTTTGGAGCACAGAAACAATCTTTTTTAGTATATGCCATTCACATCTGTATGCCTAGCGCAGTCCCTTTCTGTGCGCCAGAGAAAAAGAACTGCTTATGCGGATGGAAACATTTCAGGTTATACATAGGCTCAAACAAACGCAATTTCAAATTAGATTTCCTGGGGCAATTTTCTGTCAAAAAAGCCATTTGCGATGCTTAGCCCATACTGTAATCCGTCATGTGACTGGGACAAAATAATCTAACGTTTGTCTTAACGTATACCAATAAAAGCCTCATATAGGTAATGTGGGGAAAAAAAGAATAGTCAGCAACAGAATGTACAACAAAATGGTATACATTATGATTGTGTGCTATACTTAAATTTGCACCATACCAAGAGCCTCTATGTTTATATACATGTGTTTGTGTAGTATAACATTTGCAGTAGGGAATCAATGCTTTTTTTAAATCTGGTCTGTAACTGTTAGATACGCCTATAATGTATATTTTCTTTAACTGTGCATGCAATGTCTTGTATATAATGTATACCCTGTTCATTTATGTATTTGTAACCAAGTTTAGCCCTGGTAAGATTATGGGCTATATTTCGTTCCTCCTCCTGCAGTAATCCCTGGTAAGGGCAGGTGCCAGGAGTTATCATGGGTTTCCCCCACTTCTGACACTGTGCTGAGTAAGTGAAGGTAGGTCACTTGACCCTGTGTCCAATCAAGAGGCACAGGGGCGGTGCCTACTGGAAGCTACAAAGAGCAGTGTCACTTCCTATTTAGAGGGACACTGTATGTGAGTGACTGACTGCATGTGAGCCAAGGAGAGAGACAGTAAATGATTGACTAGTGAGAATGAGTTAGTTAGGCTCCTGATGAGTAGAGTGGATAGTGAGCTATAGGTGGACCAAATACCTCTTACCCTGCTTAGGGGGTAAGGGAAGAGTTAGCCCCACTCTGGATGGCCCTGGGTCCAGAGTGGAGGCAGGGACCATCCTAACGGAGAACAGCTAGCTGATGGGGTATATTGATTGTACCTGGCTGCTGCTGCTGCTGCTGCTGCTGCTGCTGCTGGAGACTGAATAAAGAGTCTGCTGTTAAAAAGGATCTATTGTGTGGGATTGTAATCTCTCATCCCTGGGAGGGGATTCTGTGGTAGAGATTCCACCCCGTATCCCTGGGGCTTACTACAGATGGAGGCGCTGCACCATTGAAGAAGAACGAAGGCATCCACCCCAGTAACCTGTCCTGTTGTTCCCCCATGTCATCGCGGGAGACTCAGGCCCTCCTGTTGCCAGCAGGTATGCACCACACTAAGACACGTAGCCAGGCCACAGAACACCTTAAGGGACCAGATCTGCGATTGGGTGGGGGTCCATGGGTTACACATGTATTATTTGTTTTAACTCTACGCCCAGAACATACTTGAAAACGAGAGGTAACTCTCAATGTATTACTTCCTGGTAAAATATTTTATAAATAAATAAATAAATATTTTTAAGGAACAGCACTGAACATGATGCCATTCTTGAATGGATTTTGTACTACAGTGTTGTGTACCTATCTTCTGAATTAATTTATAGACCTTTCAATTGCACATTATGGAGATCTTTAATACATTTGTTTATTCATTTATATTTATAAAAAGGTAACATGATTTTTTTGTTTGATTTAGCTCATTCAAAATTAATAGGTTTAGGTAAATAGCACCAGATTTATCTTGGAAACCAATCAGACAAAAGACACTTTGATACAAAACCACATCTGTACTGTCAGAATACTGTATTTGTGTTGCTTTGAAAATACAATGCATGTGGGTTTTTTCCGCCAATGTCATATTTTTTTTTTTAATAAATCAGTTCTATACTATGAGACAATACGTGTAGCAATTAAAAAACAACAACAATGACATTTTTAATATATTATAATGTAACAAGATTTTTTTGTTTCTATCGCAACCATTTACAAAGTCACATCCCCTTCCTATTCTGAAGCAGGCTCCGACACACCCCTTTTGAGCGCTGCCCTCTCTCTAGCAGCGCACTAATTATACTGTATCTAGTGACTGTCTGGTCACATGATCTTCCCCACAGAACTTTGCATCTTTGGTCCTCTTCTGCTGCACTGACAGACATTTAGTGAACCCCCGAGACGAATCTTCACTGATCGATCACAGGAGAATGGAAATATTAGCAACTTAGCTAATTACTTATCATTGTGTGGATTATATTGATGCACATAATAAAGGTAAATAAAACCAACAACTTGGTTTAATGGGTTTAATTGCTTTAATGGGATTGTTAATAAACTAGTCTAATGGTTTCTCAATCAATCCCATCTGAATGAAGTAGTATGTACAACATAACTAAAATAAATAATATTGTGTTGGGTGGAAACTAATTGAAAATAAAGTTCTGTTGTTCTCAATGGTAAATGTAAGTGCTATGTGGCAAGTACTAGAAGTAATGAGCAGTTATAAGAACTGCTTATATGAACAGTATATGAACAGCTTATACAGTACAAGTATTTAACTCCCTACTGCATGTTATCTCCTAACGGCAAAGCTACTAATGTTTGACTAAATTTAAACAGGTTGAGAATCAAGGTATAGCAAACAGAGCTGTTATCTTAAAAAGGCGCTTTAATCAGATAAGTGAAATCTTAATTGAGATAGTAATATTCCAGTGAAATTCAAATGAAATACAATTGCAGTATATGCAAAAATAGTTTAGTGGTGAAAAATAAATAAATACATAAATAAACGATAACTGTTGATTGCAGCTTACACCCTTTGTAGATTGCTTTTTCAACACCGTTTTGCAGTATTTCCGAATTGTGGGGAGCGCAGGTATATAGGAAAAAAATAGAAAAAAAAAATTTGAAATAGAGAAAATAGAAAAACACACAGTAGTGCAAATATGTCTGTGACAATTGGAGGACTCAGGTGGGGAAGCTGCAGGGAATATACTCACATATTTCCCATTCTTTTGGGCATGTCCTAAGTCTGTGGCAATGGTGTATGTTCCTGCACCCTTTGCAGTCTTTAGGATGGGGTGACTTTCGTAAATGAAGTAGAAAGAACCTAATAGTGCAGACTGATACAAAAGTGTATCAATAAAATGCATAAAAGTAGTACACTCACATGGTGTCAGAAAGTTAAAAGCAATGATAATAACAGAGCACGGCAGCCTGGGATCGATAGCGCTCTCACTGCTTCTCTCCTCAGTGTTTTCTGTATCACAAGTACCACGGACTTCCGGGTTGAGTCCCTGGGTGATTCGTAGCAGCAATAGAGGCAACACTGTATCGGCATCCTCCACAGCTCTTCTCTCTCACTCAATGCATTTCATCGGCTTGCAATTTCATCAGGAGTGATATAAGACCAAAATACTACCATTAAATACTCTCTTAGCTCTATTGATTGGCTAAAACATAACTAAACTGCCGTGGGGCACAATAAAAGTATATGGGGCATAATAAACATCATAAAAAAGGACAGGAGTCAATTATTAACTATATAGTTACATAAACACTGGAGAATTTATACTATTAAGATGCTGTGATACAAATAACTAACAGAATGTTAACAAAGTAACTGTAGGGAAATTATACTTCTAAGTGATCGGTTGACTACCATATTGATGGTTTGTAACCCACTCCCTATTGGGGTTACTATATAGGGTTAAAGGAGCCTTCTAGTCAACCACCCTGGTGATGGTGTTCTGCCAATCACCAGGCAGGAGCTTAGGCCCACCCCTTTACTTGCCCAGAGACAAGAGAACTGAGCAGGAGGATTCTGTGACAGTTAATGACAGTTGGAGACACAGAGAGGCTAAGAGTAGAGATCAAGCTAGGGACTTACGCAATGAGTAGTTAGTTTAAGATAGAAGCCGTTGTTATTATTTTGCAGTATAGGGAAGTGTCCCTTGTAGCAAGGCACTCAGTATAGGGGGGTGAATCAGGACAAGGCAGTGACGATCATACTAATAGTAAAAGAGAACCAGGCGCTTACCTTGAGTTAAAAACAAAAGTGGGCTTACAATGAAGCGGTCAAATCAACAATGGCTCTCTAGCAAATGCTCTGAGCCAGCAATAGAATCCCTTCTGCTTCAACCCCAGAAAAAGGGTTAATCCAGAGCCCTTAAAGAGACATAAAAACAAACAGGCAATGGGGGAGCATGGGGTTGAAGAGGCATATAAATGACAATAAAATGTTGATAGTTGTCTCAAATGGTCAGGGTAAGGTGGGGGGTAGATTTAATATGTTAAAATACTTACACGGCCATGTGTAAGTAAACACAGTGATTGGTAACTTTCTCAGGACGAACTCCTTCTCTCCCAGCAATGGTAAATAAAGATTGATATGGTGAAAGGGAATATATAAATATATGTATAACTCTGTACTCACACGGCCCAGTGTGAGTAGTTGCAGGGGTTTGGTTACTTTGGGGTTAATATTAACCCATCCACATCTGTTGGTCAGCGCAGTGGGGGCTGTGCTCAGGCTTCAGATTAGCATAGGTCTCCCCAGACGTCAGGTGGGCTCTCCCCCATACATATAGGTTGGACCCCTGGCCTTCTCACGCTGTCCAGGATCAGGTGTTAGGCAGCTAGTTGCGCCGCTCCCACGTCCGGGGTGCAGGAAGAAAAACTATCCTGCTGGGCTGCAAAGTCTGCTCGGTGATCCTGCTACGGAAACAATGCAACTAGCTGCCTAACACCTGATCCTGGACCGCGTGAGATGGCCAGGGGTCCAACCTATATGTATGGGGGAGAGCCCACCTGACGTCTGGGGAGACCTATGCTAATCTGAAGCCTGAGGACAGCCCCCACTGCGCTGACCATCAGATGTGGATGGGTTAATATTAACCCCAAAGTAACCAAACCCCTGCAACTACTCACACTGGGCCGTGTGAGTACAGAGTTATACATATATTTATATATTCCCTTTCACCATATCAATCTTTATTTACCATTGCTGGGAGAGAAGGAGTTCGTCCTGAGAAAGTTACCAATCACTGTGTTTACTTACACATGGCCGTGTAAGTATTTTAACATATTACAGTAAATCTATCCCCCACCTTACCCTGACCATTTGAGACAACTATCAACATTTTATTGTCATTTATATGCCTCTTCAACCCCATGCTCCCCCATTGCCTGTTTGTTTTTAGTGACGATCATACACAAGGCATTAGGAAAGGAGTTAAAGAAAAACATGTTATCCCATGATGACTGCCCGCATACTGCCCCAAGACTGATCTGATAGAAGTCCCTTTAGGGGTTACAGCCCTGGTCATACTTCTAACTATTGTACTGTGTTGTGGGCAGAAGTTAAAAGTGATGGAGCACAGTGTTAGCAAGCAGCATCACCCGTGTTGCCTGTGTGCAATAGGTTTGAGTACTAGAGAGAAAAAGGACCCCCAGCTGGGACCCTGGATAGAGAAGATTGAAGAAAGTTATTAAGAACAAGTGTATTAATGCCCTGTGTTAAAATGCAACTCGTTTTAAGTAAAACAAGTATTGTGCCTCCTCAGCACTCCAAGTATGCAGCTGAGGAAGAAGTTGTAACCATAAAGATATGCCAGTAAGGAATATAGTTAATAGTGTACACACAGTAGAATAGCATAGACTTTATCTGATAACAGTTTGTTTATTAATGATAGGTAGGTGCACTAGGTAGACAGGACATTACAGTACCCCTACTAAAGAGAAATAACACCCAGGATCCCCAGAACAGGGATGTCTGGGGTAAAATAAAGTTTAAGCAGTCAGTGACTCAGAGAAATTGAGTTATTTTAAATGTTAGATTTGAGGCCATTGTGTCTCAAGGTGAGGTCGGTGCCCTAGGTAGACAGGACACTGTTTATACCACTTAGTAAAAGAGTAGAGTATCAGGGTCCCCTGAACAGGGATACCTGTAGTAGCAATATAGAGACTTATAGATGATATACCTGGTAACTTGATCAGGGTAGTAGCAAGATAGATACATATAGATGATATACCTGGTAACTTGGTGAGGGTAGTAGCAATATAGATACATACAGTATAGACAGTATACCTGGTAACTTGGTCAGGGTAGTAGCAATATAGATATATACAGACAGTAGACCTGGTAACTTGGTCAGGGTATCAGTATTGAGTTTGGATAATAAGAAAATAAATAGATGTTCTGATAACTTGGGCAGAAACTAGGAGAGGGATATACTATATATGGCATAGAAATAAATTGTTTTATAGATATGTGTATAGTTAGGTCTGGGTAAAAGGCTAAAGCAAGACTTTAATAATATTAGTGGGAATAGAGGTGATACTAGAGTTTAGGTTAAAATAGTAACATAAAACGTAAATGTACAGTTGCAATGTGCCTCCTCAGCAACCTTTGTGAGGAAGTACAGTAAAGTGTTACAACAGTTAATAACCAATGATTTTATTCAAAACTACAAAACTCCTGGCGCCCATCATTTAACACCTTGTTTATCACCTGAGAGAACCATGCCCAGCCGCAAGAACCATCTGTTGGACTAAGTTATGAACCCTGAGAGACTGGTATCAAAAATAAGCTGTAAACACCCTTTGAGTCGGGCAGGAGGGTTTACAGCTGTATAAGAATTTAAATCCCCAATATTACATATAAAGAGGACCAAAAAAGCATTATATTCACATGTACAAATTCTATATAAACCATAAAATCCTGCTTCTGTCTAATGAACAGGAGTTAATAAAACACGTTCATGAACTGAAATAGATTAAAATAAATGTTAGAACGTATCGTGAACTTATTTACATGAATGTAGGAGAGTAAATAGGAGGCAGATTAATTATGTGTTAGCAAACCAATAGAGCTAAGAGAGTATTTAATGGTAGTATTTCCGTATGACATCACTCCTGATGAAATTGCAAGCCGGTGAAATGCGTTGAGAGAGAAGAGCTGTGGAGGATGCCAATACAGTGTTGCCTCTGTTGCTGCGGATCATCCAGGGACTCAACCCGGAAGTGCAGGAGCCAGCTTGTGAGACACAAAAAACACTGAGGAGAGGAGAGGTGAGAGCGCTATTAATCCCAGGGTGCTGTGCTCAGATATGATCATTGCTTTTAACCGTTTGACACTAAGTGAGTGCATTATTTTATGCATTTTATTGATAAAATTTATATCAGCCTGCTTTATTGGGTTCTTTCTACCTTATTTACGGTCACCCCATCCTAAAGACTGAAAAGGGTGCAGGAACACACACCATTGCCACAGACTTAGGACAGGCCTAAAATAATAGGGAATATGTGAGTATTTCCCTTGCAGTTTCTCCATCTGAGTCCTCCAATTGTCGCAGACATATGTGCACTATTGTGTGTTTTTCTATTTTTTTCTATTTCTATTTTCTTCTTACTGTATATACTCTCGCTCGCCATAACTCGGAAATACTGAGAATCAAGGTACAATATATAGATAAGGACAGAAGGTGAGGAAGAAGAGGTTCACTGACTGATCTGTGAGTGCATTCACCTTTTACGTACCTGCCACAAGCCTAGTTTCAGAACTGTATTTACTTTGCATAATCTTTATCCATGTTACAGTGAATGGGATCTGTTTGGGAAGTTTCCGCATGCAGAGTAAAAATCATATGTTCATTATACATTAACCCTTTGGGTGTCCCTAGGACGTAGCCGCTATGCTATGAGGTCTTACTACATCATGCCCTTTTTGTACTCGTTTTCTTGGCGATATCGCGTTCCGCAATCTGAAACAGAGGAATGTATGTTTCCGAATCAGGGGACGCCACAATCATGTGATCGCTTTGTGGAGCAGTCGCATGATCGTGATTTGCCGAAGGAAACAATAGGGTTAAATTACACTAATTTGTGCTGATGGTAATGCATTTTAATAATTACAAAACAATCATGAAATACAAACGGCGTCAATGAATTATATGATATTTTAAAATGTGTAAAATATTTTACTTTCATTGTAATACAATATAAGGCAACACAATATACAATAAAAGTATAATATTTGTATCATGTTCTTATACATTAACACATTCAAATATTTAAATGATCACATAAACTTATATACATTATTAGACATATATTGAATTATATAATATAAATGTCCATTGCTTTACAATAATGATATGGTGTTAATGCAGCTTTATTGCAAAGTAGGTCTTTCAGAGCTTCTAATTAAAGCAGGTGGTCTGGATGATACGTTCCAGGGATGACTTCTTACAGGCACAGTATGACTAGAAGACGCCGTCCAGCCATTTAAATGCATTTCCACAAGAAGTGGGCTAATTTTCAATGTGCTTAGTATGGCTTCTTCCAGACTCGGTTGGGCTGTCTTGACATACAGCGTCTTCTGACGTGCTCTGGACTGCCAGTAAGTAAATCCAGCCCTGTGCAGTATGTTAACATCTGATATATTCTGCATAATATCCTGATTTATCTTTGTATTAACAACCTCTGTTAAACCTAACTGTTCAATTACAAATTACCTTGCTTCTTTGTATGTGATCAAGGTCATTTGCAATTTAGCTGTGGCAATGTAATCAAGGTCAATGCTAAATGTTCTATTGATTGTGTTTTTTTCTGTTTATTACAGAAGAATAATTTCGAAAAATATCTGCTTTGGCTAAGAAGTGAAGTTGGCACTTTTAAAAGAATGGGGACAATCACCTGCTGGAAATATATAATCACATATTACTTTCTATACAATGATTTTCTCCGCCACGTCAAACTTGCTACGAGAGTCATTGAACTGTCAGAGAGGAGTTCGCTCGGCCATTTACCTTTGTGCAAACACTGAATGTCCCCTTAAAAGCTTAAATTCTAAATAATGTTCTCTCAGTCTCAAACCAAGCACCAGCTATGGACATACAAATCTCACACTAACTGTACTGAAGCCAATTTTGGTGGGGCAAAGATATATATATATCACAATTTGTACAGTCACAGGCAAGTAATACTTTTTTTTGCTCAATTATTGTCCACACACAACATCTTAGAGTTAGAAATACAAAATATATTTACATTTCAAACAATTTCAAATATTTAATAAAATGTATTACACATGTATAACTATTCAAACTTAAGTTATAAGTAATTAAACTGTAGGTATACAGTATTTGATTTGTAGTTTAGAATGTTAATGCATACAATGGAACCTACTGTATGCATATATATTTCTTCTCAAATGTGTGTTGCATCAAAAATCTTAGTGTTAAATATCAATGTGATGTATGTAAGACAGCATACATAAGAAGCGTTATTTGATGCTTTAAATTATTTTTGACACATTGGATCATTTTAAATAGAATTTAAATTAAAACTGAATTATGTGTATATTTTTTAATGTGTAATTCGTATTAATATATATAAATTATTAGTGTATTATTATTTATAATAGCTATACTGTGAACATAATACATTCTGCTTACCTTTATAATGAAACATCCATCACATACATTTTTGGATTGATTCAAAGCAACTTCATTCTGCGCTAATACTATTAAAAGTCTTTTTAGGGATTATGACTAGTTGAAATTGGCAGACAATTATGAGGCACTTTACACTGATTGTGTGGTGCCCAGAACTATTTTATTTTTTAGTACATACCATTTACATCTGTATGCTAAGCTCAGTCCATTTCTGTGGACCAATACAATGGAAAATACATGTATTTTTGCCACAGCTGACATGGATGGAGAAATTTGTGGCTATACGTAGGCACACACAAGCGCAATTGATATTGAGTTTGATGCTCCAATGTCCCACTAAAAAAGGTCCCTTTGGTAATAGTCCTTTTATTTTCTCTGAATCATTGATTTTTTGTTTTTAATATGGTTTAGTTTATATCTTTCAGATAACTTATCCATTACTCGCATACATTTTAAATGATTATTTTTAGTATTTTCCAAATAGTTTAAATTTGTAAGTCTTGTAGTGACGCTATGTCTTCTGGAGAAGCACTTTGCCAGGCATTACAGATTTTTTCAAATTTATCCATAGTATTTTTCATAAATGCCATCAATTTTTCCATTTCTAAAACATGTTGTACCTTCTCTTGAAAAACTTGATATTATAGTATAATTATTTGCTTCCATTGAAGTGTTATTGTGCATCTGGCTGCTGTCAACAGATGTGTTAGATTTGTTTGTGGCATACGACACATTGGGCACTGGTTTCCCTAGGATCAATATTACAGGGTCCATTGGTATAGGAACATCAAACACCCTGGTGATCTTTAGTATAATTTTCCTCCAGAAGGGAACAACCTTTGGGCAGGTCCAGAATATGTGAAATAATGTGTCACTACAGCCACAATTTCTCCAGCACAACGCACTCGCTCCCTTATAAATATGTGAAATCCTATCCGGTGTTAAATACCGGTGTTAAATACCATCTCATCATAATTTTATACCTGTTTTCTTGGATGATGGTGCAGCTCGCTGCTGCCTCCCAGATCTCTGCCCAATCTCTTATAGAAATCTCTGCTCCTATATCTTTTTCCCATTGAGTCATATACGGGTGTTTTTCATTTTTGTCCCGAGAGCACAGTCTAGAATATATATTTGATATCAACCCTCTTTGGTGCGTTTATACTGTGCACCTCTCTTCAAATTTGTTCAATTGTATATCCCCTTGCGGGAAAGATTTTGAAATAATTAAATGCCTAATTTGTGTGTATCTGAAATACTCTGAGAATGGAATATTATATTTCTTTCGTATTCCTGCAAATGTATATATTTTCCCCTGAAACATAACATCTTTAGTCTTATATTACATATTTGTGAAAGCACTGTATGCCTGTCTGCATCTCCTGTGTCCCTAGGGGAAATCTCATTGGTCCCTTGGGCCGCCCACCCCCGCACCTCCCATTGGCCTGAGGCGGAGTGACGACACACACACACACACACACACATCTCCCGCTCTCTTACCCGCCGGTCCCGGAGGCTCATCTCCCACTCTCTTACCCGCCGGTCCCAGAGGCTCCGCCTCTTCCTCCCCGAACATCAGCCTCCAAGTCATCGTGACCCGCGCGCACCTCCTCCTCTCACCGTGTCTCCCTGTTTCCCGCACTTTCACCCTCCCGGCGCCGCTACAGTCAGCGGGGGAGCGGAGCGAGCGCCCGGGACACCCCCCACGGCTCTCAAGCACACGCCGCGCGCCCCCACGCCCCTCCCCCCCACCCTTCCACGCCCCTCCCCCCCGCCCTTCCACGCCCCTCCCCCCCGCCCTACCACTCCATGCCCCCTGCCCCCTGCAACGCCGGGTATATCAGCTAGTCCTAAATATTCCTCGTAAGATCCAAATATCATTCCTACCCAGTATGCATCCTGTGGGAAATTCCTCATTTCCCCATAGAGGGGTCATAAGTGAGGGTGGTCCCTTTAATCCCTTACTTTTCTCCCAATTATCCCAAATATATCATATAAATGTAATAACCGGGTGACTGTATACCTTATGAGGTCTATTCTTTTTAGGGATCCACAGTAATGTATCTATATTCTGCGTCGGGATCTAATTTGCCTCAATTTTCACCCATTTCACCCATATACCCTCTTTCTTCTGTATAACCCCCCTGTCCATAATTCTTTCACAAGGGCTTGCATGTCAGGGAGGGCAAACTGGTAGCCAAAACCAGACATGGCTATATATTATGTATATCAAAATTTATATAGCTTCATTAATGTACTGTACATAGTGCTTCACTGTAGTAATACACGTGACAATAATATAAATAACAAATAATACAAATAACAAGTCATGGGAATAAGTGCGTCAGACATAAAAGTAACATTTAGGAGAGGAGTCCCTGCTCCGAGGAGCTTACAATCTAATTGGTAGGTAGGAAGAACATTCAGAGACAGTGGGAGGGCATTCCAAATTTCTCTAGAGTTGTAAACATATTCGACCAGTTCACTCGGTCAAATGCTTTCTCAGCATCCAGTTAGATTAGTAACATAGGTGTTTTTGATATATTTGCTATATGTGTGAGCTTTATTACTCTCCTTATTTTATCGGCTGCTTGTCTCCCTAAAATAAATCCCACCTGATCTGGGTTGATTATTCTAGGTAACAGTTTATTTAATCTCATTGCAATAATTTTACTATAAATTTTAATATCAGTATTGATCAGTGAGATAGGTCTATAATTACTACAGCAATTATGATCCTTACCTGGTTTTGGAATCACAGAAATTTGTGCTCTCAATATTGAGTAAGGAATTTCTTTACCCTTCATAAATGAGTTAAAAAGTTTTCTTAAAAAGGTTACTAAAAGTGCTTTGAATATTTTATAATAATTATTCAAGTGTCCATCTGGGCCAGGATTTTTTGGATTTTTGAGTTCCTTAATCACTTCCAGTATCTCTTCTTGTGAAATATCTGCATTTAATAAAACACTATCCTCATCTTTCAGAGTTGGTAATTGACAGGAGTCTGAGTAAGTGTCTAAATGTTGTTTAAATATATCTGGGTTTTGTTCATGTTTATTTTGTAAATTATATAAAGATGTGTAGTATGCTATAAATGATGTTTCTCCATTTCTCATTTTAATTGATTTAATATTGGAGGAAATTGTAATCTTTCTTAGTCTCTGAGCTAATAGTCTGTCCGCTGTATTACCTTTTTGGTAGAACAATTGTTTGGTCCATTTTAAAGCATTTTCTGCTTTGTCAATTTGCAGAATTCTCAGATCACCCCTTATTTTAAGTAATTTTTAATAATTTGCATCTGTGGGGTTCTTTTTATCATCAGCCCTCTCTAGGTCTATTGAACATTTAGTCAATTGATACTCCCTTAGCTTCTTCTTCAAAGAAACAATGGCTATAAACTTTCCCATCGTACTGTACATGCTTTTTGTTCTTCCCAAATTGTTGAGAGACACATTCCCGGTGTATTGTTAATAGAAAAAAATTCTATTAAATGTGAGTTTATTTAGTTAATTACACCATGATCTCTCAGAAGGGAGTCATTAAGCTTCCACATATGTCTCACCCTAGTAGGATTGATATATTTTAGCGTGCATGTTACAAGTGCGTGATCAGACCAGGTAATTGGATAGATCTTTGACTCTGTCACAGCTGGAATTAGTGAGTGTTCTATAAAAAAATTATCTAACCTTGAAAATACTAGATGGGGTGACGAGTGAAATGTATAGTCTCTCTCTTTAGGGTCTTGAATCCTCCATATATCCCATAGTGCTATATCTTGAATACATCTTGCTAAATCTGTTTCTTTTGGATCTTGCACTTTCAGAGTCCTTCTGGTTGGGGGGGGGGGTTGATTTATCTAGCTTTATATCGTAAACTGCATTGAAATCTCCTGCCATAATTATTTTCCCTTTCGCAAACTTTGATAATCTAGGGAAGACTGTCTCATAAAAATCTACCTGTTTCTCATTGGGGGCGTAAATGTTAGCCAGTGTGACCATTGTGTTTCCCAATTTGCCCCTGAGGAACAAAACCAACCTTCTTTGTCGGAGTCACTTTCCTCAAGAGTAAATGGTACCGAACTTCTGACCAGTATAGCCACTCCTCTTTTCTTCACCCGCGCCGATGCGAAGAAACTCGAAGAGAAGATTCTGTCCAAAAATCTGTGTTAATCCTGTTTCCTGAAATGAGTTTCCTATATAAAAACAACTTCCAACATTTGCTTATTAAAATCTTGCAAAGCTAACTTCCTTTTTCTGGGATTGTTTAAACCTTTAACATTCAGCGTACCTAGTTTTAACATATTAGAATTAAACCATATTTCCTAGCCATTTGTGTTATTTTGTATGTGTGCAGGGATTTTGATCTATTGTCGAGTAGGATCTCTCTTTCCTCAGGTATATGAGGGAAGGGGAGGGGTAAAAGAAGAAAGTGGAAAAACAAAAACATATACTTATATATAACCACATTTACGTACATTTTTAAACTTACTTAACCTAAACTACCCGTGTGGGATTTTCGGAGAATAAAGGACAGTTACTTAGCTCTCAGAGACTTCCAAGGAGAAAGAGGTCTGAATGAGGGCTGGGGTTCCCTTTTTTCTCCATTCTCTAAAAAAGAAAGAGACGGAGGAGGAGAGAGGTGTGGGGGGGGGGGGGTACAGATTGGAACCTTGAACAAAACGGAAAAAAAATCAAACACCACCAGAAAGTAACTTTTAAGAAACCTCCAGAGCTCCCGAGTCCTTTTCTTCTCCAGATCAGGGTATTGGATGAGTCGCAGCTGGAGGCTGGCTCCAATGTCACTTTGCACGGAGGCCAGCCGGCCTTCCTTGTCTCCTGGGCAGGGATGAAAAAAGATCCTGTGTGGGATCAAATATCTAGTCCTTTTCTTCATTCTTTATGTGAATTCTTCTGTCTGTTAACACCTTTGGTCACAGGCCAGTAGTAATTTTTCCGTTACTTTTTGGATACTTTCTCGGTCCTCTTGGTCTTTTTGCTTGCTTCCTTTCTGGGTCTTCCCCTGTCTCCAGATGGGTAGATTTCCTGGGTGACCCCGCAGCCGGAGGTGATTTAGATCTTTGTATTAAACCCAATTTGATCAGTGCTTTTTCTCCTTATTCCTGATTCTTTGCCACTATTGTTGAACCCTTATGCCAGATAACTAGCTTAAATGGGAAACCCCACTTACTGTCCCGGCACAGCTTATTCTAACTAAAGACGCGAGCTGGCCGGGACCGCAGCGGGGTAGCAGCGGGTCTATTCTCCGGTTTGAAACCGGAGTTTCCCGCGCTTTCCCGCGCTTCAATAGATAAGCGCTATGGCGCTTACTATTGAAAGCGCCCGAGGCGCAGGAAAAAACGGCCGAAACCCGGCCAGGTTTCGGCCGGAGACAGCCGCACGGTGCACACGTTTTTTTTAAAACGCGGTGCTGGCCGTATGAGGATAAACTCTGCCGCCACTGAATATCTGATTTGGTTGTTCCACAGCGTCTTTGTGACCGGTTGCAGTTCCTTTCTTTTTAGCAGAGTAGAGGGAGCTAGGTCACTGAATATTTGGATCTGGTGTCCTTCAAATTCTATCCACTGTTGCGTTCTGGAGACTTTCATAATGTTGAGCCCACAATATAACATCTCTCATCTTGATAGGGTCAGATTGTTTAGAACCCAGAGCCCTATGAACTCTGTCTAGTAACAGTCTCTCTTCCGTTTCGTCGGGGACCATGCTCTGGAGCAGTCTTGTGACAAAATCTATTAGCGCTTCAGGCAATATAGTCTCTGGTATATTCCGTAGTCTCAAATTATTTAGTCTAGCGCACAGCTGAAGGTTTGACTAGAGTTTCAAATACCCATACACCGCATATAGGTACAGTATCAATACGTTCTAGTCCTGTTAAGTCTGACAACATTCTAGTCATTAGGTTTGTGCCTTAGGCTTATTATGAACTCTATATAATTGGTATGGAAATCCTTTTTGGAAGTTTTAGATGGGACTCATTTAAATATACTTTGAACTGTTATTAGCATATCTCCCAGCCAGGTGCGTCAGGTGTGCTTCTTTTTCAGCAAAGGCATGTCTCCCTAATTTATTTGGAGTAGGGTGGAAGGGGGCACACGGCTGAAGGTTTGCCTAGAGTTTCAAATACCCATACACTGCATATGGGTACAGTATCAATACATAATAATTATTGAAATGTATGAAATAATTTGATTTGCAAATGTTATACAGAGAATTTTAAAGGAATGTACTGTACTACATTATAAGAAAACATTGACAATAAAGCCTGAACACTAACTGAATACATGTTTTGAGTTTAAATCAGCTAATAATTTTACTCAGCAATGTCAACTCTGTTATAGTCGGCATAAAGTTGTATGGAAGTGAAGGTCTAAAACGTGTTTGTAATGTTTACGTATATTACGTACAGATTACAATACAGTGCAAAGCTGCTTTAGCCTTCTGGCCCCTATTCATCATGCCATGAATCTACTTCTCAAAATCAGTGAAGTCTCTGTTCCTCATTGAAATTGAATGTAGGTCAGAGGCCTCCCTGACATGGAGAAACAGCTGTAGAACATGCTGAGTCTGGGGGTGGGAGATTCACAAAGCTGTGATATGGGATAGTGGTGTTCAATCTGCATTAACTGCCATCCAAGTCCATGGCAATCCATGCTGATTGAGCAACGATCTCCATATCAGAGCTTTATTAATCCCCCTTTATCTGTCAGGACTAGAGATGGGAGAGTTTGGGAGTGATCGGGGAAAATCCAAGTACCACCCAACACCCACGGTTCAGGAATACCCAGCAAAAGAGTTAACTAGTCTGCATGTAAATTTACGTACGTTTTGAATTACATTGTGCAGAACCTGTGACAGATAGAAGAGGACATCATGCCTGATCCAGTTACTCTGCGTAGTATTAAGAAACTTGGGGAGGAAAATAAATCGTTTGACCTCGAGGAATCAGGTAACATTAATAATATGTTTTCTATTATGAAACCAGCACTTAAAACAGAAATATTTTACAACCAGTTTATTCCAGTTTCACCATAATATCCCAGTAATGGCAAGGTGGGTAGAATTGACCTAATACATACATGGACCCTAACAACTTTACTCCAGGTCAGATAAACCTGAACGGGTCTGAAAAAGTGCCCGGGACTCCATAATCACCTGGTCTACCACTAAACTATAGGGAGGTGTTTTCACATCTTCTACTCAGATAGGACAATAAATTAGGATCTTGACAAAAGGACATGTCCAACTATGTTTTGATTCAGATGGACTTTACTAACTTACTAACAACCTACAAGGAAGTGCTCCTGTTCTACTACAATGACGATATGTCCTATATCTGTATGCTTACATTTTTGTATCCCAATGGACAATACGCTACTATATTTTTATGAAAGGCTGGTATGTGTTGTATACAGTTTTTCTGAGACATTGGTATACTCTATGTTTAAACTGTTTGTTTTATAACTATTCCTAACCACGTTTTTTGGTGTGGCAGCTCGTTTTTACTTACTGATTGCCCTACAGAGATATTTTAACTATTAAAAAGTATTACTTGGGTATTCTTCTTGAGTGCTTCTCCCTATTTATCATTGCAACTGAGCTGATTGTGGAGCACATAATGGTACATGCAGAGCTTCAAAGTCCAGATAGTACTGCACCGACACACTTTATTCGAGCAAATACCCAGTATGTACCTGGCAGATACCTGGAATGCGCCGCTCCTCACCTCTGACAAGCCCCGTTGCATTTGCCTTCCCAGCCTGGGTTCATGCCTGGCTGATGGGCGGCTGATCTGTTAAATGATAATGATTAGGATTTAATAGGCTGCAATGCTTCGCGTGTCTACCAGATGGCATAAATTCATGAATTGTAATGCAGTTTATATATATATACTGTGCAGTATTGCAGCCAGCGGGAATAAAATGCTTCAATCCCTGCTTGGAAAATAACTCAATGCACTCGGGCAGAAAACAGTCACAAACCTCAATACACCCGGGTATACTCGAATTCGTGGGACTAGCCGAGCTCGAATAAAGTGTGTCGCCAGTGTAAATGCCCAATGTAAATAATTAACTAATTGTGCAGTCCCAAATATACAATACCAAAAGTATTTTTTCAGTTTGGAAGAATATTGATAACAAATTAATTTAATTAATTTAAGCTTTACCAAATCATTGCAGCTTTTACCACTCAATTACATATAAACTCTTGACTCAGTACTAAAGATGTGTGACAGTTTCATCCAAGGTTGAAAACCAGGGGAAATTTGACCTTTTTTAATCGCAAAGCGATTCACCAAGTACGGTATTTTTAATTTGGTCCATGAAATAGGGCTTATGTTGGGGAGGGAAAGAGAGATAAGGAAAGAAAGAGGGAGAGATGAATGTGAACATACGCTAATTTGAATATGCTAAGTGTACTGAAATTATTTAAATTTGCATAATTTCCAAGTATCTCAGATATCTCTCCACATGTTGCATAGATTAGTGTTTTTGGGAGGAATACAAGTCAATGAGCACTTGATTAAATAGGTGTCTCTCTCTGACCTTTAGTCTACAAACTGCACCTTTATTCACTTAGTGCTAGAGCTTCCAATAATAAATTGCTTTATGCATTTAAACCCCATCTACTTTTTGTGAACCTAGATAAAAAGTTTGCACTTGAGATATCATTCTGATGCATTTGGTCAATATTGAAGAGTTGTGTATTGTGTAGATCATAATGAGATATTGGACAATATCAATTAATATTAACAAAATATTTGTTTCTTTATGACAGAAAATGTTAAGAAGACTGAGTAAGTATTCTCATTGATCTACAACAATGAATCTGTTAAACACAAAGACTTGAGCAAATGCAATAGATTTACAAGGGTAGTTTCTAGTTAAACATTTGAAAATAACCCAAATTATTGAAACTTGTCCTTAAAATAATTATATGGATGCAAGAGATGATTAAAGTGATTAAAATACAAAACATAAGAAATCAATTGTAACATTTCAAAATATTGGAGTAATAATTGATTTGTACAGTTTTTTTGTAATGGTTATAATTACATTCACAAATTTTGACATCTTCAATTTGCTAATTTGGATATGCAAAGTATATTCAAATGGTTGAAATTAACATATTTCTCAGGTATTTTCATGCATTTTATGCAGGAGTGTTTGGAGAAATATATAAATCACAGGGTACTCTATATTTCAGGCCCTGGATGGGAGTAGCATCATTAATTAAAAAATACTTGGCAAATGTTGACCGTGCTAGATCTCCGCTCTGACCAGGGGCGGATTGGAGGTGAAATGTGGCCCAGGGCATTTCACTTACCTGCTGGCCCTCTTCCAGTGGCATCATATGATGTCACCTGCTGGTGCACTGTCATGGCAACGCATCACCATGTGATGTCACGTTGCCATTAAAACACAGTGTCACGATGGAGGAGGCAGCTACGGAAAAGGTAAGTCTTACAGAGGCCTGATCTCTCCCCCAGCAATCCGTTTGATTGTTGTGGGGAAGAGTGCACCGCCTCTGCAACTGCGGATTTGCTGTGGCCCGCGTACTGCTCCATCCCACCGGGGCAAGCCGAACGCCCAATATGGCCGTGGCTCTGACTGATGTGTGACTTTTTTAAAAAAGAGGCAATTTTGCGTACGTACTGTAGCTCATTAAGTCTGACAAAATCTTTGCACAGCTGTAGTTATATTAGTGATTCATATGATGTATTTTACTTGCACTTGTAAAAATGCAAAAAAACATTAAAACGCACACTTGTTAAAAAATGAAATTTTTTTTTGGGCAGAGATCCATATAGAAGTAGAGAAGCTTCTTCAAAGACAGACTACAAGTAAGTATAACTTGGTATATAATGGACCCACTAGAGATGTTACATATTGCAAATGATCTGTAATGTAGAACTATTTTTGTTGCTTCAAAAGGTCAAAAAGCAAGAAAGAAAGTGACAGTATTCGAGTTGGCTTCTTTCAGTTGGTAAGGAAACATACTTAGTTACTTCTGTCTCTTGGTAAATGTTGCTGTTCATTTACATTTATACCCCACATCCACACAACTGGGGAATGTTATTAATTCCTCGGGGTAGATACTCAAAGCTCCGTAAAATTTTGCCTACTGACGTGATGTTACCTAATTAGGCAATGTCCGTTAGTTTTTCTCCATTTAACGGGTATCCTCAAAGCTAATGAGATGGAAAAACAATGTCCGTTTGCAAAGCTAGCATTGTTACGTTAGCTGTATGCACAGGGAGTATCATTGCACTGAGACGCATTAAACAATACACGCACATGCGCATTGGGAAGAGCAAAAATGTGCATTCCAATTAACACATGTGCGTTAGTGTGTAACCTAACATAACACTCATGACCTTGTTGCAATTTCAAATAAATACACATTACAAACTGAAGTACTCATATCAGCTAAACAGATCCACTGTTGACTTGGCTGAACAGGCATTCACCTTTGCTGCTGGAACCAGCGCTTCTGCCGAAGATGCTTCAAGGATTTGCAGCCTGAATTTTACAGAGAAGGAGCTGGACATTTTAATTAATGGAGTGGTGGGCAACCACTGCAAATGATTAGGAGCTTTGTGCTCCTGCATCAGCACTGGGGAGAAATAGCGGATTTGGGGCAGGATCCTCATCCATATCCATGCCTTGGGGAACACGGTCCACAGTATTGCTATGCTGAAGAAGTGCTGGGTAGACAGCAAACGCAAGCTGTCTGACCATGCTGCCCAAGTGAGGGTGACAGGAAGGGTACAACCTGCTCCCCTGCATCGCACCCCTATAGAGCAGTGGCTGAGTGAGGTCATTGACACCTCACAGGTAGTGGACCTTCTTCCAGGCCTTGTGGACACTGAGGTTTTGGAGAGACATAGCAAGTGAAAATACAGTACATATATTATACACTATACTGTACAGTATATCAAATTCAGGTATACATTTCACTTTATACACAACCTTTACGATCAGAACAAAGATTACTGTCTTATTTGCAGTGCAGTCACACATGCTGTACAGGTGAGGAGTACTTACAGTAGCTATAAACATTTATGACATGCTTAAATGTCTGCCCTCATAATATTAGAAAACACTGTAGGCCATACCTTGCACATTGCACGAAGGTAGCAATAAGTATAAAGTTATCCTTTACCTATTTTAGAACTATGTAACTGCTCACTAATCACAATAACACTAGTTTAATCAACACTTAGAGTCTCACTATCTCAAAGAGTTAATGTAAAACCTGATTAAGCATCTTATTAAAGGTATTGAAACACCCACTGCACTCAGCAGTCTCCAAAGACTCATCATCAGCAACCTGTTCTTGTCTGAAGAATCTTGTTGCTCTTACTTCTGCTAACGATCACCCCACTGCTTTAGCTATTGATCTGTGAACCTCAAATCCTCTTCCTGTCTAAATGCATTCCATAACTTAGTGCCCAGGACATACTTAGAAATGAGAGGTAACTCTAAATTGTTATTGCTCTAAATTACAATTTAGAGTACTGTAGCATGTCTCAGCTCTCATTCATGACATGGAAGTAAAGGGCTTCTAATGTTTAGCAACAGTTTGTGGATCAGGGTAACTATACTGTATATTGTCCTGCTAAAATGTTCTCTAAATAAAAATAGTGAAACCTGGCACACAATAAAGGAACACAAAATAGTCAAAAGATACAGACCTTATGTTTTGGTGCCTCCAAGCAGTAGTCAGAAGTCTCTCAAGATCCGACCAAAATATATCATAGAAGATACAATAGGCAGCTGCGCACTCCAAAAAATACCGTATTAGTACAAAAGTAAAAAAAAATGTCTTAGAGAACCGACGTTTCAGTCCTGACATAGGAAATACAGATGGAGACAAAAAAGAAATAGCAGTGCACTGCCAAGGGAGCCAGGTAGTAGAAAAATAAAAATATTTTATTGCTAATAAATCATCACCCAAAGGAGGTGTAGGACCTCCTACGCGTTTCACAATCCAAGGTGCTTTATCTCTTTTTTGTCTGCATCTGGATTTTCTGCTGGGCAGCTGGGCACACCACCAACTTACATATTGAGGCTCTAGGAGTGGGTGAGATTTCTGATTTCATACTATCATCAATAAGAAGAATCCCTATTTGGGAGAATTGTGAGTAGTATTCTTGTTTTATTCTCATTTACCTCCAATGAGGTCGCAGTGGAGTGATTGTGCCATACTTCACTGTTACCTTCAGGAGGGTCAGTTATTATGTAAACAAGATATCATATTACCCACTCCATGCAAGAGTTTGACTCATATGTATGTACTTTAATGGACATTTATTAACTATATACTGGAATTATTGGAGCACCCATTGTCCTCTATCTTGAACTGACAGGAAATAGGCAAAAATACATATAATAGCATAAACAACAATTTATACCTTCCCAATTTATACCACCTCCATGCTGTCAAAGACAGTGGTCATTACACTCTGCTCATATTACTCAACCTCTCTGCAGCATTTGACACCATGGACAACCCGCTTCTCCTTCACATTCTCCATACTCTTGGTATTCATAACAAAGCTCTATCCTGGATCTCCTCTTACTGTACCTCTTCCATCGTACTTCCAGTGTCTCTTCTGCTAACATCTCCTCCTCTATCAATCTCTCTGTAGGGGTACCCCAGGGCTCGTTCCTGGGACTTCTTCTCTTTTCTCTGTACACACTTTCTCTAGGTGACCTAATCACATCTCTTGGGTTTAAATATCACCTCTATGCTGATGACACACAAATGTACTTTTCAACCCCCGACCTTACACCTGCTGTACAGACTAAAGTTTCTGAATGTCTCTCTGCGATATCATCCTGGATGGCCCTCTGCCGACTTAACCTTAACATGGAAAAAACAGAGCTCCTCATAATTCCTCCCAAACCTGGCCCTACTACCTCCTTCCACATTACTGTTAGAAGTACTATCATTCACCCAGTAGTCCAAGCATGCTGCCTAGGGGTCCAACTCGACTCCTCTCTCACATTCTCTTCTCACATTCAAAAAGTTTCTAAAACCTGTCGCTTTTTCCTCCGCAATATTACAAAGATACACCCTTTCCTCTGTTGCTCGACTGCTAAAACTCTGAGTCGGGCCCTCATACTCTCCCGTCTCAATTACTGTAACCTCCTGCTGTCCGGCCTTCCGGCCTCTCACCTGTCTCCCTTACAATCCCTTACAATCTATCCTAAACGCTGCTACCAGAATCACTCTACTCTTTCCTAAATCTGTCTCAGCGTCTCCCCTGCTGGAATCACTCTCCTGGCTTCCTATCAAATACCGCATCTCGCACAAATTATTCTCCTCCAATTTTTAAAGCTTTGTACTCTTCTGCCCCTCCTCACATCTCAGCCCTAATTTCACGCTATGTACCACCCTGACTCTTACGTTCTTCTCAAGGATGTCTTCTCTCTACCCCCTTTGTATCTAAAACCCTCTCCTGCCTTAAGCCTTTCTCACTGACTGCCCGACACCTCTGGAATGCCCTTCCCCTCAATACCCGACTAGCACCCCCTCTATCCACCTTTAAGACCCACCTTAAGACACCCTTGCTTAAAGAAGCATATGAGTAGCACCGTGGATAATACTACACTGGCGACACACTTTATTCGAGCTCGGCTAGTCCCACGAATTCGGGTATACCCGGGTGTATTGAGGTTTGTGACTGTTTTCTGCCCGAGTGCATTGGGTTATTTTCCAGGCAGGGATTGAAGTATTTTATTCCCGCTGGCTGCAATACTGCACAGTATATATATATATATACTGCATTACAATTCATGAATTTATGCCATCTGGTAGACACGCGAAGCATTGCAGCCTATTAAATCCTAATCATTATGATTTAACAGATCAGCCGCCCGTCAGCCAGGCATGAACCCAGGCTGGGAAGGCAAACACAACGGGGCTTGTCAGAGGTGAGGAGCGGTGCATTCCAGGTATCTGCCAGGTACATACTGGGTATTTGCTCGAATAAAGTGTGTCGGTGCAGTAAACACATGATACATAAAGCTTGGCCCCCTGCAGATGCACCTATCATAATACCTTCTTACTGTCTCTGTATGTTGTTCCTACCTACCAATTAGATTGTAAGCTCCTCGGAGCAGGGACTCCTCTACCTAAATGTTACTTTTATGTCTGAAGCATTTATTTCCATGACCTGTTATTTGTATTATTTGTTATTTATATGATTGTCACGTGTATTACTACTGTGAAGAGCTATGTACATTAATGGCGCTATATAAATAAAGATATAGATACATACATACACCAAAAGCATCAGCGACAGAGGGTGTGAGACGTCACCAAGAATCGTGGGAAAGAGACATGTTCAAAATTGGCTGTTTAGGTAAAATAAATCTATCTAAATGTGCTTACATGTACCCACGTTCTGTAAGAATGTATTTGATGACATGATGTCTTATTTTTTCAGGACCATCACATAGACAGCCATTCACTGAGGCTGCAGAGCCCTTGCCCGGGGCTGCAGAGCCCCTGGAGGGAGACGATGAGACCATTACCCTCATCCTCACAGAGGTCCTGGAAGAGGAGATGCATGTGGCTCCTCCAGCTACCCCAGCTGCACCACCGATGCTCATGATGCTCCTTTTGCTCTTGAGGATCCTTTTCCTGCTCCTCTGGTTGCTGCTGCTCCTCCTGCAACTCCTGCTGCACCCATGTGGCATAATCCAGCACCTCTGGATGAGAGCAAAAGAGTGGTGATTAATTCAAAAGTGCCGGATTCAAAAGTATATCTGCCCAATTCACCCGAATTCAGCTGACATCACGGTTCAAGGAAAAGATCTCACACTTCATAGAGATGTGCATACACCACCAACACCGTATCACCACAAACTTGATGTACCAGCACAGCAGTGCTATGTTGAATAGTATGGGGCAGATAACCCCATCCATCAATGACCTAATATGGGCGATCCAGCACGGCCTGAAGAGCATAAGAGCACCGCTGATGTTCACAACACCGTTGCTTTGAGCGTCTCCCTGCCCACAACAGGGGTCTCATTAGTGGGTGTAACTCCTCTTTCTCCTTTATCCCCCGACTCACCCATTCCACCCTGAGCGGGCCGAGATTGAGGTGTGGACGACCTCGTACCAGGGGCCGAGTGAGCCTGCCAGTTCAGCCGCAAATACGAGGCACTGAGATTTGTAAATAGTTTGTTTATGTTGTTGTTTTTTTATCTGTTGCTAATTTGTCATTAGTATCTTTTTACAACACAGTTAATTAACTGTGTGTGAATAAAAGTTATTATCCCAACTTCTGTCTCTTGGTAATTCTTGTTCTAATATGTAGACAACTTATTGCACACTCATACTTTATACAGTCAGTATTATATATCATAATAGGCTACACTTACATTCCCTTTAATCAGAAAAAAACATAATGTAGTTATATGAAAATTACACAAATCAGATGCATCTGTTTCTGACATTAATATGTTCCTATATATATATTTGAATGACACATGTAATGAAAGGGTTAAGTCTACACTCAGCACAGACATGTGACCTGCTGTTTTTGCTTGTAGGCTATTCCCAGAAATAATGCTACGATAATCATGGTCTGGATGTGAATAACGGCAGGTTTTGGTGTGACCTAATTATCGTACCGTTATTTCCATGGACTAACATGAATGGTTCTTTGTGGATCTGTGTTGTTAGGTTAATGACTCATTAGCATATGATCCATTGATGAGTAAGGCAGACACCTGTTAAAAGTTAGCAATCCGATATTATTCACGTTAACGCGAGGGCATCGAAACTCTAATCACCTTTGTGGATATGCGTTATTACTTATCGTCATGTTAACCCCATTTAATGTATTGAAAAACATTTAACAAACTTCTGAGGATCTACCCCAATGAGTGCAATTGTTGTTGGACCCTCCAGCACTAAATGTACAGTTTATTCTATTCAGCTTGAAAATACCCACTTGTTGATTTGACCAGGATAACTTAAATGACAGACCTTGAGACAACTTTGAATTCCCTTGAAGAAATCTCTGAGAGTAACTTCCTCCTCTTCCTCCCTTTGCTCCACAGTTCATTATTAGCTTGGAGGGTTCAGGCCAATTATAATTTGTTTGTTGAACTTTTTCCTTGATAGTAGTCTAGCATATGACACTTCTAACTATAATGTGCATAATAATAACTTTCTTATTTCTCCAGTTTAGATTTTCCTCTTGCTCTGAAACTTTAATGATGTGTTTCGGTGGATTCTGTGGAGTTGTTCATGGAGCGGCTCAGCCGTGCATGTTACTTGTCTTTGGCTTAATGATAGACACATTTATTCTTTATGATATTGAATTACAAGAGCTGAGAGACCCTGGCAAGGCCTGCATAAATAACACCATTGTGTGGATTAATAGTTCTTTTAACACAGACAACGATAATGAGACTGTTAGCTGTGGGTAAGTTACTCCTACAGTAATTCATCATCTTAAGTTAGTATTAAAAATGGGTAAAACAGGAATTGAGAAAAAAATGAGAAGTTACCATACCCTTAGATTCAAAACCAAATACAAAACAAGAACCCTTATGATTTTTTAGATCCAAATCCCAAATATTATTTAGAACCAGAACAACAGGCCAAGTGCCCATCTCCATGGAAAGTTATATCTCACAGTTTGCTCTAGCTTTCAAGCTACAGTTCTACAGCCAAGTACAACTTGGTGTTGGTGTACTACATGTACTCCTTTTTGGGGTGACTTAACTGTGAAGTTACCACTGGAAATGAAAACACGGGGTGTTTTTTGCCATATCTTTTCAAATAATTTAACGTTTTACAGTTATATTATATACATTTCCTAATAGTTTTATTAGTTTATACTTATTTTGAACATTGTAATGCTTTATTATGATATGTCAGCATTTTCCTGCTTACTTTGAGGTTTTTTTAAATAATTTGGTAAAAATCCAAAACCAAAACCCAAAGAAATATAGTTTTGTCTAAACCAGAACCAAAGCATGATTTTTTTTAGAACCAAAATCAAATCACAAGTAAAAGTGCCCACCCTTAGCTACTACTAGTTATTATTCACAGCACTCGCAAAAAGACTAAATAAACTGTACCTGCATATTTCCTGACAGGTTACTGGATATTGAATCTGAAATGACAAGATTTGCAAGTTACTACGCAGGGATTGGTTGCTCAGTATTAATTCTTGGATATTTCCAAGTAAGTATTTCATCACCCATTATTTCGTAACATTGTTCTGTCTAAACACGATTTACGAAATGTTTATCTATATATGAATCATCTTCTCAAGAATTGGTAAACTTGATTATTTTTTTACTGACATGAAACATCTGTGTATATCTATTGCATCTTATTCAGTTGATCGGAATCGATGTACTTTAATAGCACAGACCTTTTCACTATCTGCGTCTTTTATTGTTCCCTTTTATACGGATTCTTATTTCTTTGTCTGAAACCAATATAAAACATACAAAATACTACTATTCATGCCCCTTCTTATATTTACTAACAGTGTAAAACCACTGACCAAACAGCTACAGATATTATGAGCACATATGTGTTTGTATTGTCTCTGTCTTTAGGTTGAGTGATATATATTGTGGACCATAAGTGGTAATCCATAAGACACCTTCCAATGTTGGAAGACACTTTACAGAGCATTCAATCAGTGATTGTTATTATTAGTATTATTATTTTGTTGTATGGGGTCCACATATCATGCAGATCAGCACAATGTGGGAGGGATGACAATAGCGTTGTTTAAAAAAAAGTACTATGAGTATAAATTAAAGCAAACTGAGACAATAAGAAGGAGGTCTCTTCTCTAATGGGCCATAATGTGTCTTCCGGCCCCAGAAGGAATCTTATGGCATAGCATAGTCTAGTATACATGATCCTACATGCCTTAAGTGCACATACAGTAGTAACAAAAAAAACTACAGTACTGTACTTCAGGTTTTATACTGAGTTTTGCCCAATAAAGTCAATGCAAAACTACTGTGAAACCTGGGTACATTTTGCTCTAAAATTAAAATTGGATTTGAACTTTGACACTACCCCAACACCAATAGAAAGGGTATCTGCAATTATAGCCATCGTTTAATTATTGTGTTTAATAGAATGTAACTCTGTGGCCTTATCCTTTACATTCCTCCCATAGATTTGTTTCTGGGTAACTGCTGCTGCTCGTCAAATACAGAGAATAAGAAAGCTTTACTTTCGGAAAGTAATGAGAATGGATATAGGCTGGTTTGACTGCAATTCAGTGGGTGAACTAAATACAAGAATGTCTGAGTAAGTATTTACCTATAAAAGATACATCCATATTATATTTTGTTAATATGCTAGTGAGCTTTCTTGGACATATTGCCTTTTCATACTGCAGTTAACTCACTACTAACATTTTGCACCTTGGTTTACAATTTCTGTAGTCTATAGTGCAAAATGTACACACTAACTGATAATAAACTAATATTACAACGTTTATTTAGTACAAAAGTGGAAGGAAAATGCTAAATAATAATAATCTAATTAGATTAAAAATGGGTAAAGAAAGGTGTATGAAATCGGAACCTACCAAAAATGTATATTCCAAAACCAAAAACTATGTCCAAACTGATTTTTTTTTAGAACCAAAACATGAGTAAAAGTGCCACCTGCATTTAATAATATTACTCTCAACAGCCTAACACATATTTAAAATTGTTTAAATTCCTGTAAGCTACATGAGGCAGAAACGTCTTTATCTTTTTATAGGTATGTTTTAGTTTGGGACTTTATATCTTTATTACCTTTATAAATAAACTATTCTAAGGATATTAAAGGAAAGATTGTAGAGATAATATATGTGTTCTTTGAGCCTTTGGCTTCCCGGGTTTCAGTACTGAAAGACTGTTTGTAGTTCACTGAAACAGGATGGTCGCCATTTGCCCATCGAGTATTTTGATTCCAATGGTCAATTCAATCCTTCAACATTTCAATATTGGTTATAGAGATTTCTTTTTTGAGCAGACAAAACATAGACAGGACACGACATTAGTGTAACTATAAATATAATTAAACGAATAAATGTTTCCTATACAATTCCATTTCTCCAGATTATCTTCTGATGAGACCTAAAATATTAAGATATATGAACATATATATGTGTTAGTACATTACATATGAAAAAATCATCAACAATACATTGCAGTCAAAGGCTGTATACAAGCTAATGATCGAGATAGTCTAAGTTAAGTTTACATACAGTATTTTCTGGTGGTTACAATGCAATAGTTTTCCTTTGCAGTGACATAAATAAAATTAATGACGCGATTGCTGATCAAGTTGGAATCTTTATCCAGAGATTTACGACGTTTCTTTGTGGATTCCTGCTGGGATTTGTCAATGGCTGGAAATTAACCTTGGTGATTATTGCAGTAAGTCCTCTCATTGGAGTGGGAGCGGCACTAATGGCACTGGTAAGAGTTTTTTTGACCAATATGTAACAATACAATATTATTTCATTTTACAATGTCAGTGATATTTTCATCTGCACACAGGTTTGTTTCTAGCATCAAACAATGCACTATCTAACCCTCCAGATGTGCATAGAATTGAATCTTCAAATGTTCAGGTGCAAGTTAGCTGGTTAAGACTTTCTATTTTTATTTGGTATCCCAAATGAGTAAGCAACAAAAAGAAAATAGATAACCTAGTTTATTTGCTTGGGAAGCTGATAGATGAGAACACATAACTTGCAGAATTACTTTTGTTTTTTTTTTAATGTTAATGTTACTGTACATGGAGTTACTGTTTTGTAGTAGGACAAATTCCTATAACTATATTAACCAAATGTGTGAAACTGTGCTGATAGTTGCATCTCTAGAATAAACTTCAACCCCGAGTACTGTTTATTTGTATCCTGTGTTGGAAAAATCTCAAAATCTGTGCATAAGGTAACAGATTTCTGGGAACTGTATCAGTCATGGAGTATAGTCTTTCTGCAGGTTATACTGTACTGTACATAAATTTTGTTGGATCACTGTAATAGTTCTTTCTAGATACACATGTAGTGTGAGATTGTTCCCCCAGACAATACAACATGTATCATTATAACCCAGTATATCACAGAGATTCCATAGGATTCAATGGCAGAATATCACAATATATCTCACCAATATACACCAGAGGGGACAATAACGCCTATAACATCCTCACAGGAGGATATGTCGCTGCTGATCTCCTCTTTCTTCTTATAAGGGATCTGTCTGAACATTCAGGATGAATGCTTACAGGAAGTGACATCACCTTCTCCGAAGCTACCCCGGCCATCTTGCCTCCTGACAATTGAAGAGAAGCTTGTGGGGAGCGCAGGTGTCACCATATATATATGCAAAGGAAAAATAAATAAAGTGTGGTATGTCTAAACAGGTACAGCAATCAAAACAGGAATCATGAATGGGAACTCACATTCTGCCAGTTGTAATACAGCATTTGAAACAGCAATAGATGCAGTGGATGGATTCAGCACTGTGCAGGGGGGTCTGGCTTGTGGACACTCCCTGATGTCAGCAGGACAACCCTCAATAGAATGAAAAAGACGACTCTAGTGCAACATTGTATGTTCACGAATGATATATTGAAAATAGGCAATTGCTATTGCACTTACATGAGCAACATGTGCTTAGACACATAAAAATCGATGCGCAGCATTGGTGTGTGTCATCCCCCTCACTCCCGAAGTTGCGTCGCGTCACTTCCGGTCCGGCCCGTCGCGTCACTTCCGGTTTCGGCGGCGATCGCAGAATGGGTCAAAACGGGTTCTGGGGTATGCTGGGCACACGTCTGGACTGCTGCAAGGTTCACTCAACGCGTTTCGCTGGCGTGGCAGCTTCATCAGGAGTCCGATCTGTAGCTAAAGCTTCAGTGTCCATATAAATACCCTTTACTGGTTTCTGATTGGATGGTTGAACAATTCTATACTTCTCATTGGCTGAAATGGTACTTGCTGATTGGCCAATACCCGTGTATGCTAATATCAATGTGAATTCCATATACATGACACCATTTTATTAAATACATACATAATAAAATCTTTATACACATTATAAATAAATAATGTAAATAGATAAATAAATGAATACTATATCTACTATTCTAACTCTAATGCTAACTAATACATAGAAGAACTAGCTGATTTACAGAGAAAAATATTTTAGAAGCTAGAATCTGCACTAGTGTGTTTACATTGGTGTTTTAAACTCCTCAGCAATGTTTTATGCAACAATTGAGGGAAATGGTAAGGGAGAGAAAAGCAAAAAATCACAGGTTAGTGTGACCCATATAAATACATACATATATATATAACATAATAGCTGTTAAGTATATAAAATTTAAATCACATGTTTTATATTTTAAAAATATCTAATTAACATTTTTTTAAATTATTATTAATAAATTGTAACAGAATAATAGTTTTATAAGAATTGACACATATACTTTAACTATATAAAAACACTGATTTCTATATCTGAGTTAAGTCCATCTGGAATTAATGTTTTCAACCGGTGAATCCAGAATGTTTCACTTTTAATTAATTCTTTGGTTCTGTCACCGCCTCTCCAGTTTAGTGGGACATGTTAAATTCCTTTAATAGTTAGATATTTTTAGGTTAGATGCATGAAACCAGGTAAAATGTTTTGGGACACTGTGGGTGTCCAACATACGTCGTATATTACCCATATGTTCCAATGCTCTCACTTTCAGGGCACGAGTGGTCTGCCCAACATATTGAAGACCACAACTGCATTCCAGCAAATAAATAACAAACATGGAATTGCAATTAATAAATTGTTTTATATTAAAAACCTCATTTGTAGTGTTTGATTTAAAAATGTTTTTAGCCCCCTTGCAGCAAAAATCACATATTTTACAGTTGCCGCAAGAATAAAAACCTTTTGGAAGTTTTAGCCAGTTATTAGTTTTAGTAAGTTCCTTTTTGTTCTTTAAGACACTCGGTGCTAGTTTCTGTTTTAGATTGCTTGCTCTAGTAAATATAACATTGGGCGTAGTTGGTAATACACTCCCTAACACAGGGTCATTTTGTAAAATGTGCCAATGTTTTTTTATTGCATTCTTGATTTTATTTGCATCCTTATTGTATTGTGTCATAAAACTGGTGGTAAAATCTAACTCTGTTTTATTTGTTTTAATCACATTTGGTTTAATTAAAAGTTTCCTATCAAGCAAATCTACTTTTGATTTGGCTTCTTTAATTTTGGTGGGGCTATATTTCTTCTCAAGAAATTTGTTGGTTAATGCAAGTGATTGTTCCTCATAGATTTCTTTTTTACTGCAATTCCTTTTTATCTGCATGAATTGACTCTGAGGCACATTAGAAATCCACCTTGGATGATGGCAACTATTTCTTAGTATATAATTGTTGCCATCAACTGATTTAAAAAAAGTTTTTGTTAAAATAGCATTGTTTTAAATATAAATTTCAAGGTCTAAAAATTCTACTTTTGTTTTGCTAAAATTGGATACAAATTTTAAATTAAAATTATTAGTGTTAATATAGTCTAAAAATTGTTTCAATAAAATTTCGTCGCCATTCCAAATAAAAAGCACATTGTCAATATATCTTTTCCAGAGGACCAGATTTACACCAAATCCATGCGGAGACCAAATGTGGTCCAATTCCCACATGGTCATAAATAGATTCGCATAGCTTGGTGCAAATCTGGTCCCCATCGCGGTGCCGCAAAGTTGTAAAAAGAATTCTTTATTAAACCAAAAATAATTATTAGTTAGTATAAAATGTATTCCCTTTAAAATAAAATCCCTTTGTTCCGCATCCATCAATACATCCTCGGTTAAAATTCTCTCAATCGCATTTAACCCTTGTTTATGGTCTATGGACGTATATAATGAAGAGACATCACAGGTTACGAGCATAAAACCATTTTCCCATTTTATTTCTTCTAATATAGATAAAACCTGCGCTGTGTCTTTAAGGTGCGATCTGCCGGTGACCACATATTTTTGTAAAAACTTATCTATATACTCCGACAGATTGGAACACATTGATTCGATGCCTGATATTATAGGTCTTCCAGGGGGATTGTATAGGTCCTTATGAATTTTTGGTAAAAAATAAAATACCGGCACTTTTGGTGAATCCATCCAAAGATATTTAAACTCCTCTTCTTTGAGTATACCCTTACTTTTACCGTCTGTTAAAATTTTTTGCAATTCTCCAAGGAAGGTGGTGGTAGGATCCTTTTTTAGTTTTTTATATGTATTAGTATCACCGAGTATTCTATTGGATTCGTTAATATAATACTCCCTGCTCATTACGACTACTCCTCCTCCCTTGTCTGCCTGTTTTATAACCAATTCTTCATCTTTCATTAATGATTTCAGGGCTTCTCTCTCTTTAAAACTTAAATTATTTTTGAAAGGTTTATCATTCTTAACAATGGCTTCAAACTCCTTATTTAACAATTGATAAAAAAACTTCTAAGTGGTGACCTTTAATAAAACTTGGATAAAATTTGGATTTAGGTCTTAAATTAGTGTGTAAAAATGTATCTTTAACTTTGTTTCCACTGGTGATGGCTGCACCTTTTGAAGATGAGGTTAATATACCTAATGTGTTCATGAGGAGGCAATCCAGGAAAAATAGATTGGGCTCCTTTTTTTCCTCAGGGGAAGAGGAAATAGTAATAGATGCACCACCCATCGTTATTGATGAATATAATCTAGACACTGAATTTGTCAAACTAGAAGAGCTTTTCTTTAAAGACACCAGAAAGTGGTTAGACCAAGAATTTTTAGAGAAATATTTAAAGGACAACATAATACCTAGAGGTCTAAGATTAACAAAAAACCCCACTTGTGATATAGACGATAAAGAATTTTTAGCAACCTGGCATGCTATATTAGACAAATGTTCTAACGATCTGATAAAATTGATTTTAAAACAACATGCTAAGAATCTAATATTATTGGATGAGGAGATTAACAAAATTAAAGTTAAAATGGAACCATTTGAAAACACTGGTCATTACAAGAGAAATGACATGGAGTTACAGAGGAAGGTAGACGGACTGACCGACGCCATAGTTTTAAACAAAAAGAAAAAATTTAATAGAGACATAGAAGACTACACTAAGGGTAATTATAAAAACTGGGGGAGAAAAAACTTCCACCATTCGAGATCAAGGGAACCCAATAGAGAATATAGGGGGGATCCCAATAAACCAAAACGATCCGATAATTATCAACACAAAGGATGGAAAGGGGGTGCAAACAGACAAAATTACAATAAACCCATTAATTACCAACCAATTAGGACAGAAGAGATCCCTAAAAAGGAATATCTTAACCCAACTAAAAAAGTGAAAAGCAAATTAGGCAAAAAGGATAGAATAGAGAGATCATCTATAGTTGATGAGCAAGAGGCCTCTACCTCAACAACAAAAACAAAAAAAGATTTAGACTATGAAAAACAAATGAAAGATTGGGAAATCTATTGCTCAAATGGCTCGCCTGCACAAGAGGGAGCAGTCGGAGGGACAAAGAAAAAAACCACTTTTTTAGACGGGAAGTCTCCAACTGTATGGGAGACCAAAAACAGATATGCACCACTGATAGAGACACCTCAGAAACCAAGAAGGAAAAGAGATTCAGAGGAAGTAGAGGAGGGAGAAAAAGCAAAGATATCAAGAATAAACCATTGAGAGTTTTTAATATCAGTAACAAAGAATTAGATGATGTTCAATTAAGAGTCATAAGTAAAGGTTTAACCTTTGCTCCCACTGCAGGGCCGAGTGGTTTTGACCTATTTATTGATGCCAACAAATTTTTAAGAAAATTGACTGTTAAAAAATTCTTCTTAGGTGAAAATTTAGATGATACGATTTTAAAGAACAACTCAATTATTAATCCACCAGTTAAAGATACATTTTTACACACTCATTTAAGACCTAAATCCAAATTTTATCCAAGTTTTATTAAAGGTCACCACTTAGAAGTTTTTTTATCAATTGTTAAATAAGGAGTTTGAAGCCATTGTTAAGAATGATAAACCTTTCAAAAATAATTTAGGTTTTAAAGAGAGAGAAGCCCTGAAATCATTAATGAAAGATGAAGAATTGGTTATAAAACAGGCAGACAAGGGAGGAGGAGTAGTCGTAATGAGCAGGGAGTATTATATTAACGAATCCAATAGAATACTCGGTGATACTAATACATATAAAAAACTAAAAAAGGATCCTACCACCACCTTCCTTGGAGAATTGCAAAAAAATTTTAACAGACGGTAAAAGTAAGGGTATACTCAAAGAAGAGGAGTTTAAATATCTTTGGATGGATTCACCAAAAGTGCCGGTATTTTATTTTTTACCAAAAATTCATAAGGACCTATACAATCCCCCTGGTAGGCCTATAATATCAGGCATCAAATCAATGTGTTCCAATCTGTCGAAGTATATAGATAAGTTTTTACAAAAATATGTGGTCACCGGCAGATCGCACCTTAAAGACACAGCGCAGGTTTTATCTATATTAGAAGAAATAAAATGGGAAAATGGTTTTATGCTCGTAACCTGTGATGTCTCTTCATTATATACGTCCATAGACCATAAACAAGGGTTAAATGCGATTGAGAGAATTTTAACCGAGGATGTATTGATGGATGCGGAACAAAGGGATTTTATTTTAAAGGGAATACATTTTATACTAACTAATAATTATTTTTGGTTTAATAAAGAATTCTTTTTACAACTTTGCGGCACCGCGATGGGGACCAGATTTGCACCAAGCTATGCGAATCTATTTATGACCATGTGGGAATTGGACCACATTTGGTCTCCGCATGGATTTGGTGTAAATCTGGTCCTCTGGAAAAGATATATTGACAATGTGCTTTTTATTTGGAATGGCGACGAAATTTTATTGAAACAATTTTTAGACTATATTAACACTAATAATTTTAATTTAAAATTTGTATCCAATTTTAGCAAAACAAAAGTAGAATTTTTAGACCTTGAAATTTATATTGAAAACAATGCTATTTTAACAAAAACTTTTTTTAAATCAGTTGATGGCAACAATTATATACTAAGAAATAGTTGCCATCATCCAAGGTGGATTTCTAATGTGCCTCAGAGTCAATTCATGCGGATAAAAAGGAATTGCAGTAAAAAAGAAATCTATGAGGAACAATCACTTGCATTAACCAACAAATTTCTTGAGAAGAAATATAGCCCCACCAAATTAAAGAAGCCAAATCAAAAGTAGATTTGCTTGATAGGAAACTTTTAATTAAACCAAATGTGATTAAAACAAATAAAACAGAGTTAGATTTTACCACCAGTTTTATGACACAATACAATAAGGATGCAAATAAAATCAAGAATGCAATAAAAAAACATTGGCACATTTTACAAAATGACCCTGTGTTAGGGAGTGTATTACCAACTACGCCCAATGTTATATTTACTAGAGCAAGCAATCTAAAACAGAAACTAGCACCGAGTGTCTTGAAGAACAAAAAGGAACTTACTAAAACTAATAACTGGCTAAAACTTCCAAAAGGTTTTTATTCTTGCGGCAACTGTAAAATATGTGATTTTTGCTGCAAGGGGGCTAAAAACATTTTTAAATCAAACACTACAAATGAGGTTTTTAATATAAAACAATTTATTAATTGCAATTCCATGTTTGTTATTTATTTGCTGGAATGCAGTTGTGGTCTTCAATATGTTGGGCAGACCACTCGTGCCCTGAAAGTGAGAGCATTGGAACATATGGGTAATATACGACGTATGTTGGACACCCACAGTGTCCCAAAACATTTTACCCGGTTTCATGCATCTAACCTAAAAGATCTAACTATTAAAGGAATTTAACATGTCCCACTAAACTGGAGAGGCGGTGACAGAACCAAAGAATTAATTAAAAGAGAAACATTCTGGATTCACCGGTTGAAAACATTAATTCCAGATGGACTTAACTCAGATATAGAAATCAGTGTTTTTATATAGTTAAAGTATATGTGTCAATTCTTATAAAACTATTATTCTGTTACAATTTATTAATAATAATTTAAAAAAATGTTAATTAGATATTTTTAAAATATAAAACATGTGATTTAAATTTTATATACTTAATAGCTATTATGTTATATATATATATATATGTATGTATTTATATGGGTCACACTAACCTGTGATTTTTTGCTTTTCTCTCCCTTACCATTTCCCTCAATTGTTGCATAAAACATTGCTGAGGAGTTTAAAACACCAATGTAAACACACTAGTGCAGATTTTAGCTTCTAAAATATTTTTCTCTGTAAATCAGCTAGTTCTTCTATGTATTAGTTAGCATTAGAGTTAGAATAGTAGATATAGTATTTATTTATTTATCTATTTACATTATTTATTTATATTGTGTATAAAGATTTTATTATGTATGTATTTAATAAAATGGTGTCATGTATATGGAATTCACATTGATATTAGCATACACGGGTATTGGCCAATCAGCAAGTACCATTTCAGCCAATGAGAAGTATAGAATTGTTCAACCATCCAATCAGAAACCAGTAAAGGGTATTTATATGGACACTGAAGCTTTAGCTACAGATCGGACTCCTGACGAAGCTGCCACGCCAGCGAAACGCGTTGAGTGAACCTTGCAGCAGTCCAGACGTGTGCCCAGCATACCCCAGAACCCGTTTTGACCCATTCTGCGATCGCCGATGAAACCGGAAGTGACGCGACGGGCCGGACCGGAAGTGACGCGACGCAACTTCGGGAGTGAGGGGGATGACACACACCAATGCTGCGCATCGATTTTTATGTGTCTAAGCACATGTTGCTCATGTAAGTGCAATAGCAATTGCCTATTTTCAATATATCATTCGTGAACATACAATGTTGCACTAGAGTCGTCTTTTTCATTCTATTGAGGGTTGTCCTGCTGACATCAGTGAGTGTCCACAAGCCAGACCCCCCTGCACAGTGCTGAATCCATCCCCTGCATCTATTGCTGTTTCAAATGCTGTATTACAACTGGCAGAATGTGAGTTCCCATTCATGATTCCTGTGTTGATTGCTGTACCTGTTTAGACATACCACACTATATTTATTTTTCCTTTGCATATATATATGGTGACACCTGCGCTCCCCACAAGCTTCTCTTCAACATTCAAGAAAGGAGAAAACTGGAACTTCTCCAAAGAGGGTTGAGCAGCAAAGTTTGCCATTATTATCATATTTGAGCACACTTATATATATCACATATCTTTATTAATTGATTTATTTATTTTCACCTTCATTAGTAGCACCTCACAATTTCTGTTTTGCACTTGCCTCCTGACAATGCCTTGTATTTTCTCGCTTGCTTCCTTTTCTTGCCACCTATTATCTCCTAGATCCTCTACAATCTGGTTCCTGCACTGCTCACTCCACTGAAACAGCCCTCACTAAACTAAAAAATGACCGCAATGCTACCAAAGACCAACTCTTTTCTTACACTCTTCTCATACTACTCGATCTCTCTGCAACCTTTGATGCTGTGGACCACCATCTTCTCCTTCACATTCTACTTGGTATCCGTAACAGAGCTCTATCCTGGATTTCCTCTTACCTCTCCCATTTACTTTCAGTGTTTTATTTGCTTACTCCTCCTCCACTTCTATGGGCATACCCCAGGGGTCTATCATGGGACCTCTTCTCTTTTCTCTTTGCACACTCTCTCTAGGTGACCTAATCACATCTCTTGGGTTTAAATATCACCTCTATGCTGATCACACACATATTTACCTGTCAATCACGGACCTTACACCTGCTTTACAGACCAAAGTCTCTGACTGTGTCTCCACTATGTCATCCTGGATGGCCTTCCGCCGACTCAAACTTAACATGTCCAAGACGGAGCTCCTCATACTTCCTCCCAACCCTGGACCCATTGCCCCCTTCTCCCTTACTGTTGGCAGAACTATCATACACCCAGTATCACAAGCACGCTGCCTAGGTGTCAGATTTGACTCCTCCCTCACATTCACAATATAGCTGTACCCCATTGTACTGCGCTGCTGAATATGTAGGTGCTTTACAAATGAACGATAATATTAATAATAGATATAGTTGTACACGAGCATTCAAGACCAGACAGTACTATGAGAATATTCAAAATCAACAACTATTATTTAGGATAAACAACTATTTGATTTACAAGTATACAGCTATGATTACAGTACAAGTGATCTCCTATATATTGGTAATAAATATTAGCATGTACTGTTCTATCATTTATCATCTGCATGTCCCTGTTTGTAGGCTGTGGCAAGACTGACCGGCAAAGAGTTGCGGGCTTATGCTAAAGCAGGTGCAGTAGCCGACGAAGTGCTCTCAGCTATAAGAACTGTAGCAGCTTTTGGTGGAGAGAAGAAAGAAGTGGAAAGGTTTGAAATATTCATATTATAATCATTTCAGTACTGCTTTCTGTAATGTTCAAAAGAGTATACAATTTAGTGGTTTTTTTCTGATATAATACATGTATATATAGTAGATGAGGTTGAAAAAATACATATGTCCATCAAATTCAACCTATGCTAACTTTAGACGACAGATATGTATCCTATATTTGTATTTACAGTATATTGATCCAGAAGAAGGCAAACAAAAAAACACCCAGTGAAATATCATCTAATGATATCTTATGAGGAAAACAATTAATTCCTTCCTGACGCCAAATATTGGCAATCAGATTACTCCTGAGATCAACATCTTTCCCATGTTTACTTATTAGGTATATCCCTGTATACCTTTCCTTTCTAAAAGATGTCCAACCTTTTTTTGAAGATATCTATTGTCTCTGCCACCGTCTCCATGGGTAATGAATTCCACATGTTAACTGCCCTTACTGTAAAGAAACGTTTCCTTTGACACTGGTGAAATCTCCTTTCCTCCAACCATAAGGGATGACCTATAATACGCTTATATGAACAAAACTGGGAAATATGTTTTATCAACAGCGTAAATCTGTCCTCGCAGCATCATTTAGCAGAATCCAGCAAAGCATGCTGCTTACTGAGACAACAATGTACAAATGTACGTGAACAATACAGTTGGAGAATGACTTCCACCCATAAAAGAAGAGTCTACTGTTATAAAAAATTGGTCCTAGAGCGCAAACATATTGCATGAGTTCTCTTCAACTAAACATGAGATGAGTGTTATAAACATTACAAATATATTCTTGTAAGGCATGAAGTCACAATATTAATGGTGAACTTTATTCTTACCCTTTACATAGATATGACAAAAACCTAGTGTTTGCACAGCGCTGGGGAATAAGAAAAGGGGTCATAATGGGATTCTTCACTGGATACATGTGGTTTATTATCTTCCTTTGTTATGCTTTGGCCTTTTGGTATGGTTCAAAATTGGTCCTTGAAGAAGAAGAATACTCCCCTGGAAATCTCTTACAGGTAAGGGGTAATCTGAGATACTTCTCTTTGACCTACCTATGTTAAACAATGCATGTTACTGCAAATGTAAGAGGATATGGCAATTGATGACTTACTGAATTTGGGGGATCTTTACTAAAGACTCCCAGCTACAACACTGAAGCAAAACGAATGCAAATGAATTGCACCAGATTTATCCTTTCACTAGGATTCCTTCTCTTTCTTTTTTTTTTGCACTTGTTTTGAAGCCAGGTGATTTACTAAACACAACAGGGCCTATTTACTAAAATGATCTTTGAATTTTTCTTGTGCATCAACGTTGCAGTGCTAAACAGTGGTACACACATTAATAAAGTGTGTGTGGTATGTATGAAGGTTGTTATCTTACTTCTTACATATGACGCATAGTTGTTTGCCTGAAATTACTTTGGACGCATTGCCTCATGTTGCGTACCTGACTGATACAATTTCAAATAAAAAAGTAGTGTGTATTTTTTTATTAATATCTAATACTGTATTAGTAAATATCAGTTATCAATGTAATATTATTTACAATAGACATGCTGTAAAAACAATACATTTTTAACCAATATAATGAAACATCCATGCTGCATCAAATACATTTTTGGCTGGTACATAGCAACTTCATTTTGGGCTAACACTAGTAGCAGTCTTTTTAGGGTTACGAGAAGTTGAACTTAGCAGACAATTTTTACGCACTTTTGATTGATTTCGTGGCACACAGAAATGTTATTTTTTAGTATATACCTGTAGCCCTTTTTGTGAACCGGCCGACCCACCCAATCTCACATTGGCCCCTCGTGGTCTAACCGGTCCCTTTCCCTGCAACACACCTGCTCTAAGGGACTACTGGTACTGCATAACCTGTGTGGCTCCAGGAGATCTGAGCCTCCGCTAGCTGGGAGCCTGGGGAAACCCTTACCCTTACTTGGTGCAGCGCCTCCACTTACCCAGGATCCCCCGTTAGGAAAGATAGCCCTGAGTAAGAAATAACATAACACACGTATACGATAACCAATAACTAACTCTTTACTTAACACACATATAACACATTACATAACATCACATACCAGATGCTCTACCCGCATCACCTCAACCCAATGTCTGGTGTTCCCCAACCAAGTGTCCTGTGATCACCCCACACCCAATGTCTCGTAACTCCTATGGAGGTCGTGGGTGACTGCGCAGTCACTATATTAAGCTAGGGCCCAGTTGGTGCACATATATTACTTCAGAGATACCTTCCGAGCACTCCGATGCTCGGGACCGAAACCACTTCTCAAAGGGTCAGACGTCCGTCTGATCCTTTCCAGGTACTCTGCCGGTGGACCCCAACGAGGGTCCCACCGCTCAACGGGAACTGCAACCGGACCACGGCAACACCAACCACGTGGGAACAGCAACCGCCTTCCTATCACTGACTACTGCTTGAGTGACAGCAACCCTAACCTAGGGCCTGTCCCTGAGAAACCGCAACCTAGGATGGCTTGGGGAAACTCCTAGGGCCTGTGGACGATAACCTGCCCCCCTTCCCCCAGCTACCCAGTCCTAACTGTAACTGACAACTAGCTATTAACTAGCTACTCCCAAAGCACCTGCAGCTGACACACCGCACACACTGTCAGCCTGCAGGGATCCACACTTCACACACACTGCACGCACTGTGCCCAGCACATACAGCGACACTACTCACAGGCAGCTGCAATCACACACAGCCCCTGGATCCCGCAGCAAACACACTGCTAGCACACCGTGCCTCTTTGACAGTGCCCACAGCACTCTCCGCTGCGACACTGCCAAACCAGCACCTTCCACACTCAAGGGTCACCTCCCTAGCTAAGGCGTCCCTCTTCAGTTACCCCCTGCCCTTTACCCGGGAATTGGGGCCTGCCTGGGAATCTAGGGAGGACCCTTACCTGATGCAGGAGCCACGCGCTCCCTGCACCCTTCCTACTCCTTCCTCTGCTCTGCCCTGACTGCTGTTGCAAAGCCCGGGAAATGTATCTCTTTTCCCGGGCTGAGCTTCCTTCAGCCCTATTGGCCACTAGGGAGCACCTGACCTCTGCCTCCCTAAGCCTCCTGGGAATTGTGGTTCCCAGGGGCTGCCTAATGCATTGGGGCCGCGTGCGCGCTTCCCTCGCGCATGCGCGAACCCCTAATGGCCGCCTCACTCTCTCTCCTACCTTCCCTACTCTCGCGCGATCTCTCCCTGCACTGGGGAACCCATCGCGCGCTTTTGCCCTACTGCGCATGCGCGAACTAACGCGCAATGGCGGCGCCCTCTTCCTTGCAAACCGGGCCGGTGGCAACGCGATCGCGGCCCTAGCGACGGCCCGATCGCGTCCCCGGCAACCGGCCTGCACCGCAGGGCAACACGCTACTCCCTGCTCTGGCCCCCACCCTCGCGAAGTGCCGGCGGGTCCGTCGCAGCCTCCGGCGGCACCCGCTACCTCACGGCACTCGCGGAGGGGGGCCAGAAAGCTCAAATTTACCTCGGGGCTACATACCATTTACATCTGTACACGAAGTGCAGTCGATCTCTGGGCGCCAAAACAACTGGAAAAGAATCTTTGGCACAGTTGGAGAAATTTGAGCTTCGTACATAGGCACACACAAGTGCAATTGAAATTAAGCTTGACGTGCCAATTCTGCACCAAAAAAGACCTTTACAATGCTTACTACAGTACATTAGTACATAGGCGCCATTATCTTCTAAATCATTCATTTTTATAGCCATGCAATATGCCCTGATATATAGTTTGATAAAAATGCATGGAATCCTGCTGTCAGAGGACTTATGATTCATAGCATAGCTTGTGGTACAGGGGATTTAATAGATTTACCTTTTGTTTAGTCACACCTAAATCACACAATATTTCAGTCAAATACATAAAGACACCTGGTATACTGTAGTTTTTTTTTTTTTTTTACCATGAACATAAATCATTGTTGTACCTGCTACTACATAGTTTAAAAGTTACAAGTTAACTCTCTTTTACTCAATTTTCCATTGATAATTCTGAAGGCATTTTTTTCATCCATGCAAAACAGCAGGAGAATATTTATTTTGGATCAACATTTCTTATCATTTATAAACAGTGAATACACATTTTTAATACTGCAGCTACAAGAATACATCCCATAGGATTTTACAAACGCAAACAATCCATTTCCATTTAGAAAACAATCCATAGAGTGCCAAGGGGTATGAAATGAAGTAACTTGGGAGAGGGAGTGGCTCAGTGAGTAAAGACACTGAGTGGCACTGAGAGTTTGAAGCAGGTTCAGTTCCCAGTGTCAACTCCTTGTGACCTTGGGCAAGTCACTTTATCTCCCTGTGCCTCAGGCACCAAAAACATAGATTGTGAGCACCACGGGGCAGGGACCTGTGCCTGCAAAATGTCTCTGTAAAGTGCTATGTAAAACTAGCAGTGCTATACAAGAACATGCTATTATTATTATTAGTTGCTGAAGGTGACATCGTACTGATGCAGCCACGAAAACACTTGCCTGGGAAAATCTGGGGCAATACCACAGTAATGCTGCAATATTTCTGTGACATTTCTGCAGACAGCCTAATGGCTCATTGGATCAAACTGAATGGGACTTCCAGGGACCCCTGCTGTGTTAATCTGATGGGCCGTTAGTCTGTTTGCAGAAATGTCACAGAAATGTTGCAGCATTACTGGGAGATTGCCCCAGATTTTCCAAGGCAAGTGTTTGGATACTCGTGGCTGCATCTGTAAGTAGCTGGCATTTCACCATGAAGAAAGCAGCAATTTACAGTATTTCTCTGTTTTTCTGTCCTAGGTATTCTTCGGGGTGCTAGTCGGTGCTTTAAACCTTGGCCAGGCATCTCCCTGCTTACAGGCCTTTGCTTCTGGACGTGGAGCCGCTACAAATATATTTGAGACCATTGATAATGTGAGTGCTCCGTGTCATCTGTTATATTTCATAATCATTTCTCGCCACACATAACAAAACAATAATGAGCGAATCAAGGACCTGTGAATACTCATTGTCAACATCAAGTTACTTCATGTTGGCGTAATATGATGAGGGGATAAGTAAGATATTTGACTTTCTTTCATAGTATTTGACATAGAAGGGGAATTTCTCAATGTAGAAATACAGTTCATTTTGTTTCCCCTCCGTCACCCTATTTCTTGCCAATGCAAGTAAAGCAAAGTACCTTATTACTGTGGTATTAACAGGAGTAGTACTTTTGTAGGTGAGATTAGTACTGGAACTCTAAACCATTAAAAACGAATTTGTATGTAAACTACAATAAATAACCCAGTTCAAATAAGTATATGGAGCAGAAAAAGCACAGAGCCCCTGTGTCAGCATTCCAGAACAATTTCTAAGCATTTCATAATTACAATAAGGTATTTCTTGTTGATAACAGATACATATTAAGATTTATAGTATTGAAGGCTGGTACATTTACATGCGTATTGGGGGCTAAAGACTCAAGAGGTTAATTCAATGTTCAATTTTACACTTGAGTCTCCAAGACTACAATGAATGATCAGCTAAATTAAAAAAGACAGCAGATCATCACGACTAGGAAATGACACCCAGCATGAGATAGAATAATAAAGTACAAGGTACATTTAACTCATATGTGATTATTTTCTCTAAGCAGAATTTAAGAACATATCCCCACTTCAATCTGAAACTCTGAATACACAGAAAACAACTGTTATTTAAATTTTGTTGCTGCTGTAGTCTCAAGGGATGCATAAGGTACACTGAGAAAGCAGAACTGTATTTCTAGGTTATACTGTATAAAGCAAAAATATGGCTGCACTGTAGTTTTATCTGCATAGCAGGGAACTGTGCAAGTGTAAAGACGTAACATCCATCAATGCTGAGCTATCCAATCAAGTGAAATACAAAAAAATAATATGTCATTAAAGAATTTCCTCCAACTCCCATACAATAAAATATTCTGCTCAGAATATTAACTAATATCAAATATTAATGGCAAGAACTATTACAAACACATTTACAAGGTTCCTAGTGTGGCATGCTGTTATCTGAGTTTAGGATTCTCTGCATAGAGCTTTTTGTGCCTTTTCTGTACATTGACTGATGTCCATGGTTCAATATTCTGCTCACCCAAAATTGTATGCTGTTATTTTATGTCCAATCAAAGAGGCCCTTCATAGTGTTAAATGACACACAAACCAGATTCTTTATTGATTGTTAATAAATGGCTCTTTGAAATAAGAACATAGCCAGCTTTGTCACACTTTCCATTATGTTACAGGAGCCAACAATTGACTGCATGTCGGAAGATGGCTACAAGCTGGATAAAGTAAAGGGTGAAATTGAGTTCCATAATATCTCATTCAATTACCCATCCAGACCTGAAGTAAAGGTAAAATGGAATTATTTGGAAGTCAAGCTGGCGGCAAGGCAAATATAACAGTGCTTAGTGTGTTTTGTTCATTTACACATGTATAAAAATGCATGGCCATTGGTAGTCATGTATTACATGGTACAAGATTATTGACCACTTTTGTTTTCTGCTTTTAAGACCCTTTGTGGTTAAAGAACATATAAAAAAAAATATAAAAAGATATCAAAGTTTAAAAAGAGTTTTTACACTATGGTAGAATCAATAGAGATTTACTTAAACAGGGCACACAGGGTCAGTACAAAGGTAATTAATACAAGGTATGAGAAGACCCTGAAAATCCAGCTATTATTTGATGTATATAGTATGTAAAATTGCCTTGTAATAGAGACAGTCAGTGATATATCTTTCAGTACTTTTGTAAGAAGTACCATTTGAGTGACTTTTGCCCATAAATACTGTATCTGTTTTCAACATCATAATTGTTGTAAATTTAAGATGAACCATCAAGATCATTTATATTTGTCACTGGCTATATACAGTGTAATTAATCGTATAGCTGAGCTTCCACACAACTGCTTGGGATCTAACCATCTTCATTGCGCTGCTCTGGTAAAATACCTGTAGTTGAATTCACTATGACTCCGTATTACTGGAAACTAGACAATGGATTAACCCATTATATTGCCTAATGCTAACAGACACAAGACTTCCACCATATTTTCTTCCAAAAATAGACTTCTTAACAATACTTTGACTGTCAAGCTCCAAGTCAGAGTTTCAGTGCTTGAGGTGCGTGCAGTGTACAGTCACTACAGTATATCACAGAGTGTATTACAATCAGTTGTAGTCAACTCTAATAAAGAAAGAGGCCTTACCAATACGAATGGATGTCTTCTGTGAAATTGGTGGTTGTTGTTTAAAACGTTTCACAGGTACAACACTGATGTAATCAGCATATTTAAAAAAAAATCCCAGAGATGAATATGTTTCAGATGATCGTCAGGATTTTCAATGGGTTGTGGCTTTTGCAGGATGGCAATTAAATTTGCGCTATATCACTGTATCACTGTACAAAATTCTCAACACAAATCGGCTGCACTGGCTATTTATCATCTCAGATTTACAGTCCTCTAAAAATGTGCCTGACTTTATACAGACCTTTATACCTTCCACATGGAGTATTCCATTTCTATTTCTTCCAATCTATTAACAATGTTGCAAGAGTGCAATGACTTCAGGAATCATTGTATAATGGCAGCACAGCAATTTTAAAAATGGCAGAAGAATTTGAAGCAATGGCAAACTGGCAAACATTTCTGTGAACTACCACTTATTGTCAGTAGCAACATTTTGTCAGTATAGGAGAAATTGAAAGCTAAAACCTCATGGGAGCTATTACTTCAGTAACACAGAAGAACAAATATGCCAAAGAGGCTTCTGGGAATTATTGCCCTTCCTGTGCCATAAGAAGTTGCTAAGCTCTGCAACTCAATATCGATTCCGACCCCACTTATATTTCTGTGGGGTATCTGAGCCTAACATGTTCAAACTTGAAGATATGATGCTGATTATTATCACACTGCTTTTAGCTCTATTTGTTCAAATACACCTAATACTGAAGTACTCGTTTACTCTTCAAATACATTAGCTGATTACACTCAAACAGAGTCAACCCAGGCTTGCCACATAACATTTTAGAACTGCACAAGGTACGTGATACTATATCAACAAATGCCCAAACAGATCATTTTGTACAGGGATGATTTTGTTCAGAAACAATTTCCATGCCCAGTGGACAATTTTGACTTTTGCTTCTGACAAAAATAACATATTATGAAAGGGATCTTATAATTTCACAGTATCAATTTCAGTTGATCTCACTGACAATGTAAAACTAGCAGTGTCATACAGTACAAAGCATATCATGCTGGTATATTAGGAATATACAAGCTGATGCAGTTTATGAGATGGGTTAACCCACAAAGTTTTTAGACAAAGGTGTTGAAGAAACATTTCAAAATATATTTTCCTCTTAACAGATTTTAGATAATCTAAGCATGGTTATTAAATCTGGAGAGACAACAGCTTTTGTTGGACCAAGTGGAGCTGGAAAAAGCAGCACAATTCAACTCATTCAACGGTTCTACGATCCCGGTGAAGGCATGGTAAGCTTTCCAGCTGTAGATCAAATCAGTGCCGCTTTTAAATTACTATATGTTTAACAAGATTGGGCATGTTCACTGGTGTTTTGCTTTTGTTTTTTTGTTAAATTGATGAGACTTTGGACTTGACATCACTACCTCATGGGGCCCATGGACAGCCAGTCCCCATTATGTAATGACTACATCCTTGGGCAACCAAAGGGTTAATAATGTGTACTTTTTGCTTTAGGTACAGATATGGGAGTTTTGAAAAAACACATTAGTTCAAAGAAAAGATGAAAAATGTGTCCTTTTTTGTGTTTGTGAAAATGTTATTGAACCAATGGGACGGTACTTCTATGATGCTGCTAGAAATAAATAGTTAGCGGTGTGAATATGTCATGTAAAACCAAATCACTTCAAGTTTTTCTAAGTATAGAAAGAACTGGTACTATAATTTCTCTTCGCAGGTTACTCTAGATGGCCATGATATTCGCTCTCTTAACATTCAGTGGCTGCGCTCTTTGATTGGCATTGTTGAGCAAGAGCCAGTCTTGTTCGCAACCACAATTGCTGAGAACATTCGCTTTGGTAAGGAAAGCGCAACCATGGAAGATATTATCGAAGCTGCAAAGGAAGCTAATGCCTACAACTTTATCATGGATCTACCACAGGTAGTCTTTCCTTCACTCACTGTTCTTGGTCTTGTATCTTTACGTAGTTATCGTGTAAATAAATTAGGTATTTGTTTTTTATGCTTAGAAAATGCTGAAATGTGTTAAGCAAAATTTGGGGGGCTATGTAGAGAAGCACATTTGTTACACATTAATCAAAGGGCTCACTGGGTGGAATAAATGTAAATAATACAGTACATCTTTTAGCTGAGGCAATGGTTTCTTTCTACATCTCCATTGAATGCTCCAACTTTCAATAAGTTTAAAGTTAAAAATTCCGACATTATAGGGCCTATTCTTGAACCTCCAAAGTGTGCCAAACCCCTTCTAAGGGCTGGGACCCGCTGCGCCTGGCAGCGCGGGCGGCTGCACGGACTTTCCCCACCAGCAGGGGAATCCTCCCGAGCCGGTTCCGGTCCCCCCTGGCTGCACAGCTCACTACACGCTGTGACGCGTCAGCCGCCAGGGGATACAAGAGAATTGTAATCCCTAGCTTCGACGCGTCACGTGGTGTGGCTGTGAGCCAATGAGGAGGGGAGGCTTCGGGAGGAGGAGAGGCTTTGGGGAGCGGGGAGGAGTGTGGAGGGAAAGCGGCGTGAGTGCTTGTCTGTGTGTGTGTATGTGTGTGTGTCTGAGTGCCTATCTGTGTTTGTGTATGTGTGTGCCTGAGTGCGTGAGTGCCTGCCTCTGTCTGTGTGTGTGTGTGCCTGCGTGTGTGTCTGAGTGCCTGCGTGTGTGTATGAGTGTGTGTGTTGCTTGTGATTACATTGTGATCAGCAGCTCCAGCCTGAGCCCGTGGAGGGAGGGAGGGGGGAGAGTAGCGGGTCCCTCCGCTCAAGCCACGCCCCCCCTCCCGCTCAAGCCTCCCACTCCCGCCCCCCTCCCGCTCTGGCTCCCGCTCCCTACAGACCGCAGATCGCGGTCTGTGTATGTCAGTGCCTCACCTGTCTGCAGTGCGGGAGTGCTGACGGAAGGAGCGGGGCCTTAGCCTAAGGTGCACTTTAGAAGAGAATTGGCATGCTTTGCTATTCTGTAAGCCCTTACAGCACGTCCAAACCACGTCTATACTGCTTTTTTAGAAGCGGTTTCACTCTTGCTTTGTAATATAAACCGCTTCTAAAAATTCACATTTTTTTTTAAACACAACCTAAAGGGTGGAGAGATTGGTATTGCAAGTTACAACCAAACTGTTTGTATTACGATAGAGCAGGGGTGCACAAAAGGTGGCCCCCGGGATTTTGTTGGGGGGGGGGGGTGGTGGCGTTTGCTGAAGCCCCGCGCTCTTCCCCGAGGCATTTCAGTTAAATGCCGGGAGTCCGCGAGAAACCTCTGCAACCTCAACTTACTGGGACTCTGTAGAAGATGGTGATGAGGATGGCCTTCATCCTGGCAGGGGTAAGTGCAAGTTTTATTTACTTTATGCTGTCTGGATAATGTTTTATTTTTAATGGGCAAATGCACTATTATCCATATCTAGATAATAGTAATTTTTTCCATTATTGTACTGTAATGCTATGGTTGTTGAGGGTAGAGGGGGTGCCCTATAATTCCCATGGGGGTTATCTTTGCTTCTATTGAGGGCATAGGTAACCACACTTGCAATGAATGGTTGTTTTGTTTAGTATTGTATTTTGTTGTAATTATTATTGTGGGTAGCGGGGGTGGGTGAAGGTGGTATTTGGCCCACGGTGGGTGTTTATGCCTACCGAGTGGGTAGCGGGAGAGATTAACCCCTTCATTACCTTACAGGTACTAACCGCTAAGGTAATGAAGTGGTTAACTCCTCCCGCAACCACCCCACAAGGCCTAAACACTCACCATGGGCCAAATACCACCTTCACCCACCCCGCTAACCACAATAAATCTGGCACTGGTAGTTAACCCCTTCATAGCCTTAGCGATTAGCCGCTAAGGTAATGAATCTGCCTGTAAATGTATTTTTATTGCATCGGATTGATGCCGGGGGTCTCCGGAGCTGATATTAATGTGTATTAGCTCCGGAGACTCCGGCTTCAATCCAATGCAGAAAAAATGCATTTTTTTTCTAAGTCCTCCTAACAGATCCCATCTCGCCAGCCTTGGGCTGGCAAGATAAATCTTTGATAAACTCGCAATTCCAGTGCTCCGATAATTTCATCGCAATACTAGAATAGCGTGATATCAGAAAAAATGCGAGTTGGCGTTTTTTGGCAGCTCCCATGCGATGTGTTTGGTCGGCAGCCAGAAATCGCAAAAAAATGCCTTCCCCGCACGATTTAACCAATTCATCGAGGCTTTCTGAATAGCTAGCTAGCAAAATCTTGTGATAGCTGCTCAAAATCCTCGATGAGTTGGTTATCGAAGCTACTAATATAGGCCCCTTAATCTTGTGTACAATATATCGTAGTAACAGCCCACTATCCACCTGGGTACAGGACGCGCTGGAGACATCACCGCGATCCTTCCCTGATTGTGCTGACGTCACTCTGTAGCGACGCGCACTTCCGATTGCAGCTGGGTTCTTTAGAAACTCCTTTTATTTATTTTATTGTGTTTATGTTGTCTCTACACGTCTTTGCTTGTTCGATTTTTTTATGGTATTGACTATTAAAGGCTGTTTTAATTTGTGCATCAATTCATACTACTTTTTGATTTAAGTGCTGTTTTATAGGAGCTCTTTTCTTGCTTAGGAAAGGTTCTGAGTTACAACCAGAGCCTGAAATATGGGTTTGGCTGAGAGAGAAAAATCCATAAATCAGACTGGGGTGCAGTTAGCACCACCTCAGGTCATTCCGCTTGTAATGCAAGTATAAACTGGGCAGATTGGCTGTTAAACTGTACGGGTTGTCAGTTTTATTAGACGCGTTTTAGAAGAAGTGATTTGCAATAGAGAATACCGTTTTTTCTCACTTTTATTCTGCTACTTATGAACATGCTAAACTGTGTGGTGTGGAGCAACTTCGGAGCTGCTAGAATAAGCCCCTATGAGTTCAAACGGTATCAGAACATTGTTTTCATGTTTGGCTTGGTTTAATTATGTACTATGAGACTTAACATACTCATGTTTGGCTGTTTAAACAAAACTAAAGCTTCTATTCTTACAGACGTTATCATTCATATTTTATTTATTATGCTTTACTTTTAATAACTGTGCAGGGATAGAATTTCAAAATTGTCAAACTTCATGCTCACTTTTATTATTTATATGCTGTAAAATATCCTAATGCCGGATCACGTAAAGACAAGCAAAATATAATGGGAATGACACTGAGCTCTATTTAAAAAGTGCAGGCCAAGTTAGAAACATTTAGCCTTATATTTGGTGTTAGCTGTACATTTTTGCGTTGATTAAGGAAACGCTCTGGGTCTAAATGCTGTAAAGTTGTAATAATGTTAATTGCGCTTAGCATTCCAGCATCATAAGATTTTATGATGCTCAAAATAATTGAAAGTCAGAATTATAATCTTTTGGATCTTATTCTAGAAGCTCCGAAGTTATCCTGGCTAAACAGCATGGTTTGGCATGTTCAGAAGTAGTGGAATGAAATCGGAGAAAAAACCCTTATTACCTATTTCAAATCGCATCTTCAAAACTGCGTCTAAAAAAAGTGACAAACTGCCCGGTTTGTACGTGCTTTAGAAGCGGAATGACCAGAGGTGGTAGTAACGCCATCTGAATTACGGGTTTTGCTCTCTCTACCAAACCTATATTTCAGGCTGTAGCTCGTAATAACTATCTTGTAACTCGTAATAGCAATCTCGCCACCCTTTAAGTGCTGTTAACAAATGTTTTGTTTTTAGAAGCAGTTTGCTTAATGGAGTTATGAGAATTGGAGTTCTGGGCAAAAAATGTGAGTTGAAGGATTCTTTGACAAACCGATTGGATTGTGTCAGAGCAAGACTGAAACCCCTTCTAAAAAATCCGTTTAGACGCGGTTTGGACTTGCGGCTTACAGAATAGCAAAGCATGCCAATCCGCTTCTAAAGTGCACTTAAGAAGCTGTTTGTCACACTTCAAAGCTACAGTAATAGGCAACTTTGAGTCTCAATCAGCTAATATGTCAGATTTAATTCCGTTTTAGCACAGTAAACATACATCTATATTTTATTTTTTATTAGAACCTCTGTGAAAATTGTTTTAACAGATCACAAGCCTCTGTCTATAAATTCCTTTCTATTGTTACACTTGTATGTGTTATTTTATTTTAAACCATATGAAGTTATAAAACAGGACTCAGAAGTTTTTTCCAATGCTTTTTTATTATTGCGTATACTTCTATAACATATATGCTCTACATTGGATACTATAGCAGCTACCGTACTACTGTTAATGCAATCACATAGCCTTTTTTGTGTAGGGGCTCTGTTGCTCTGGTTACTCCTCATTTATCTGTGTCAAACTAGCAGTGTCATATATTGATGGTTGTCTGCACTGGTGGCTGTCCCTGATTTGTCTGAACTGGTGGCTGTCCCTGATTTGTCTGCACTGGTGGCTGTCCCTGATTTGTCTGCACTGGGGGCTGTCCCTGGTTTGTCTGCACTGGTGGCTGTCCCTGATTTGTCTGCACTGGTGGCTGCCCATTATGTGTCTGACCTTTCTTCTCTACTGGCTCATTTGCCTTTTTATAATTTGACCCATGTTTCTTTTCCGGTGCTAATCCATGTCCCATTTTCTCATGTGACCCCTGGTTCTTCTCCGGTGCCAATCCATGACCCATTTTATCACGTGGCCCCTGGTTCTTTTCCGGTGCTAATCCATGTTCCATTTTATCATGTGGTCCCTGTTGCTTTTTCTGCCCAGGCTCCTCTCCTGGTCTCTGACTTGGTTTCTGTCCCTGTTCTGGGGTCTTTTCCGGTGCTAATCCATGTCCCATTTTCTCATGTGACCCCTGATTCTTCTCCGGTGCCAATCCATGACCCATTTTATCACGTGGCCCCTGGTTCTTTTCCGGTGCTAATCCATGTCCCATTTTATCATGTGGTCCCTGTTGCTTTTTCTGCCCAGGCTCCTCTCCTGGTCTCTGACTTGGTTTCTGTCCCTGTTCTGGGGTCTTTTCATGTAGATGTCTTTTTTCTCTTCCCTTATTTTCACATGGTGTCTGCTTGCTGGCTTGGCCATTCTGTTCTGGCTTCTGGCCCATTTTCACTCCTGGTTTCTCTCCCTTCCTTTCTCCCACTAACTGTCCCTCTCCTTGAGCTTTTCCATTGCCACACTGTCCCTGTTTTTTCTCTCCTGGTGTCTGTCCCTGTCCATTATGTTTTTCATGTGGATCTAATTTGCCTATTACTCTATCTTCGCCTTTTTCAGTATAATTCTGCTGCTCTGTTCCCCTTCCTTTTCTCTTTAGCAGTTGTGGTTCGGGCTCCTTCCCTTTTTCATGCCAATTTGTTTGGTTATCCCTCCCCTGTACTGGTGTCTTTCCATTCCCCTGTTCATTGCCTCCCATCTTTTGGTCTTTCTCAGGTTTTTCATTTAGTTTTACTGGCGTAACTGCAAGAGAGAAACGGAAAGCTTAATAAACACAAATGTTAAGGTCAAATGTTGATCTGGTCCTTTGACCTCCAGGGACACCCAAGTTCCCGAGATATTTGTAATTTTTTGTGCCATGTCTGACACATAAAAACATTCATTTGTCTGATAAGTCGCCAATAAATCTTGGGATGTCATCTGAGGAGCAAGGCTAAAATTAGCGTACATATGAACATAGCGTCCACTGGAACAATATTTTAATATTTTAGATGGAGGGAAAACTGCCGGTATCTCCGGCACCAGAGGTCAGATCAGAGCACCTTAGATTCACTCCAGTTTAGGTAATATGAAAAATAGCTGCTGCCCCTCAACCCCCCACCTCCCGCAGAAAAACAAAAGACCAGCATGGACTGCTTTAACCCAAGTGCCATATTCTGAACAGAAGGCACTCCCTTATACAGTGTAAATATCCCTAAATAAAATATTGAAGTTCTTATAAAACTGTTACTGTATATTTCTAAATACACAGTGTGCCTGAAGTCTTTTACTGGACATCAAGAAGGTCCTTCCATAAGTTTGTTGTATATTAGCTTTTGAGAAGACAAAAAGCTCTCAAGTTTAGGGTTAGGTTTTGGGTACAGTTCTAAAAACATTCCAGGTTTTGGATTTGTTTTTGCCAAAACTCATCAAAAGGTTTTTGTTGTGGATTTTTGGATTATGTGGAAAATTTGAATATAATGCAAAAAATCATAACGTCATCTAATCTGGAGGTGTTTTGTAAGTATCTATGCCATTTGCAAACCATTTAGCAAAAATAATAATAACATAATTATAATATACATGTACGTGGTGTATACTGAGTGTATGCTGCAAGCGAGGATAGCAATTGGGAAAATATGGTCTTTAAGCCAACAAATAAGGGTGCACGTTATAAAGTAATAACTATTAACTTGTAATTTGTAAAAGTCACCTGGAACTAATTAACTGGTACTGTCAGAAAATGTACCTACAGTATACTGTATACAGTATATTCTTCTAATTTCTGACTGAGAGAAAGAGTATGAGACAGGTCAAATTGTTCTCCCTCTCCCAAAAGAAGTAGATTACAAATAAAATAAATATATATATATATATATATATATATATATATATATATATATATATATATATATATATATAGCCCTGGTAGGTTTGGGTTATTATTCTGTCCTCCTACTGTGCAATAATCCCTGGTAAGGGCAGGTTTGCCAGGAGTTAAGATGGGTTCTCCCTACTCACTGTAGTTCAGTTGGTCAGAGAAGGTAGTGCTCAGGCCTTGTGTCAGTCAAGGGCACAGGGGTGGGGCTACTGGATCTGTACTAAATGAGCTGCATTTCCTGTTTTCAGTTAGTTGCTCCTACCCTGAGAGGAGCTGAGTCTTACCTAACTGAGCTGTCAGGGACCTTCCTTTTCTCTTTAGCAGTTGTGGTTCGGGCTCCTTCCCTTTTTCTTGCCAATTTGTTTGGTTATCCCTCCCCTGTACTGGTGTCTTTCCATTCCCCTGTTCATTGCCTCCCATCTTTTGGTCTTTCTCAGGTTTTTCATTTAGTTTTACTGGCGTAACTGCAAGAGAGAAACGGAAAGCTTAATAAACACAAATTTCAAGTTAAGGTCAAATGTTGATTTGGTCCTTTGACCTCCAGGGACACCCAAGTTCCCGAGATATTTGTAATTGTTTGTGCCGTGCCTGACACATAAAAACATTCATTTGTCCAATAAGTCGCCAATAAAAACTTGGGATGTCATCTGAGGAGCAAGGCTAAAATTAGCGTACATATGAACATAGCATCCATTGGAACAATATTTTAATATTTTAGATGGAGGGAAAACTGCCGGTATCTCGGGCACCAGAGGTCAGATCAGAGAACCTTAGATTCACTCTAGTTTAGGTAATATGAAAAATAGCTGCTGCCCCTCAACCCCCGCCTCCTCCCCCAGAAAAACAAAAGACCAGCATGGACTGCTTTAACCCAAGTGCCATGTTCTGAACAGAAGGTACTCACTTATACAGTGTAAATATCCCTAAATAAAATATTTAAGTTCTTACAAAACTGTTACTGTATATTTCTAAATGCACAGTGTGCCTGAAGTCTTTTACTGGACCATCAAGAAGGTCCTTCAGGAAGTTTGTTGTATATTAGCTTCTGAGATGACAAAAAGCTCTCGAGTTTACGGTTAGGTTTTGGGTACAGTTCTAAAAACATTCCAGGTTTTGGATTTGTTTTTTGCCAAAACTCATCAAAAGGTTTCCGTTGTGGATTTTTGGATTATGAGTAGAAAATCATAACGTCATCTAATCTGGAGGTGTTTTGTAAGTATGTATGCCATTTGCAAACCATTTAGCAAAAATAATAATAACATAATTATATTATACATGTACATGGTGTATACTGAGTGTATGCTGCAAGCGAGGATAGCAATTGGGAAAATATGGTCTTTAAGACAACAAATAAGGGTGCATGTTATAAAGTAATAACTATTAACTTTTAATTTGTAAAAGTCACCTGGAACTAATTAACTGGTACTGTCAGAAAATGTACCTACAGTATACTGTATACAGTATATTCTTCTAATTTCTGTCTGAGAGAAAGAGTATGAGACAGGTTAAATGGTTCTCCCTCTCCCTATACCAAAAGAAGTAGATTACAAATAAATTAAATATATATATATATATTATTAATATTATTTTTAAAAGCACCCATCACCACATATATGGATGTTCAGTTGTTGTTCTATCCACCTGGCACTGATTGACTGGCTTACATGTAAACAGGAGACAGGTCATATGGTGGTGAGAAAAAAAAATAGAATCTGAATATTACTTAGTGCCAGGTAACAAGCACAAATGGAGAAAGTAGTCTAGACTGGACTGACTGAGACAAGCCTAATAGTGGGAGACTTGTCTCTGCTTAATACAACGTACAGTAATGTAACCAATCAAATTAATTATTATTTTTATAGATAATTAAATTCTTATACAATAATTATTATTCAATATTACATGCCTCGCCCAGTCTCCACTATTTCCCACCCTCCCTTCTTTCCCCTGCTGACCGTTACCAAGTGCAGCAGGGGAAGGGAGAGGCGGGTTTATAATGAAGGATGAAATATTGCGAGATTGAAACCAAAACAAGGATTTTGCCTCAGGCCCAGCACTGAGATTTAAGGTCTGGGCAAAAATTTGCTCAGATACTGAGGTTCCGCTGTGTCAGATTCCAAGAACCTAGACTTGTTTAGCTCTAATTGTGATGTTTTCTGATGTTTTTTCTGTCCCCATATTGAGTTACTTTATCCAAACATAATCAGAACTAAACGGGAATAATTTGATTTCCATTAGCAATTGTAGACTTAGAAACAATATGTACAATCTGTCATTGTTAAATCCCCAGTTACAGTTCTTTGGACACTAATCTAGAAAGATGCACATAATCATTATGTTATAAAACAAAAATGGAAAAATATCTTCTAAAACAACTCAACACACCCAATTTACTTAAACAAAAAATTCGGATTATAAGTCTATAAATAAAAAGTATAGGACATCCATACCCCCTGGCCCCATTACACTTTGACTACTGAATCTTTTTCTAATCTAGACACCCTTAACCTACAGATGTAGACCCATTTCATTTTCTCTGTGACCAAGGTTAGCAGGGGAGAATGAACCATGGCAAATAAGGCTAAGGGAAAGTCTGCCGGCAGCAGAGAAAGATCCAGCCGTGGAAGGACTTGGCTTACTTTACCACGGCTCAGGGGAGAATGAACTGTGCTACATCTGCACATAATGCCAATTATGTTATATTTTAAATGTTAGTGACCCTGTTCTAACTTAATAATACAAAATACTAACACAGTTTGATTAAATATTAATGAGAACATTAAAATGATAATGAGCCATGTGCTATTTAAAAAAAAACCTTATACATTACTATGTACAAAAAAACAAAAAGGGTGTGTGTGCCAAGCACACACATTTTAAGTGAAACTTCTTTGTCTTTGTCACTGTTTTGTCACAGAAATTGTATCTGTGATGGTGATGTATTTAATTCAAAATCAAAACACAAGTTTAGAACGTGCGTGCTGGCACACCCCTGCCCCCCTGTTTTAGCTATTTGCTCATCAATATCTATACTAACTATGAATTCCTCGTGTTTGTGTGTGTCTCTGTGTGTGTGACAGTTTGTTTGCGTGTGTGTGGCTGTGTGTGTGTGTGCCTGTGTGTGTGTGACTGTGTGTGTGTGTGTGTGTGTGTGTGTGTGTGTGTGTGTGTGTGTGTGTGTGTGTGTGTGTGTGTGTGTGTGTGTGTGTGTGTGTGTGTGTGTGTGTGTGTGACTTGGTGTGTGTGTGTGTGACTGTGTATGACTTGGTGTGTGTGGGTGAATTGGTGTGTGTGACTGTGTGTGTGTGTGTGTGTGACTATGTGTGTGTGTGTGTGTGTGTGTGTGTGTGTGTGTGTGTGTGACTGTGTGTGTGTGTGTGTGTGTGTGTGTGTGTGTGTGTGTGTGTGTGTGTGTGTGTGTGTGTGTGTGTGTGTGTGTGTGTGTGTGTAGTGTGTGTGTGTGTGTGTGTGTGTGACTGTGTGTGTGTGTGACTGTGTGTGCGTGACTGTGTGTGTGTGACTGTGTGTATGACTGTGTGTGACTGTGTGACTGTGTGTGTTTGTGTGTGTGTGTGTGACTTTGTGCGTGGACAATACTGTCTGTGCATTATTTCAGTATGTTGCCTGGTTTTTAATGCTCAAAATACTGTAGGTTCTACAAAGGACCATGTCACTTTCTATAAAAAAAAAAAAAGAAGACAATTGAAGAATTGTGTAGTTTTCTAATATTTCTTACTTACATTATTTGCACGTCTTAACTCTGGGTACACTTGAAAAATAAACCTACTGAATGTGACTGAGAGAGCTCTGTGCAATATCATTTCATGTTAGTCCCAAGGTATCACAATCTTCAATGATTCTACATTTCTCCAGGACCAATACAGCTACTGGGCTTAATTCCGGGTGTGAGAGAAGCAAATTATTCATCATCTTCCCTTCTCTTATCCAAAGCAGAGTTAGCATACAAATGGCCAAAGCTTACAAAGACTTTGAAATAAATGTTTAGCGTTTCCCAGCTCTATAGTATTCAAATTAAACAGTGCACATGATACATACCCAACACACCCATGTGTATACAGCTACTGGAAAGTACAATTGTACATACTACATAATCACATTATTTACTAGTAATTGTCTAATTAGTTCAGTTGGTCTGGTATACACTATATTTCAAGTCACCTTGTGCCCTCAACCACACACTTACCCTGTGGTATCAGTCCCGCTACTGCCAATCCCAGCAGCGCAGAAAGGGTGAGAAAGATGAGAAACTTCATGTTTTTAGGTCACTGAACTACTTCTGCAGGAGTGGAAATCAATCATCAACCTGATGTACCTATGCAAGTTGCTCTTCTATTTATATCAGTCCTATGGTATTGTGTTCCTTACAGCACACAAAAAATCTCAGACCCCCAATTAAAGAATTATTCCAGCTCATGAGACCTATGATTTGGGGCATTGTTGCTATTCAACAAAAGCTAGTAATCAAACACCATTTTTCTATAAAACCATGACATTCTATTTTATTCAATTTCAACCTCATATTTAATGTATTGTTGTGATAATCTAAGCCTTTATTTTCCCAGCTGAAGTCCAATTAACACTTTCAGAACACATTTGTCTTGGCTTCAGCCTACAGGACCTACTGTATTCAGTAAGTTTCGATAAGTGATTTATCGACAGTTTTGAGCACTTTTCTACTGAGTTTGTATGTGTAGCTAGCTATTCAGGGAGCTCCAATAACATGGCAAATTCGTTATAAAACTGCTTCTTTCTGATCGGTAGCACTCTTCCTCAGAGACACTGAGCAGTAGCTCAAAAAATGCTCTAACACACATTTTTTGACAAATCGAGCTTTCAGGTTGCTCCGAGATGCACATCGTGGCTGCAACTCGCACATTCTGCTCATGTGGCAAAATGGGATCCGTGATGTGCATGTGAAGCAGAAAATGTTTTGTTACTAAATTGGGTTGAAGCCGGGGTATCCGGTGCTGCCCCACATTAATATCAGCTCCGGAGTTCCTATGTAATAAAAATACATTTACAGCCAGGTTCATTACCTTAGTGCCTAACCGCTAAGGTAATAATGGGGTTAAATACTAGTGCCTGGCTTGTTGATGGTAGAGGGGATGGGTGAAGCTTGTAGTTTCCCCAGGGTGGGTGCTTAAGCATACCGGAAGGGTTGCGGGAGGAGTTAACCCCTTCATTACCGTAGTGGTTACTACCACTAAGGTAATGAAGGTGTTAACCCCCCTTCCCCCCTCCCCCCGCCATCCCCCCAGTAGGCTTAAACACCCACCATGAGCCAAATACCATCTTCAGAGTTGCCCTGTGGTGGGTGTTTAGGCATCCCGGGAGGAATTAATCCCCTTCATTACTTTAGCAGTTATAACTGCTATGGTAATGAAGGGGTTAACCCCTACCATGAAGCTTAACGACCCCCTTCATCCACCCCCTCTACCACAAACACCACACAGGAATGGGCAAAAGAGATATTAGCCAAAGATGATGCTTATTGTAGCACTTTTGCACAGTCAAATAATCATTTCAGTGCAATATACAATAAAATACATTACTATAAAAAACGCATTACTATAAAACAAAACTCTAGCCATTTAATCCATTGATTGTCACTGTGGTAATCTATGCCCTCAACGGGTCACAGATAGCCACATTAGCAACTATAACCTTCACCCACCCCCTCTACCACCACCCGCGTAGTGATGGTTGACCCATTCATTACCTTAGCGGTAAGCTGCTAAGGTAATGAAGCTCCGTTTTTATTTTAATTATATTAACATATTACTGAAGCAGGAGATTTCTGGACCTGACCCACATTAATTTCAGGTCTGGTGACCCCCTGCTTCTCGTGGACAGGACCCGGTATTGGGTGACGTCATCTCCTGCAACTTTCTTTCTCCTGCGTCACTTGATGCGGGACATTTAAACTTGCCAGAGATACCGGTACCCCCTAACAGAGGCCTGGAACTCAGACCTGAAATTAATGCGGGTAAGATCCCCTGCTTCAATAATATGTTAATGAAATTAAAATAAAAACAGGGCGATCGCATTTAAGAGCTGTGCAGGGAGATGCAGGCTCTCTCTGTGCAGCTCTTACAGACTGCCGGCAGATCGCTCTGGCAGATCTTAGAAAAAGACAGAGCTAAAGACACTGCTATCCTGATCGGTATGGCGTTTTCCTACCAAACGGTATCTCGCTTGCGATAACTGTTTCCGAATACCGTGATAACACAAATGTCATACCAGGGGGTAGGAACATGGTAACCCAATCGATATGGCAGCTATGGTAGCTTATCGGAACTACTTACATAGGCAGTACATAGTTACATAGTTACATTGTAGATAAGGTTGAACAAAGACATGCGTCCATCAAGTTCAACCTATGATAAATTTAGACAACAGATACGTTATCCTATATCTACACTTACTTATTGATCCAGAGGAAGGCAAACAAAAAAAAAACCAGTGTCATATCATGCAATGATATCTCATAAGGGGAAAAATAAGTTACTTCCTGACTCCAAGAATTTGCAATCAGATTACTCCCTGGATCAACATCCTTCCCATGTTTACTTATTTGGTATTTCCCTGAATACCTTTCCTTTCTAAAAAGATGTCCAACCTTTTTTTTTAACAAATCTATTGTATCTGCCATCACAGTCTCCATGGGTAATGAATAGCTTCAATTTAACTGCCCTTACTGTAAAGAACCCTTTCTTTTGCTGTTGGTGAAATGTCCTTTCCTCCAACCTTAAGGGATGACCCGAGTCCTTTGTACTGCCCTTGGGATGAATAGTTCTTTTGAAAGCTCCTTGTACTGTCCCCGAATATATCTGTATATAGTTATCATATCCCCTCTTAGAAAACTCTTTTCTAATGTAAATAAATCTAATTTAGCTAGCCTCTCCTCATAAGTTAGATTGTCCATCACCTTTATTAATTTAGTGGCTCTTTTCTGCACTCTCTCTAGTTCCATAATGTCTTTTCTTAGGACTGATGCCCAAAATTGTACTCCATATTCAAGGTGTGGTCTTACTAATGCTTTGTAAAGGGGCATCATTATGTTTACTTCCCTTCCATCCATTGCCTGTTTGATGCAAGATAAGATCTTGTTTGCCTTTGCAGCAACTGCATGACTTTGGGCACTATTGTTAAGCCTGCTGTCTACAAGCACTCCTAAATCCTTCTCCATCAAGGATTCCCCCAATTTATCCCCATTTAATTTGTAAGTCGCCTGTTTATTCTTGCTTCCTAAATGCATAGCCTTACATTTATCTGTATTAAACCTCATCTGCCATTTACCTGCCCAAGTTTCCAGTTTCTCCAAGTCCTTCTGGAGAGAAATTACATCCTGCTCTGATTCTACTACCTTACACAATTTAGTGTCATCAGCAAAGATGAAGATTTTGCTCTCCATAGGCCCTTATGTTTCTTGGAGATGGGATTCAATATAAAGCAATTTCTCCATTTGTACTGTTATCCAGTAAGGAGGGGGGTTCTGTATAAAAACAAAACCTCTGTTATTGGAAAAAAAATATGCTACAATGTATATTCTATTGGCTTTCTAATTAAAAACCCTGTTTGCTTAATTGCTATGTATATGTCTCTGTGCCAGGGCTGTAGAATAGACAAATTGTCATCTATGTTAAATTACATAGCGGGATAAATGACAAAATTCATTTTAAGATAAAACCTGTATCATTTTTACAACCATAATATAAATTAATATGGACAATACTGAATAGTTAGCCAAATGTTTGCTTTATAAAATAGATTTACCGTGGCGATTACTATAGGTATTATAAGGAATAATAACAATTTACCCTTGCTTCCATATTTTATTCTTGGTGGGCTGTGATTTGCATTTTAGGGCTCAGCTGGTCAAGCCAAGTTAGAGTAAAACTCCTAGACTAATGGGTTTATTCAATAAAGTTTGGTAGTGCCGATTTACTGCACGGAAAGTCCCATTCATTTTAATGTTACTTTACATGCTATACCGCCAAGGCGTCACTATCACACTTTATTGAATAAGCCTCTAACAATCTATGTAAAATGTAAGACATGTATCTAACAAGCTTCTAATATTTAACACAGCCACAAAAATAGTTCAGTATGCAAAGACCTATCTTCATTTGTTAAGTAGAGGATAATGACTTTATTTTGCAATCTCATTATCAGACCCGTGATTTGAAATCCTAAAAAAAACAAAAACTTGAAAACACGATGTCTTATCTTTCCAGAAATTTGACACTCTAGTTGGAGAGGGCGGAGGTCAAATGAGCGGAGGACAGAAGCAAAGAATTGCCATTGCTCGCGCACTGGTCAGAAATCCCAGAATCCTTCTTCTAGACATGGCTACTTCTGCACTGGATAATGAGAGTGAAGCCACTGTTCAAGAGGCCCTTGACAAGGTGCGCGTTTTTGATTCATACATAATACACTATTTAACTTATAAAACTTATATTTAACTTATAAAACTTTCAATTGTACTTAGAGTTATTTGCGATTATGGGGGTTATTTACTAAATTCTTCTGGCTGCAAAAATGGGTTAAAAGGCGTGCAAAGGAATTGGACCAGATTTATCAATGGAAGACTAATTTCTTTTAGTGGGAGTCCTTTTCTTTGATAAACATAGAGGTGCTTGCACTGGTTTTGCAGCAACAATATGTTATAGTGGCAGAGTACAGTAAAGATATGTGGATTTCTTCATTATTTATAACACGTGATCAATGTCATTGGAACAGCAGCTGTAACATGACCAGACTATACAGAGAATGCATTAGAATGTTACCTGTGGCCACAATGGGTCATATTTGATATTCACCACAAATATGTGTAGTGGCTCATTAAATGCAATATAGTGAGTTGTAAGAATGTATGTCCTACTGTAAATGAAATATTCTCTCTTCAGGTTCGCTTTGGGCGCACTACTATATCTATTGCACATCGGTTATCTACAATCAAAAATGCAGACGTCATTATTGGGTTTGAGCATGGAAGAGCAGTGGAAAGAGGAACCCATGATGAACTACTGGAAAGAAAAGGCGTTTATTTCATGCTGGTCACTTTACAAAGTCAAGGAGATAAAGCACTAAATGAGATGGAAAAACAAAGCAAGTATTTTTTTTGTTCTGCAGTGCTTTCTTACTGCCTGATGAAAGAGCATGTATGTCCCCAAAATGTTGCATTCCTAGTTCTGTATTTTGTGTATGATCATTTTAAGTATGTTACTACTTTTGTATATGAAGGTTTTTTAATGGAGATGGGCTAAATATTCTATATATTATCTTTTATATTGTGTAGAGTGGTATTTTTTGTATCCCTTTTCCTGCTAATACAGTATATGTTCTGATAAAACTTTCTATGTCGTTTATATCCCTTGTACAGTATGCTTGAATACAATGATGTATCTTTTTCAATAACCAAGTCCAATGTTTTATCTTCCAAATGCAGAAACCGCAGAATTTGAAGAGCCTAAACTCGAGAAAGTAAATTCTTTCAGAAGAGGAAGCTATCGGTCAAGTCTACGGTACGTTTGTCAAGAATGCAGTTGCTTCACTAACGCTCACAGTCTGCTTGAATTACCAAGAATTATTTTTATTCCAATGATCTGAGAAAAAGGATGTAATTAAATATTAAAGCATAGCTAGAAAATCAGCTAACAGGTGTCTTTATCCCTCCCCCCCCCGGACATTTTCTGAAACACATCACATGCATGCCCTTTGGCTCTGAATAATCGTTATGTTGATGGTCCCGTGATTTGACATTTTCTTTAGGACTGAAATGTAATACCATTCACTTTCTTTCTAAGAAAAAGAAGGATTATTTTAAGTACAGTATGTTCAACTAAGTCATACACAAAGGAACCACAAAAAATTCCAGTATATGATATCGAGACTTACGTCATAAAACATACGTCAACAGACAGTGAATAAAGACATTAAAAAGTCTAAAATTAGATTAATAAAGTATTTACTTAAAATGGAGAAAGTGTTTTCTAGAAATATAGCTGTTAAATTACAGTATTTTGCCTCAGATTTTGGGAGGTTTGCTTACACCGTATGTATGTACTGTATGTATGCATGTATAATCATAACATGGTTGGCAACTGATGCAGTGTTAATAAAGGCTAATAAAAATGCATATTTGTTTAAGTGTTGTTCAAATTATATTTATAAGAACTTTATATATTGGAGATCATATGGTGAAATGATCACTAGAAATTAAGATGCTGTTTCTGAACATACAGCAGGTTATTAATTAATGTTATTACCAATGACACTCAAAATTCAGATTGCAAAACAACTTCTAATAATTAATTCATCTCAAATAAACAAGTTTCACAAATGACTGCAGCATATAGCTTAAATTAGTAAAAGTCCATCTCAACCCACACATCCATCCCAAAACAGAGAGGGGCACAATAATCTTACCACCGATTTAATAACGTGAGCTCCACATAATGTTTTGAGTCAATTACCTTCAGATTTCCACATAGCGGTAGGTGGCATGCATATATAGAGAATCATATGGTAGGTGGCATGCAAATATTTTACAGCAGAGTGAAAAAAAACTGGGGTGCAGAGCTAGCATCATTTCAATCCGCATTCTTTATTTTCTCCTTCAGTTCTATCCTTATGAACAATAAACATCTCCGGCTCCCGTGCAGATCAGATACTGTACTTAAACAGAACCACAGTATAGCTCAACATATTCACAATGAGTTCAAAGCAAACTCCATATTTACAATTGATCTACAGCAGGGGTGGCAAACTCCAGTCCCCTAGGGCCACCAACAGATCAGGTCAAAGACTGAGCCACTGATTGAGCCGCCTGTGCTGAAGCAGGGATATCCTGAAAACCTGACCCGTTAGTGGCCTTAGAGGACTGGAGTATGCCATCCCTGATCTACAGTATAACTTGACCTTCTTCTTTGGGTGGACTTAGAAAAAAAGCCACAATAACAATACAAAATAAAACATGGTGACAGGCCATATCCTGAACACAGATTAACATTTGGAAATTTTAACAACAATTACTAGGTAATTGTGTCACTTAATTCCAATTTTCCCAGTTATCTGTCTTGGATTTGCACACCTTCCCCTCAGTTAGCCACCCCAGGATATCAACATTCTCTAAGTATTGAAATCATCAGATATACGACAAGCTAAATGATAAATTTGTTGCTATTCTGGAAATAAATATTCTGCACCTTTTGCTTTATTTTGTAGCACTTCTATTCGTCTCCGCTCAAGGTCTCAGCTGTCTAATATAGTTCCAGAAGCTTCATTATTACTTGCAGGGGACAATTCAGAAGCTTTACAATATGTATCTCAGTACGAGGAGACAAGCAAGTCTAGGAAGGTAAGAGAAAAATGCATACAACACAAGAATAAGAAAGGATATCATACAGTATATCAAAGGCACGAAGCTCTAGAGAGAGGATGATGCTAGTTACATATATGTGCTCTAAGCACTGTATACAAAATGGCAGAATTTAAATATACTGTATAGAAAAGTAATTTAATCCATATATCCTAGCTGCCTTGTAAAAATCAGGTTCACACAAGGCTTTGAATTTTGAAACTATCTGGTTGCAATAACTGTGTAAAATACATTTGTAGAGACACATTTTGTTATAATAATACATCATTAAATCATCTTAACATTTTCATTTACATGATGCTGGCTCTTTACATTTTCATGTGGATCTGGTAATTCTTTGCATTATCCTATTAGTGATTATTATGTGGCCGTTCTACAGTATGTTTATCATGACTTGAATGCAAGAGGACAGTGCAGTTTCACCCTGTAAGGATGTAAGGATGGAACTGAGTTTTCCTGTGTATAATATTTCACTAAAATCAATACATTTTGCAGTCAACTGCCTTAAGTGTTACTATCAAAGATGAATCATATTTTACAGATCAAAGTTATTTATCAAATGAAGGTGCTCATGCGTATGGAACACTCAAGGGAAATTGTTTAGCTATGTCTCGTGACTGCAAAGCTAGGAATAAATAGTACAAAACAATCTCCATATTTATTGATATTATTGCTTCACATGGTCTTACTTGTCTAAACCCCCAAATATTATGATTTTTGCATATAATTGTATGTTGTTGAAATGATAGCTAATTACAACTATTGTATGTAGAGATAGAAGGACCTCAACCACAATCTGTTATCTTAACAAGAACTAATATGATGTCAATTTTTATTTTAGGATCTTCTTGATAATGATGACAATGATGAAAACGTGGAACCTGCACCTGTTGCCAGAATTTTAAAATACAATGCTGCAGAATGGCCTTATATGTTAATTGGTTCTCTGGGTGCTGCAGTGAATGGTGCTGTGAATCCTCTCTATGCCCTACTGTTCAGTCAGATTCTTGGGGTAAGAATATTCAGACTTACAGATGTAGCAGATGTTATTGCACCCGCTGGAAGGTCCCCGTGGGGGATATAGCATGTTAGCCCCAACCCTTTTCACACACGACTGATTCAAGGCAATAGCTGTTTCTCCCAGCGTTGTTTATGTCCCACAGTACTGCGCCAGCGACTACAATAACGCCTGCTACTGTACATCTATTTGTTTATGTATATGCATTGCAATGATCAGATGGAAATGAAACTGTAATTTTGCTTTTGAATTATAATTTTTGTCTGATAGCTCTGTTAAATTGAGTAGAATTCCCTTTTAGGACAGTTAACAATTAGGATTGATACTGAGTATGTTCTGGGATTGCATAACTAAGTTCACATCATAATGACATTTTGGCCTAGTCATTCTTCTCTAGAAAGCTACAATAACCAACATTCATTGGGGTGTAATGAGAACCATTAACATAGAATGTCACAGTGCGAAATACCCAGATACTGTTAAGATATGGATGGGGATGCATAAGGATTACAAGCAATTAAAAAAGTACCAACTTCACAATTTCTTCCCCATCACTATTATTTCTTTATGAACTAGAAAGAAATGTTTTCAACAATATGATTACTATTCATTGTAAAACATTTGGTAACAAATTGCTTTTCTGAACTAATTTGTTTTACCTACAGTACTATAATCTTAATGTGTTGACTAAATTGTGAAATAGAACTATATTTCCTATTACATTAATATTTCTCCATTCTGTCATAGACATTCTCTTTACCTGATGAAGAAGAGCAAAAGGAACAGATAAATGGGATCTGTGTGCTTTTTGTTCTTATTGGAGCCATATCTTTTCTGACACAGTTTTTGCAGGTAATTGTCGTTTTTTTAAATCATTTTTTTTTTAATTCTAAACTGACAATACTTCTTTCCAGTTTAGTGAAAATCTATTGTATCCATCAGGGTTACACGTTCGCAAAGTCGGGTGAATTGCTTACAAGGCGGCTACGTAAGATTGGATTTCAGTCTATGCTGGGCCAGGAAGTTGGATGGTTTGATGACCCCCGAAATAGTCCTGGAGCACTGACCACAAGACTTGCAACAGATGCATCACAAGTTCAGGGGGTAGGAAAAGTTGCAATTGCAAAAAATCAAGTTCCAATCTAAATATTACTACATGTAGAGATTTCTGAAAGTTAATTTCACAAATGTTCAGGCAAAAATGAATTCCTGCATGGTGAAAAAGTTTGATATTTTTTTTTGTTAATTCCCTAGCAAAACAAAAAACATACTTTGCGCTATTCACGTTTTTTTGTTATTAGGCTTTGACATCAGTGGTGCAAAATGTGTCACATTGCCATCTTTTACCACTATTGCGTCTAATGTGTATGTTAGGAAGATATTTGCTTGCTAATAAAAAACTGGTTACATAAATTAGACATGTTCCTGAACAGTTGATGGCCAATGAGAGATTATTATTAATGTAAAAACATGATTAAAAGTAAATAAAAGGGTGAAACAGATTAAGCAGGCTATAGATAACTGTCAGGCTTAGTCAATCAGAAACGTAGAATTACTATTTTAGTGTTGTAAGACACATTCAGTGTTACAATTTATGCTAAACTTTAAACCGAATTCAGAGTTAACTAGATTTTCTTGAAATGTGCAGAAACATTGCAATCGGAAGTTTAGAGTGGTTTTTACTGAGTTTATTTACCTAATCTCTCCCTCACCAAATCCGCTGTCTTTCTAGTGGCTTATTTGGCATGCAGAAGGGGTAAATAAACCTGATCACTATGCCTCGGGCATGGTCAGTGCTTATGCGCTCACCCGTGCTGAGGCGCGCTGCTGCTCGGCACTGAGCCCCTGCAGCTGCAATGAGAGCGGCTTTAGCAGGGCTCGCGCACGCGTCCGCACGCTTGGGGAAGCGTGTGTCTCACGGAGGTTTCAAATTTGGCGCTCGCCGGAGCGCAGGGCCGGTCACGTGTGCGGTTCACCCAATGAGGGCGAACCAGCTCCGTGACGTCACTGGCCCGCCCCCAGACCCCCCCCGACACGCCTACGGACGGCGCGCTGTGTAAGGCCAGGGAAAGCACCGCTTTCCCTGAGCCTCAGCGCGCCTCCGCCCGGATACAATCACTATGTCCCAGGCCTAAGACTGACAAATACCCCCTTGTCTGAAAACTGTATATTTGTATGTTTTTGGGGGGTTATTTTTTTAAATGTGAATCCCCTTTTCACCTCTTAAACATATTATTGGAATTATTACAATTTTCCCAAATGCATTAAAATATACTTTACTTAGGGTCATTAATTGATGATGTTGATGATGATTAATTGCTATATTTGCAAAACTAACCCAAATATAATGAAACCCTAATTTTATACTTACAGGCCACTGGATCACAGATTGGCATGATTGTGAACTCCCTCACCAATATTGGTGTCGCCATTATTATTGCCTTCTACTTCAGTTGGAAACTGACTCTGGTGATCCTCTGTTTCCTACCTTTCCTGGCATTATCCGGAGCTCTACAAGCTAAAATGCTTACAGGCTTTGCCAATCAAGATAAGCATGCAATGGAGGCAGCTGGAAGGGTAAATCTATTGATCTATTCTAAGAAAATAACATTTAGTAACCAAGTAATGTGTAGACCTTATGCTGTATCAAGAGTGGCTCTGCACGTGCCCTTAACCAGCTACTATTTGAAAGCTTTACATTACAGTTAGAGAAATTGAAGATTGTTTTCTTATTAGAATTACTAGAATAATCAACTCTCCATAGGCAAATTAATTAATTCTGCATTTCTTTTTACATTGTACTAAATGTACTTGCGACCCATGCCAATGATGTTATCACAGGGCAAACTATCTCCATTATGACTTAGTTGTGAAGGTATCTAGCATGCAATGCTTTGGAATTTGTGTTACTGTACATGTTAAGAAACTTGGTTAGTATGTTTCACATTTGATATTAGTTCGGTCAGTGTATGTCAGTTCACAGAGTGGTTTATTTGCTGCATAAAAAATGTTCCATATAACCACGTTCTGCATGAAGTTCTAATGAAGCTGAACAAGTTTGGATCAGAGTACCTTAATTGCTTGGCTTTATGAGATATATACAGTATATATCAAGAATACATTACTCATCAACATACAGTAATGCTTTGTTTGTTTTTTGGCGCCCACCAACACTATCAGCCATGGGGATACCCTCATTTTTTTCAAGTGGTAACAACTACACAGTGTATGTATGTAATGTCTAATCAGCACTTTTGAATGGTATTTGGCACTTTGATGCATACTCTCTGATAGTTAGTACAATACCACAAATCAACCAATTACCAATTCAGAAACATTCCTAACAGCAAGGTTATATTTTGTAGATTTCTAGTGAAGCTCTCGGCAACATCAGAACTATTGCTGGGATAGCAAAAGAAGCAACATTTGTCAAAATGTATGAAGACCAATTGGAAGCTCCGTACCGATCTGCAATAAAGAAAGCCAACGTCTACGGATTGTGTTTTGGTTTTGCTCAGTGCATAGTGTTTATTGCAAATTCCGTATCATACCGATATGGTGGTTACTTAGTAGAGAAGGAGAGTCTACATTACAGCTTTGTTTTCAGGTAAAATAGACATTATTATTATTATTATTAATAATTTTTCTATACAACCCAATATGTACTGAATGAGAAGAATTGAAAACACAGGTAATTATGATGCATATAACGATGTAGCACTATGGTTGGTCACGCTGCCACCCCTAAATCAGCGACGGCACCGTATTTTGTCTACTGTATCTGTACTTTCGTGTGCTCGTGGTCTCAGTCAGGAGATTTAATGGCCTATCGGTATTAACACAGTGGATCTGCATCTGAATGGGTCTTATGCTGTGTGACTCCTACCAGGCTGCTCTTGTCTGTAAGAGACGCGCACTAAGAGTGAGACTGAATCATTCACTCTCCCTGCGCGCCTCTGATAGGCAATCGCACAGCTTTTATTTTGTTTTGATAAGACAGAATTGAAGCAGGGGTCTCTGGAGCTGAACCGCATTAATTTCAGGTCCGGGAACCCTGTGCTATCGCCTACTAGAGGCGCGCAGGGAGAGTGTTAATCCCGATGGGCCATTACCGACTGGTACTGTAGGTGGTGTGCCGCTGACTGTCAAGGCATTGCAGATGGTTGGAAAGCCCATGCTCACAGGCAACCGACCGACCATAGTGTTACATCAGTAAGAGAATCAAACACAAAGGAGAACAAGCCCTGACAGTCTAATAGTAGAAAGTGATGGCAGATCCACGTAGCTCACTTAGTCTGTCCACCTGTTATCATATTTCTCATGTAATATTAGTTACTTTATTTTCTAATCTAATATATACAGAGGTCATATCATTTCACTTGTATGCTACGGGGTCAATGTACAGATATCACAGACGTTATTGCACCCGTGACAGCACTAATTGGTGCATAGTGGTTAACAAATCGTGCGATTTACCGACTTGCGGCTCCATTGAATTGTATTGCAAATCAACCGATAATGCAAATCGTCCGGTAAAACTTGCAACTCGGTAACACGAAAATTGCACAATAACGGGTGCAATAATGCCTACTACATCTATAGTAAACAGCCAAGTACTAAATGTTCTTTCCTTCCCTCTTTTAGTTTATATTTCTATTATTTTTACATAGCTTTTTATACTTTTTAGTAGACCCTACAAGAGGCTAACGTGAATATTCAGTACATCAGCTTTGAAAACTTCACAAGACTAATTCTTGTGTCATTATTTGATCAAACTTTTATATCATTATTTAAACTATTGAAATGGTTTAGTGGCTAAAACAAATGTTAAACTTAACTTTAGAGTTATATCTGCAATTGTGACGAGTGGAACTGCTTTGGGAAGAGCTTCATCCTATACTCCAGATTATGCCAAAGCTAAAATATCTGCCGCACGCTTCTTTAAACTGGTGGATCGTGTTCCGAAGATCAGTGTCTACAATGATGAAGGGGAGAAATGGGTGAGTTATATTGTTGCAGGTTGGGATACTTCATAATTAGTACAACCTTTCGATTAATCACAAGCAACTTTGTAATGATCATAAACTACTATATCTATATTTATATTCTATATTGAATATAAACTTCATCTACAGTAGCTTCCTCTAGATACAGTATTTGCACCAAAAATACATTGCGGTCCAGTGATTAATTTTGATTCTTATCATTTTCCCAGAATAATTTCAAAGGAAGCATTGAATTTATCGACTGTAAGTTTACATACCCGACCCGCCCTGATATTCAAGTTTTGAATGGTCTCAGTGTGTCTGTAAAGCCAGGACAGACTCTGGCTTTTGTGGGAAGCAGTGGATGTGGCAAAAGTACAAGTGTGCAGCTTCTTGAACGATTCTACGATGCAGACATGGGCAAAGTTGTAAGTAGCACTACGTTTAATACAAATATGACTGGTTTGTTTTGCTAATTACTTTGCTGTGAAATTGATGAAGGCATGAGCTCTGGTAATGTATTGGCTGACAATAATTATAGGAGAAAATAAAAAGCAAAGGAGATATGTGATACATAAAGGAACAGATTGATTTGGGTTAGAAGGGATTATGGGCTGAGTGTATAAATGAAAGATACTGGTAAAGGGTAGAGGATAGGACAGGCGCGTGTCTACCAGATGGCATAAATTCATGAATTGTAATGCAGTATATATATATATACTGTGCAGTATTGCAGCCAGCGGGAATACAATGCTTCAATCCCTGCCTGGAAAATACCTCAATGCACTCAGGCAGAAAACAGTCACAAACCTCAATACACCCGAGTATACCCGAATTCGTGGGACTAGCCGAGCTCGAATAAAGTGTGTCGCCAGTGTATAGTCTTTGAAGGCAAGTGGAGAGAGGGAGATGCAATGAATCTTATTGATTTCCTAGAGCGATTGTCCAAGAAAATAACCAAAGATGTAACCAACGTTACCCATTTGCCACAAAACAGTTCTACAACTGGGTTCTATTGCTGTACTGTCATACTTGGGCTGCTAATACTGCATGTGTGCCTAGCAGTGACAATTCTCTTTTTTTTCCATGTACCTTTTTAACATATTATTATTATACAATGCCCTATCTGTTTCCCCCTTCCTTTCCCTACCCCTTATCTTCTGGTTCATTTGTTACTTACCCTTGGGTGTCTTTATACACCTTCAGTAATTGTTTTCACTTGTTGCAATTACCGTGCAACAGTTTTTGGATGTCATTTTTGTTGATTTATTTTTCACACTCAATTTCAGTATTTGGCTTATCTCTAGACTATTATTTTTTTGAGTGCTGGTAACTACTCTTATTGTTACAGTATGAAGGCTTTTTCAGAGGGTTTATACAGTAGACCTGTGAACCCCTGCAACATATTGCAGAGCAATGCCTTGCTGGCTCAGTGGTGAACCAATGGTTACCCTGTCCATGTCAAAATGTTGGCACCAATTGATTCCATATTTATAGGAATACCCTTTTGTTTTGTAAACAGTTGATAGACGGACACAACACCAAGAATGTCAGTGTCCCATTTCTCCGGTCTAAAATTGGAATAGTGTCTCAAGAGCCTGTGTTGTTTGACTGCAGCATTGCTGAAAACATCAGATATGGGGATAATGCCAAGGATCTCTCCATGGACAAAGTTATCTCAGCAGCAAAGAAAGCTCAGCTGCATGATTTTGTTATGGCTCTTCCAGACGTAAGTACACATCTGCAAAAAGAACATTTACATTTGAAGGCATTTAATATGAAATTACTAACCACATATGGGCTGATTTATCACTCTGTAAATCCCCAAGAGCATCATTTATAAGAGGCTTCACAAAAATGGTCTATAAATCAACATTTGCCTATGAAAGAAAATTGCTGGAGGATGTCACTATGCAGCATGTCATCTGGATGAAAAAAGGGAAAGGAAAGATGGTTCATACATAATATTTATTCCCAGGACCAAATACTGGAAAACATCTTAAATAGAAAGGCACAAGAGGATAATTCTGCTCCATGATTATCACTTGACTCAAAACAGGAGAACATACTCCCACCTCCTCCTCTAATCCCTTCTTCCTCCCCTACTCCCTTTACTCTTCCCCTACCCCGTTCCTCATCCTACCCCCTTCCTCCTCCCCTACCCCCTTCCTCCTCCCCTACCCCCTTCCTCCTCCCCTACCCCCTTTCTTCTCCCCTACCCCCCTTCCTCCTCCCCTACCCCCTTCCTCCTCCTCCCCTACCCCCCTTCCTCCTCCTCCCCTACCCCCTTCCTCCTACTTTCTCTCTAAATGGAGCTCCTGTTAAAAAGTATTGAGTAGATCTGTTATAGAAGATCAACTACAGTTTTATAATATAGGCAACATGGCATAAAATGTTAATCACTCAGGGGCCTGTCACACCTCATTTAATTGTGAGGAGGTTGTACTGTAGGTGATAAACTTGCTGTACAAAGCTGATATATATAGTAGCATTCAACAATGCAATAACCCTTGAGCCATTAGTGCCATGATGAAGCTGAATATTAGTCAGCAATCTCAGTAAATTAATAGTAGTGAATTTATTTGGAATAAAGCCAGATTGGTCATGGTGATTGATGCTTGAAATAACATGATTGAGACAATGCGCCAATAATTTGGCTAGGATTTTTATATCTGCAAGTCCACTAAGAAGAGATATGGGGCGATAAGTTTCAACGGCTAAATCTTTTTTTTATATATATATATATATATATATATATATATATATATATATATATCCATATAAGTTCAAGAGTTTTTTATGTTTGAAGCAAAACTGTGTATAATCTACTTTGTGGTGTTGGTTGATATTTGCTGCCCATTTAGAGATATTTGGGATCACATTTGGTGCTCTGTAATCTTGTGTATCACATGTATAATACAATACATTCAGCCACAGGGTCAAATTTAATCCTGTTTGTAAAAATAACGATTTTTTTGTGTGAAATGATTCAGAAATATGACACCAGCGTTGGGGCACATGGATCTCAGCTCTCCCGCGGACAGAAACAGCGTATTGCAATCGCCCGAGCCATTATTCGAGACCCTAAAATTCTGCTACTTGACGAAGCAACATCTGCGTTAGACACGGAGAGTGAAAAAGTAAGTACTGCCTACTGACAAAGAGCTGCCTACACATATTCAGCAGTAAAAGAGAGAACAGAGTTCTAATATTAAAACAACATGTAAAAGCTGCAAGGGCACTTTCAAAATATGATACTGTAGCTTACTTTAGTTGAGCATATTTAAAGTAATGATTCCACTTTTTATTACAATTACATGAGTTATGCCTCGGACATGGTCAGTGCTTATGCGCTGACCCGTGCTGAACCGTGCTGCTGCTCGGCAGTGAGCCCCTGCAGCCGCAATGAGAGCGGCTTTAGCAGGGGCTCGCGCACGCGTCCGCACGCTTGGGCAAGCGTGTGTCTGACGGAGGTTTGAGATTTTCCTGCTTGCCGGAGCGCAGTGCAGGTCACGTGAGCTGTTCGCCCAATGAGGGTGAACCAGCTCCGTGACATCACTGGCCCGCCCCCGACCCACCCCCGACCCATCCCCTTACGGCGCGCTGCGTAAGGCCAGGGAAAGCACCACTTTCCCTGAGCCTCAGCGTGCCTCAGCCCGGACAAACTCACTATGTCCCAGGCCTTATATGTCACTAAGCATTAACTAATGATAAGATACAGTATGTCCTTGTTAACCAAGGCCCAAAAGGCGAACAGCAGATTAATATTCTGCATGCTGGAAAGAGCTGCCTAACATTGTACTGTGTGTTGCTTCTTTACGTACACTGTGTGCACTGTGTGCAAATTATCACTGGTATTGATCACACCACTGCAATAATAATCTTCTCCCCCTGCAAAGGATAACACTGCATTCTAGTGTAGGGAAAGACTTTCGTCTTGGATACCATGTGGCCAACGTAATAACATGACCTTTACAATCTTGACAACAATTGAAGAGCAGTGCTAAAAAGTGGTAAAAACCATAATCACATATTTTTGTCGTTATGTGACTTCTTACATTTGATGCATAGTTTGTTGTCTGAAATGCCGCTTGACGCATTAAATAACCAAATGTGTCCTCAGCACTCAAAATAGAAAAGTACAGTGTACATGGGACTGCACTCGGGTCCCCAAGGAAATGATGTCCAAAATGACAGATTAAAACATCAAATTTCATTAGAAAAGCACTGTAAGAACGAGTATGAGCCGGGGAACCTCCCCGGCTGTCCAATAGGAATACTCCTGCTCCAGCCACATGGTTCCCCGGCTCACACCGGTATCAGCTGTGTGCTGTATTCCTGCTGCTCCCGTCGGCTGAACACAGACTTCCGTTGCTGCCACCGCCACCAGGACGTCTGCTGCTGCTCCCAGATGTGACCGCGGTCTTCCTCACCGGTCTTCCTCACCTTCCGTCGCCGCCTGCAGGTACAGATGCCGCCACGAGTATTAGATCTCTTGCCTTGGAAATTCTGGGGCAGTCTCACAGTAAATGCCTCAACTTTGCCGCAACATTTCTGTGAGATTCATAATGGCCCATCGGATTAGCACAGCAGGGGCCCCTGCAGTTCCATTCAGTTTGAATGGGACTGCATGGACCCCCGCGGTGTTAATCCTATGGGCCATTAAGAATCTCACAGAAATGCTGAGGCATTTACTGTGAGACTGCCCCAGAATGTACCAGGTACAAGTGTTCTAATACTCGTGGCTGCATCTGTAAGTGATGAAGTATTTTCAGCTACTCTGACATTACCCGGTGCTGGTTCCTAACCAGTGCCGGGCCTAGCCCCCTGCTCCCGGGTCCAGGTAATGTCCAGGTAGCTGAAAAAGTGCCGGGTAAGCCGGGTACCCGGTACATCACTAGTCCTTAGTGCTTCCCCCGGTCAATAAGGCCAGTCTGCATCTGCGTATTGCAACATGTCGCATACCTGCTTGATACAATTCAAATGAAAACAGAATGATGTTTATTTTTATAATTTGTAACAAGTATTAGTGAATATCAATTATTAGCTTAAAATATCTTATAATATGCATACTGTGAAAATAGGACATTTTGCTAATGTATATACGGTAATTAAAAATCTGTGCCGAGTCAAAAAAATATTTACTGTATGTTGATACGTACTGTAGCAACTTTAACACGTCTGATTCTGAGCTAACAATATAAAAATACTTTGTGGGATTTACACCAGGTTTAACTTGGCCTTGAAATTAGACATATTGTAGATTTCACAAATCTGTGATGCAAATATACAAATAAGTATAGTACTGTACACACGTTTACATCTGTGTGTCATGGGCATCGTTACTGTAATTAACTTTTTCCCCCCCGATATACCTGCTTACATTTTTTTTTTAATGCTTACCGTGCACAATAAAAAAATGGTTAGTACATAGACGCAAACACATGCAATATACTTGTACGTTTTCTTGCATCAACTTCATAACCATAAATTCCATTTGCGATGCTTAGTACATAGCCCACCATGAGTTCTGGTCTACCGCAGGAGTGGCCAACACCAGTTCTCAAGAGCCACCAACAGGTCAGGTTTTCCGGATATTCCTGCTTCAGCACAGGCTCATTCAGTGGCCAGACATGGTCTGTAGAGGATGTCACAACACAAATCAGCATGGCAGACCAAGCATGGACTGCTAAAAATATTTAGCTATAGAACATAAACTCCAGCCTTTATTTCATTGATTTAATTATATATATCTTGCCATCTTAGTGGTAAAGTGTTTAAAAGTACTAAAAAAAACACTCACACTTTGTTCAAGATTTTATTATTACAGTAAATCCAGAAAATACATCTTTTGATCTGCATAATATCCCCCGGTGGTAAAAGAGTCAATAGATGCAGAAGAATAACATTGATTGAATTGATGTTGTGTATCTTATTGCTTGCAGACAGTTGTGTTGTGTTGTGATGTTGAGTATCTTATTGCTTGCAGACAGTTCAAGCTGCTCTGGATAAAGCAAGAGAAGGACGTACCTGTATTGTCATTGCACACCGTCTGTCTACAATTCAGAATTCAGATACCATTGCAGTCGTGTCCCAAGGAATTGTTATTGAAAAAGGGAATCATAATGAACTAATGGAAAAGAAAGGAGCTTATTACAAACTTGTTACAACTGGAGCACCAATTAGTTAACTATTCCACACAGATGTAACACGTGATGCAAAACACATTTTTACTAATGTTAAGTTTTTTATTTTATAGTGATAAAATATGTATTGAAGTAGTGTAATATTTGCTATTACAGCTCACTTTTCACAATGTCTTTCATTAAAGCTATTACTATATTATATCTGTGTGTACAACTCTTCCAGGGTACTTGCATTATCCAGCAGCCCCTTCCATGGCAAATAACTCTGCTTTGATACAATATATGTTTTGTATGCAGTGAATAAGATATATGTTTTATCACTACTGTTGGTAACCTCATACCTTTATGATGAGTAATTAAATGTAGCTTTTACTCAGACAAGCTTTTCAGATATATCCAATGTATTAGTCCAATAATTATCGCAAACCCTATACCAATGAAAACATAATTACAGTACCTCTGTAATGTTACAATATATGAAACATCAATACAAGATGCTCGAACCCTACCAACTAAGTCAGCAAATATTTGTAAACAGTATGTGAAGGCGTGAAGAATTCTTAAGGGAGAATTGATTTCAGGTGGCCCTTAATTGGGATGTATGGTAGATAAATAATTGAATACTGTCCATGTCATGATACTTCAGCTGTAAATAACTATTGTATTTACTGTAATATTTATAAATATATGTACAAAGTTATTTGATTCAACAGTGTTACTGAATCCACCAACAATGTCAAACTGAGTCCTGGTAGTTACAAATGTTAATACCATAATGGCTTGTGATATCAAAAACAATACTATCCAATTGCAGTACGTTATATATGGTATTTGTACATTTCATACTTGTTCATATGTAAATTCTCTGAAACTACATTATTTTCAAATCATTAGTCTCAATTAATTTGTACAAAAGCCAATTTGAATGTATTACTGTAGTGTTCATTAATACTTACGTAAGAGCAATTGTTAAAATCACTTGCTTAGAAAATGTATACTTTACAGTCACCACCGCACAGACCTCAAATGTTTGTCTCTTAAATACAATTTAGTGCATGAATTAAGTCTATATGTAATTTGCACTTTCCTAATAAATATACACTGAAACAAAGCCTGCTATGACTCTTACTTTTCTTTAAGGTTTTCTATCTTACAAGTAGGTTTCACTTGATTTTTACTACTACAGTACTTTGCTTTGTGTATACAACGCAGATCCACTTATAATGCGGTGTGAGTGTGGCTCCCGTTTAAAAAAATTTTTTTTTGTCAAACTTTAATAACACGAGCATGCGCACTTACACACACTTTACCTACCTGTTGATTGTGTGCAGCCGGACCAGCATTTCAACCATGGAGGTCGGGTGTGTTCCAAGCCTCTCTCTCAGTCTGCACTCTGATAGGCTGAGATACGTTTTCTGATTTCATCTGCTCAAGGTATGCTGGGAGTTGTTGTCCTGCTGCCCTCTTGCACAGATTTAGACAGAAATATTTACAGCCCCAGCCGTCTAATAAATATTCTCCACATATCTCCCAGCTCCATACTCTCGCTCTCTGGAAGCTGATTAAGCAGGGAGAGGAGAGAGCTGCAGATGCCGGGTAAGTCCTCGCGGAACCCAAGATCGCAGCGGCCATTTAAAAAAAAATTATTCTTTTTGCGATCCCCGTTATAACACGGTCTCATTCTGTGGCCCCCGAGCACCGAGTTATAATGGGGTTCAGCTATATATATACAAAAAGAAGGTTGTAGTTAAAGCTGCAGTTCAAGCAATATCCTGCATGTGTGTTTTTTTTAATAAATCCGTTCTGTACTGTGAGAAAATACTTGTAGCATTTGTAACTTTTTTTTTTACAATTTTTCAAGACATATTTAATGTATTCTAATGTAGCAAACATTTTTGTTTCTATAGAAACCATTTACAAAGTCACAAACCCCTCCTCTTCTGACACAGACTCTGGCTCTCGAGCCCTGCCCTCTTTCTAGCAGTGCACCAATTGTATCTAGTAACTGCCTGGTCACATGACCTTCCACGCAGAACTTTCCATCTTGGGTACTGTTTTCAGCAATAACTGAATTAAATAACCCAGAGGAAAACGTTAAATTACAGTGGAATGGATCGATCTGCAATTTAGGTAATCACTTGTCAGTGTGCAGATTGTATTATTGCACATATTGAATGGAAAAAATTAAATATATTTTTTTTTAAATGGCAGCTTGAACTGCAGCTTTAATAACAGATAGGTACACTCAAAAGGTTACTTATATGAAAACTTAATAGTGTGTATGAAATACACTTGAACCCAATACATAGAAATTAAGTGCAGATATTGTCAGTCCAAGTTCTGTAAATTCTTGCCACAGTTAATAAAGGAGTTAATTGGTTGAAAATGCAAGGGGGTGTTGGACTCTCTATTAACCCTTCTGGAATGGGGAATCAACCTCCTATTCCTTATACAGTAGGTCTAATGGTGCTAGTTGCAATCTCTGCACTGTAGACACTGTAGCTTCATATCCAGCGTGTGTCCGGTATACACTAGGTGTGCTGTCACGAGCTCCAAGCAAAAATCCTCATGTCCTGTATGAGTCTTACCACATCCAAATGTGACGTCCGACGCAATGAAAAGTGTGAAACAACAGGCAGGAGGAGCTTAGGTTGTAAGCCCTAGGGACATCTGTACTCCATGTCTCTCACCCACAGATGATCGTCCGACCTCCCTGTTCTCTACTCTCTACGTGGATGATCAAGTAATAAACTGTTGGAGCAGCTGTTGAGGATGGATCTGGAAGAGGTCTCAGCAGTAAAGCTTGGAGATTTCAAAGAACACTGGGTCCCAAAATCGCCCAAAGCATTTTGTCGCGTCTCTGCAACTTCCTCAGGGGTACAAAATGAACTTTGCGTCTGTACTCCAGGGACAGTCAATCTAGTTCTTGGAGCATTTTGCAGTGTTACAGTATGTGAGTTGTAGTTACATTGTACGACAAAGGGGCATATTGAGTTGTAGAGAGTGTTTCGTTTGCTAAGGTGAGTTTGGGGTGCTGTGCCATATACTACGTCCCCATAGTGTATAATTGGCATTAGCATCTGTTGTGCGATGCGCTTTCTAACTACTGGACTTAGATTTGTTCCTTTAAAGTACACCTTGTTTTCATAGGTTTTGGGTGTCAGAGTATCAATGTGCAACCCAAATGATAAATGGGAGTCAAGTCATATGTCCAGATATTTAAAACTAGTCATGGGCTAGAATGGTGTATCAGTTAGTTCTGATCTGTAGCTCTGACATTGGTAACTTTATACATTTAGCCTTAGTTTAAATACCATTGTTACAGTTTTGTCAGTGTTTAAAAACAGTTTATTTTGGGAAATCCAGTATTCAAGTATTCATGGCTGACGGTAGCAAACAGGCCATTCTCCCACCAGCTGGGCTTTAAATAGCCCACGTGTAGCCCCTCCCCGGCAACACCTCTAATCATCATCCTCATATCTCCAGCACCCCTCAATCTCTCCCAGAATCCCTCATCATCCTCATATCTGCCCCAGCAACCCTCATCCTGATATATACCTCCCCAGCACCCCTCATCCTCAAAACTCCCCCTGCACCCCTCATCATCATCCTCATATCTCCCCCAGCACCCCTCATCCTCATATCTCCCCCAGCACCCCTCATCATCATCCTCATATCCCCCCAGCACCCCTCATCATCTTCATCCTCACATCTCATCCTTCATCCTTCATATGTTTCCCCCAGCATCCCTCATCTTCATATCTCTCCCTGCACCCCTCATCACCAATGTTTGTGAATCCGCCTCTCTCACACCCCCATCTCTCCCCCTCACCCAGACCCAATACTCACCCTCCACATAACACACAACACCCCCCTGCAGACCACACACATTCCAGGCCGCTGCATTTCACATCACCCCCCCTGCATCTCACATCACCCCCCCTGCACCTCACCTCACATCACCCCCCTGCACCTCACCTCACATCACCCCCCTGCACCTCCCTCACCTCCCTGCACCTCACCTCCCCCCCATGCACCTCACCTCACCCCCCTGCACCTCACCTCACCTCAACCCTGCACATCACCCCTCCTGCACATCACCCCTCCTGCACATCACCCCCCCTGCACATATTCCCCTGCACCTCACATATCCCCCTTCACCTCACATATCCCCTGCACCTCACATCACCCCCTGCACCTCCTCACCTCACATTACCCCCCTGCACCTCCTCACCTCACATAACCCCCCTGCACCTCCTCCCCTCACATCACCCCCCTGCACCTCCTCCCCTCACATCACCCCCCTGCACCTCCTCACCTCACATCACCCCCTGCACCTCACATCACCCCCTGCACCTCCTCACCTCACATCAGCCCCTGCACCTCCCCTATACCTCCCCTACACCTCCCCTCACCCCCTGCACCTCAGATCACGGCAGCACTGCGCGCGCTCGCAAGCAGCGGGCACCATAAGTGCCGCACTGCTAAAGCGTGCAGTCTTGAGAGCGGGCTGGGGGGGAGCAGGGGGAGAGCGGGCTCGGCTCGCGGTGGGTGGCGGAGAGCGGAATCGGGAGAGGTAGAGCGAACTCGGGGAGGGAGAGCGGACTCGGGGGAGGGAGAGCGGAATCGGGGAGGGAGAGCGGACTCGGGGAGGGAGAGCGGACTCGGGGGAGGGAGAGCGGACTCGGGGGAGGGAGAGCGAACTCGGGGAGGGAGAGCGAACTCGGGGAGGGAGAGCGGACTCAGGGGAGGGAGAGCGAACTCGGGGAGGGAGAGTGGACTCGGGGGAGGGAGAGCAGACTCGGGGGAGGGAGAGCGGACTCGGGGGAGGGAGACTGGACTCGGGAGGGAGGAGAGGGAAAGCTGACGCCGTGGGCTGCACAGTGAGTGACGGCAGGCCGCATGCAGCCCGCAGCCTGTGTGTTGTGCAGGCCTGGTATAAGTGAAACCAAAGCATTTTCCTCTATTAAGTGCACTGACGCTTATTTATTTAAGATAATAGGATCCACAGTATCGAAAGCTTTAATTGGGTGTTGGCAATGAGGAGATGTTTGTGTCAGGAATCGGCGTTCTCCTCGCTTCCCACACAGAGCACTCCCTCCCCGCAGGGAGCACCTGGACACACAAAACAATCCTGCCTTCCCGGCCTCCACGGCTCCTTGCCCCTGCCGCCGTCGCGGGATCACTCCCCTCAGCGATTCCTCTGCGCAGCGCCCTCCTGCACGCACACCTGCACGCACACCTGCACCATCCACTGACTCGGTTCACACGCGTACACGAGTTACGGAGCACGCTCAGTCTGCACACTCTTATTCCCGTCCCCCGGACCTCAGGCTCCGCTCCCGCACACTGCACGGGTATACTCAGGTTACTAACAAGACTCACCTGGCCTGTTATGCTTGCACCAATCTGCAGTGTCTCCCTGTAGCTCTTCCTGTCCCGCCTCCATTCCTAATTGGACCTTCCTGCTTTATCTAGCTCCTCACTGCTCTCAGTCTTTTCTCGACATAGTCTCTGCATGGAAGTACTTCTGGATTCTCTCAGTGTTTTCACAGGTTCTGACGCGGCTTGTACGACTACCCCCTCTGGCTCTCGATCTCGGCACTCCTTGGACAACGCACACTCTGGTAACCCCTTGAACACGGCTTGGACAGCGACCTATCTCCACTCTCCACTCCCTGACTTCGGCGAGGCATCCTTCACTCTATCTCTACAACCGGTACCGGCAAGTATTGTCTACCTTACTACACCTGGCCTGGCAACGCTTCATACCACACTCCGGACACGCTCCCTTTGCTGCGGGTGCGTGTATTACCACTTCCCCCTTCAGCTCAGGGGACGGGTCTGGTCTGCGGGCAGCACCGGCGTAACATTATGTCGAGCCCACAAGACACAGACCAGACCGAACTTCAACAGTTTCTCTCCAATCTGCTTCAGCACAACCAGGCCATGGCGGATCAAATTGTGACACTTACACGCCAGGTTGCAGTACTCTCAGACAGGGTACCGACCGCGACCCCGCCAGATGTAAGCCCCCACTCCGCAAGCGCAGTTAGCAGCTCAGATGTAAGGATTCCTCCCCCCAAGCCTTATGCAGGTGAACCGCAAGATTGTAGGGGTTTCCTAAACCAGTGTGAGGTTCAGTTTTAAATGGCCCCCCATCTCTACAATACTGATCGCAAGAAGGTAGCCTACATTTATAACCTCCTCACTGGCAGCGCCCTGGCTTGGGCTTCCCCGGTTTGGGAGCGACGTTCTGACCTTACCCAAGTTTACCCGGCATTTAAAGCCGAGTTTCAACAAGTATTCGATTCTCCCGCTCGTCGGGAGATGGCATCTGTTTCTCTCCTCCAGATCACTCAGGGACGGCGAATGGTGACGCAGTATGCTGTGGAATTCCGGACTCTAGCAGCTGAGACTAACTGGGGACAAGAGGCTCTCATCTCCGTGTTCTGGCAAGGCCTGGCAGATGCCATCAAGGATGAACTCTCTCGCCAATCCAGGCCGGATCAATTGGAGGTCCTCATTGATTTGGCTGTCCGAGTGGATCAACGTATCCAGGTACGCCGCTCAGAGCATCAGCGCACTCGCGTCCATAACTTTCAAGTTCCGTTCTCCAGTACTCCCAGCAACACTCCTGCTCCCCCAAGTGCTACCATACCTCTTTGTCCTGCACTGGAGTTGCCAGAGCCAATGCAATTGGGGGTACAACGCATCCGCACACCGATACGGCAGTTCCGCCACGCCGGGGGATTGTGTTTCTACTGCGGATCCATGGAACATCTGGTTCGGGAGTGTCCACTGTGTCCGGGAAACGGGAACACCCAGTGAGTACAGAGGGGCTCTCTCTGGGTGTAATGTCTCCACGTCCCCTTTCTAAAGGTGAACTCCCTAAGAAACTTACATTTCCAGTCTCCCTTTCAGGCGATAAGTTCAAGGCTTCTACCGCCGCTTTCATTGACTCAGGAGCTGGAGGAAACTTCGTGGATCTTGAATTTGCCAGGTTAAACCGCATACCACTCGTGAGGAAGAAGGTTCCCATCGCACTCGTCGGTATCGATGGACGTCCTCTTACCCCGGCCCACATCTCCTTAGAGACGGCTCCCTTGCTTCTGTCCTCACATCTGCACAAGGAGATCTTAGTTCTCGATGCCATTCACGCTCCTGGGATACCCATCACCATTGGTCTTCCTTGGCTACAGCTTAACAATCCTCTCATTGACTGGACTTCCTCTGCTCCCATTTCCTGGAGGCCGAGGTCAGGCGAGACTCATCAACTGCTGGCCAATACCTCGGTTCCCGAAGTTATTCTACCTTCCGTTTACCATCAATTCCGGGACGTTTTCAATAAGGTACAGTCAGACCTCTTGCCGCCACACAGGACTTACGATTTTCCGATCGATCTAGTTCCAGGTTACTCCCTACCCAAGTCCAAGACCTACCCCTTGTCGTTACCAGAATCTCACGCTATGGATGAATATATCCAGGAGAATCTCAAGAAAGGCTTTATTCGTCACTCCAATTCCCCAGCAGGGTTTTTCTTCGTCAAGAAAAAGGACGGGTTGTGGAGGCCTTGCATCGACTACAGGGGTTTAAACCACATCACTATTAAAAATCGTTACCCCCTTCCCCTTATTACCGAACTGTTCGATAAATTACAGGGGGCCAAGATTTTTTCCAAGTTGGATCTACGTGGTGCCTATAACCTGGTGCGCATCAGGAAGGGGGATGAATGGAAGACGGCCTTCAACACGCGTAGTGGACACTACGAATATCTGGTAATGCCTTTCGGCTTATGTAATGCTCCCGCTGTCTTCCAGGATTTCATCAACGACGTCTTTCGTAAGGTACTCAATATTTTTGTTATTGTATACTTGGATGATATCTTGATTTTTTCCAAAGATCTCCAGGACCAAATACGCCACACCTCCTATGTCCTTTCCCGTCTCCATGAACACCATTTGTACGCCAAACTGGAGAACAGCACCTTTCATCAGACCTCTACTCCGTTCCTGGGGTATACAATTTCCGATGAGGGGTTTATGATGGACTCCGGTAAACTTCAAGCAGTCACTGAATGGCCAAGACCCAACTCTCTCAAGGCCATACAACGTTTTTTAGGGTTCGCTAATTACTATCGTAAGTTTATACGGAGTTTTTCATCCTATCCGCCTATCATCCTCAGTCAAATGGACAAACGGAGAGAATCAATCAATCCCTGGAGAAGTACCTGAGATGTTTTATATCCGATTTCCAGGATAATTGGGCTCAACTCCTCTCTGGAGCAGAGTATGCCGTCAATTCTGCAAAAAACGAGTCCACCCGGGATTCGCCCTTCTTTATAAATTATGGGTTCCACCCTCCCTGTCTTCCCATCCCCAACATTCCTTCTGGAGTACCAGCCGTAGATGAATGCATTTCTTCCCTCCAAACCGCATGGTCCAGGATTCAGTCTACCCTTCTCAACTCCTCCCGCAGATCGAAACTACAGGCCGATCGTCGTCGTCGTTCGGCGCCCAGTTACAAACCAGGGGATTTGGTATGGCTATCCCCTAGGAATATCCACCTCAAGGTACCATCTCCTAAACTGGCACCTAAGTTCCTGGGACCCTTCCCTATTTGTGAACAAATCAACCCCGTGGCATTCCGGCTCCAACTACCACCCAGTATGAAGATTCCCAATGTCTTTCATGTGTCCCTCTTAAAACCATTTATCTCCAGTCACTTCTTTCCGGATCAGCCTCGTAAACCGGATCCCATTACTGTACAAAATAACGAGGAATGCGAAGTTCACTCTCTTTTGGATTCTCACCTATCCAGGGGTCAGCTCCAGTTCTTGGTTCAGTGGAAGGGCTTTGGCCCTGAAGAGAGATCCTGGGTACCTTCAAAGGATATTCATGCCCCGGCCCTTCTTAAGTCCTTCAGGAAAAAGTTTCCAGAGAAACTGTTCTTGGACCGTCCTGAGGCCGTTCCTGAAGAGGGGGGTACTGTCAGGAATCGGCGTTCTCCTCGCTTCCCACACAGAGCACTCCCTCCCCGCAGGGAGCCCCTGGACACACAAAACAATCCTGCCTTCCCGGCCTCCACGGCTCCTTGCCCCTGCCGCCGTCGCGGGAACACTCCCCTCAGCGATTCCTCTGCTCAGCGCCGGGCACGCCCACGCCCTCCTACACGCACACCTGCACGCACATCTGCACCATCCCCTGGCTCGGTTCACACGCATACATGAGTTACGGAGCACGCTCAGTCTGCACACTCTTATTCCCGTCCCCCGGACCTCAGGCTCTGCCCCCGCACACTGCACGGGTATACTCAGGTTACTAACAAGACTCACCTGGCCTGTTATGCCTGCACCAATCTGCAGTGTCTCCCTGTAGCTCTTCCTGTCCCGCCTCCGTTCCTAATTGGACCTTCCTGCTTTATCTAGCTCCTCTCTGCTCTCAATCTTTGCTCGACATAGTCTCTGTATGGAAGTACTTCTGGATTCTCTCAGTGTTTTCACAGGTTCTGACGCGGCTTGTACGACTACCCCCTCTGGCTCTCGATCTCGGCACTCCTTGGACAACGCACACTCTGGTAACCCCTTGAACACGGCTTGGACAACGACCTATCTCCACTCCCTGACTTCGGCGAGGCATCCTTCACTCTATCTCTACAACCAGTACCGGCAAGTATTGTCTACCTTACTACACCTGGCCTGGCAACGCTTCATACCACACTCCGGACACGCTCCCTTTGCTGTGGGTGCATGTATTACCACTTCCCCCTTCAGCTCAGGGGACGGGTCTGGTCTGCGGGCAGCACCGGCGTAACAGTTTGTATTGGATAATCCAAACATAGTGGGTTTCCTTGGTGAGTACCTCTCCTCCTGTTCCAACCCCTCTTTGCCCCACCCTGGGTAATTGTCTGTAGCTGCAAGTAACCTGCTCCCTGCTGGACTCATCAGACCAATACAGGCTTTCTATTGAAGCCTCTTCTGACAGGGGTTAAGGCCATGTCACATTACCCCATTACTCGTATCTAAAAAGTGACTATTGGCTGCATTGTAGTGTACAGGACAAAACTCTATTTTCACACATACTGCATTCGTGCAGGTCTCAAAGAAGATTATTTATTTTAATAATCTGTGACTATATTCCTGAAAAATGTATGTTTCATTGTAATGGAAATGTCAAGAACTTTAAAGCTATTAATAGGGCTTTATCGCTTCACACGGAAAATGTTGCCCCATTCAATGTCACCTTTCCATTTGTCTGCACGGGCTATCATATTTCTAATATCCTTCAGGTGTGTTTCTTCAACTTTATTAAGAAAATGTCAGGAACCTTAAGGCTCCCAATATGTGCACTCTTCGTATAATATCAAATTGACATTGTCCTCTTGGTTTGCTATTTTATTAATAAATAATTATATCATGAAATCCTTCATCATTATATGCAAGACAATGAAAAAATAATATTACATCAAAGGACTGTATTTAAAAGAGCTCAGTGGTATTTGAAATGTTGTCAAAAGACTTATCAGATGTTGATTGAATAGGCTCTTACATTATAAACACTCAGAAAATCTTCCCTACATCATTTACCTTTGCTATAGTATTTTCAGTCCTGAGCAAAAAAAAGCATTAGGTAGATTAGATACACTGGCTTATAGTGGCTGTGAGTACTGTCTAGCACATGGAATGTGTTTGCAGACAAAGAGGGATCCAAAGGAACCAGACCCTCTATTCCAGGACACAGTGGTCACTGAAACCTGCCAGAGGGTGCACCCCATGGATACCAATCCAGAACCCGACCCCAGATAAAAGGTACCTCTTTGGACTTTGGGTCAGAGGCTGGTAAGAGGCTGAGCATCCCAGCCCCACAGATAGGGACGTTGAAGTGTGGGTTGGCCCTTACAAAGGAATAGGTTGTTTGTTTATTTGTATGCTGTCTTAAAGCTGTATTGTTTGGAGATACGAGCTAAATAAAAGCCAAGGTTTATTTCCCCCAATATATGTCTCCTCGGTCATACCTCTACACTCATCTCATACAGGTAAGAAGTTCCCTTTACTCAAAAGACTTTCAATGCAGTAATCTTCTCCTTTTTTAAACTTAGTTTTTATTACATTTTTCATTCAATAATACAACAGATACAGAGAGCAAAAAACAAATGGAAATACCAAAAGGAAGGGGACAAGGAGGATGACCTTGTTAACAAACAATACCAAGGTATCAACAAGACAGTTCCCAAGCACACCATAACATCGTCAAATCTTAATACAGTCTTAAAATCTAGTATAGCCTCATAGTTAATTCAGGGACAGACATCCATATTAATTTTCAATGCAGTAATCGTGATTGTGTCCCACTCCCCTTTGCAGCTTAGTAAAAGTGGGCACTCTGCTCTCCCACAAAGGTTCTCCCAACCGCAGATCTCATAGAAGAAACAAAAAAGTAAAAGCGCACCAGGGGTAAGAATTGAAAGTAATATAATAATGACAAAAGGCTACATCTGTAATTTACGAACATAGTCCTTTTCTGTATTTCATCTAAGGACTCTTGCTCTTTACGGAATTTCCTCCTGGTGACTTGTACGTTTTGTAATCATTATATCACTTTGAATAGTTCGCCCTGGCGCACTTACATTAAACCAGTAATATCCCCCCTAAATAACTCACATTTTGGAACTAGGGAGCCTTCTTGAACTGAACTGTGCTATTTTCCACGAGATACTTACTGGTGAAGTTACCAGTGTTACAGTACTTACTGTTTCGTAAAGGGGATTTAAATGGCTGTCCAATAAGAAGCTACACCAGATGATGTTGTGGCTTCTCATTTGGCACCCGTTTTTTTTTTCCTGGAGGGAGATTTAAACCAGTTAACTTCACTGGTAAGTACAGATGAAGTCTCCGGATCCGACCCGGAGGGACGCTCCGGGGGCAATCCGCTGGCTGCCTGCTGAGGAATTTTGTTCGCCACATAGCGCGCGTTCACCCACTATTGCTTGTAAAAAGCCGAGTGAAGCATGCACGTGGTGCGGGGGTGAAGGGGGGGGGGGGGTCCTGTACGGGAGCCTTGAGGAGGACAAGATAAAACTGGAGCTCGAGAACGAGAGGTCCATGCAGCTGTAAATCGTGCAGTTTAGCTCCTGAGAGCCCTCGGTTTTCAAGATGTAAAAAATATTGGGGATTAAAAAAAAAAAAAATGAGTATGGGGGATGTCTGATTCTAAATCTGGAGAAAATATGAAATTATAGCAATCTGTCCAAATCAAGGAATGTTTATATCATAGTGTTTTAATTTGAGGAATTTTCATCTATGCATGAGATATAGAATGTTCTGCAGTCTGCTCTTCCACGTATGCAGAAGGGAAATAACCTTTCTTCCCATTGAGGGTACCGTACCACCAGCCACTGTCATCCTTTTGTTGAACTGTAAGATGATCACCTGCAGAAAGAAATATATTTTAACAGGGGTCACTTTGTTTGTGTCCGAGTGTAAACTTGCACACAAATGCTGATCTTCTATGTCAATACTTTGTATTAACACGGCATTAAGCATTCAACGTTTAAATGTCACTTTTCTCTCATCTAGAGTAGAGTACAAGACACGTTGAAATGACAACCCGGAAGTGGTCAGCTTTTAGAGCAATCCAGGGGGAGGGGGTCATAGGTGTGCCGCACAAAACGAGGGGGGCAGAGCACAAAGGGACACAAGGCAGGGGGGCGCAGGAGCATCTGGTTTAGTTCAGTGCTAGAGCTGCACCCGTCAATAGCAGAAGTTGTGAGATCTGATCCCACAAGGGCCCTTACATTGGTCAGTATTAGTTTTATGGAAATATTTTAGTAGGTGTGGGGTGTGACTCATTGAAATATACTTTGCATGTCTCATTAGCATATATTCCAGGTACCTCAGGTGTGCTCCTTTTTGAGCACAGAGGTCTCTCCCAATGTTATTTAGAGGGCGGTTTGAAAGGATGTACAGTATAGTCTCAATTTGAGATTAACACAACATCAGCAGGGATTTCCACAACTAGCAACTACTGGAATATTCCCCTAAGGCTTTCAGAGGGTTATTTTCTCTGGACTTTACTAGACACTTGTGGGTTCTGGACTGTCATGTTTGGTGCTGTATTATATGGGTACATGTTTTGCATATAGGTATTAAGTGGCTCTGCATTTCCTTTTATAAATACATTCCTGTTTTGCATAACATACTGTACACAGTATGCCCATTTTGCATTTATTTTTACTCCTGTCTACTGAGTTCTGGAGATCCTTACTACACCACACTTTATATCCTGAGTAATGGTTTCAATTAATGCAAAAATGTCAAATGACACAGGGGAGACAAGAGTTTTGCGCAACGAATTGAAAATAAAGATTATTTTCTTGGAGAGTAGATACTGTACACTGGATTTCAGGAAGGAAGCATATGAAACCATTGTGTAAACATATTTCAGACATGCATTGAACTTTTGAAATAAACTGCAAGAAAGCAGGAACGCTTAATGAAGCTGTTCCAAGAAAGGGTTTCCTAATATAATTCTACAGAGAGACGCCCCTTTTGTCTTCTGGTTTGTATCTACAGTATGAATAATAACTTTATTTTAATAATAACTTTATTTCATAAAGCGCTTCACACTTACAGTATAGCACGTGGTATGCCGCACAAAAGAAGTTTACAGGCACAGTCCCTGCCGAGATAGGCTTACAATCAAGGCCGCCAATAGAAATCCTGGGGCCCAGGACAAATTAAAGGAGTAGGCTTCCCCCTGATTAATCCACCCCAACTCTCCCCACAGCCAAACAACAAAATCAATAATCCTTGAACAACTATGTCGTTTGAAAATCTAATGACATCAATATCAATGTACAGAATAGAACTGAGCAGTCGAGTGATGTATTTTGTTTTACATTTTCAGATCTCATTTTTTCTCAATAACAAAAGCAAATCACACCGTTATTTTATTTGTATTAAGTCCGGCAGTAGGCAACTACTGGAGAAAAAGGGCATGGAAACTTCACAGAAAGTGATTCAAGTTCAGTAGGTGACACAGGCCAAATTGTAAAAGAATGGTGCTCTAGTCTACAAGTCACCAGTGTCTTCAGCTAAGCTACTGTAGTGTCACAACAAATGACAATAAATGTTATACATTTCCCATAAGAAGTCAATGTTTGTTCAGTACAGCCCTGTAGCATTCACACAGTGGGAGTCCCATTCAGACGCAGGGACCCCCGCTGTGTTAATCCCGATGGGCCATTAAGTCTCCTTACTGGGACTCCGCGAGCACAGATGAAGAAAAACCGGTGCTGCAGCGGTTTTCCGGATAGCAGTGCAACCAACCATAATGCTTCATCTGTATATCCAAATACAAGGGAAGCGGGCCTATGGGCAGGTCACATGTATGACTAATATGCCTTGCCAGACTCATAGTTACTAGTAACAATCATCATACAATTTGGTTTACCTTTTTATTAAACCCCATATCCTTAATCTAAACAGCAAAGCTTTTCAAATGCAGCCATTCTCTAAACCAGTTATATCTCCTTAGGCAACAACAGAATGATCCAGCTTTACAGTTTTGCAGATGGGTTACTGTATGTTTTTGCATAATAATATAGGTTGAACTTGATGGACATATCTTTTTTCAACCTCATCTACTATGTAACTATGTAACTATGTAAAACACTCACTGGACAAGTATCTTTTTCATGCTTGGGTCCAAAGCAGCAGCAATGTGTTCTCTGTTGTAATACATTTTGCACTTTTCTGTTTTAGTCATGCATGCCCTAGTGGTTTACATTATTAACCTTTAGAGTACCAGGGGTCCGGTGGTACTGGATGTAATGATGTGACCGGGCCCTGGATGCTGGAAACAGAAGTAGAGGGGGCTCCACTTCCATTTCGATCAGGCTGGCCTGTCTGTCGGAGAGGACCACCCAGTCCCCCGACGGAAAAAGAGCAAGTGCCCATGATGTACTTGGCACCTCATTACGGCACTGTAATGGCTAATAAAAGAGATAATGTCAAGGCTTTTTAAATACATTTAAATATTAGGCGACCCCAATTGATATATTATTATACACCCTTGAGGAATCTCAGGCCAAATGTATGAAGGCAATTTTATGTTCTATATACACTTGTTTTATTGATTGAAACTGAAGCAGTATTCCTAAATGTTGGGGACTCTGTGTTTCAATTGAATTATTCAAAGAGTTAAAGACACTGCCATTGGACCTTAGAATGTTGGGGTGCGCGTTGAGAATTTGCAAAATATTCCAAAGCTCACGGCAAATCTACCATTCCTCTCTCTGCCTGCCACAGAGCAGAGAAAGGAGCCTATCGATCTCCGTACACCGTGGGATGCCCCCACTCAGCAGCTTACATGTTTTAGGCATGTATGAAAACACATTATATGTAGCATATAGAGATAATTGTAGCTTTAGAGATAATTAAACATAGTAAAATTGGTTAGTGTTATAGTGGTGCATAAAATCTACTGGCAATCTGCCTGGTAAATTATATAAGGCCCAGCTGGTTTAAAATAAAGAAACAATAAAGCACTTTGATCTGGTTGCTCATTAAGCACATGCATCGGCATCCAGAACATGTTTTTGAGTCACAACACATAATGACAAAGAGGCCGTGCTGCCCGCCAGCCTGGCCTTAAGTAGGCCCTCTGGGAACTCCTCCCCTGGGCAAGGGAGGGAGGTGTGGGGGCAGGCCAGCAAGGGGAAGGCCAGACCCCCTGGTCATGAGGCCCCCCCGCCTATGGCTAGGGGGTCTGCTTTCCAGGTTTTCAGACACTGCATACTATACCTTTTTGTAAACTAAGCTCATCTTCTCTTTGAGGTTGATATGGGTATAAAACTTTGCATGAGCCATTTGCTTGATCATTCATTTCTGTTAATGAAAAGAATATTGTTGCGGTAGGATAATAGAACAGTTTCAAATCACATGTTTAAATTTAAAAAACTAAATACATTTGATCACAGTTGCAATACCAGTAAAGTTATGATGAAGTATCAAATGTACATTGAAAAATTTCTCAATGTAAAAGTTCTCTACAAATGTATAACCTTTCTATGACTTTAAAAAAAAATAACATTTTATCTGTTAAACTACTTATTAGAAATAATAGTCCCATTTAGTATTATTAAAACCTGAAATGTCTTAAAATACTGCTAAAATCACTTTCTCAGTCGGAATAATTAGTTTCATCTAAAAGAAAATCACCAAGCACTCAAAGTTAAAAGCCCTAGAATAGATTATAGTTAATAGTTTATTGCAATGTGCGTTTTCTACCTAAAAGTTGGAAATGAAATTGCACACTGAAGCTGCAAATTCACATATGACGTAGGTACTGTATACTATAGCTACAATTAGTTACAGAGATAAAAAGGACAAGTAGAATATGGCAATGAAACTGATACAATTCACAGCAACGACCGAGTCTCACATGCATGTGGCTAACAAATGTATTTTAAGACTGCAGAATTTTTTTTATTTGCTCTATTCCTTTAATAAATGCAACCAATTCCACTGTACATTGATTGCATGTAATATAAAGCACACTTACTATTTTTTGAAGTATTCTGTGCTTCTTCCAGGCTTAAACCATGTTCTTCTTTAGAAACCCTTTGTGACTGACGTCTTGACGGTCTTCTTGGATAATCAGTGGGATTGGGTACTATTGTACAATATTCTGCAGAGCGGGTGCTGCTTAACCTAGAACTCGGTCTCTTAGAAGTCCGCTCACTTTGAGAACGCTGCAGTTTTTTGGTATTGAAAGGACGGCATATTTGCACAGAGCAATGCTGGCAACCCTGTAAGTAGCATAAACATAAAACAGATGTCATGTTATATTTATCAATGCCTCTTCTAAACCAAGACTTCAGACCAGTTCCGGCTAATGAAGATTAATCTCATACTTGCTTCAAGTTCTGTGACCTTTTGTCAAATCCCATTAGAAAAACACATAATACAACTGTCTATATCATTTAATTTGTAAAGATACATGGAAAGGAAACTGTTGTGTTTATATAAGTACATAATTTAGAGCAAATATAAGAATGGAATCAGTTTCAGTGGAATCATAGCATCACTTTTTTTGGTCACTGTTAGGAACACCAAGAGCCTTATTCAATATGCTATGAAACTGTCTTTCACGTATTGATTTCGGCCCTACTGTATTATTTGAATGGATCTATTCTCCAGCACTTGGAAAGGTGCTTCGTATGTGTGTCGTATGTGTGTGTTTGTGTATATATATATATATATATATATATATATATATTTATATATATATATATATATATATATATATATATATATATATAAATAGGCAGCCTACCTTGGGCGGCCTATTTTGGACTACATGCCTAATACAGATCTTTTTGGAATATTGAACTTGAGTGTAGTCTTTTCTTACCGGACGCAAGAATGGTAATATTGTTTGAGACTAGCACCTGCTTTACATCTGATTACTTTGAGTGCAAGCTATGGATCTCTCTCTCTCTCTCTCTCTCTCTCTCTCTCTCTCTCTCTCTCTCTCTCTCTCTCTCTCTCTCTCTCTCTCACACACATACACACTCTACCGTCTCTCTCTCTCTCTCATCATATAAATAACAAATAATAGAGATAACACATAATGGGAAGACGTGCTGCAGACATAAAAGTTACATTTAGAAAAATGAGTGACTGCCACAAAGAGCTTACAATCTAATTGTATCATATCAAATAAGAGAGCAAAAGAGAAAAACCTAAAAGATACGAACACTGAAATCCATTTTGTTGGGAGAATATTTTCTGTAAATTATCTAAATTAAAAAGAGGCAGTCCAATCAGCACTTAAAAAATATATCTTTTTTTTTTTAGTATATGCCTCTTTTGATTACCTTTATTGAAAGCGAATCACCTACTGTAAGCTGCCGATCGATTCATTCTCCCTTTATGGATCAGGAAGGATCCTGCTTCTCAGGGTTCACTAAATAGCTGCCTTTCAGTTTCAATCAATCCTTCAGTCAGTGTAACTCAGCAGCTACAATGTATTCTTATATTACGGAGGTAACATTATATATTCTTACAGTTTACAGCTCAAACTGCTGGGAATATTGGCCACAAATGATCACAAACAGGAAAGTGTTACAAAGATCTTGCACTGCTGGGGAGGTGGGCTAAAGTCTGCTATAGAAATCAAAGGATGCACAGTATATTAAAACAAAGTAAAAATGGCATTCGGAGTTGAATAATAATTAATATATTTTTAAAAGGCAGTAAATATTATCTAATACTACCAACAACAAAAAAACCACGTGTAGGTTAATGCTTGGATTGCCTCTTTAAAGACAGGGTGTGGGAACCGCATTTATCACTTTTACAGCTCTGACAGTGGGCCATGTGGCAGATTTACACTTAGTTACTTTTGTTTCTGAAAAGCCATGAGATGTTACAGTAGGTAGTTAAAAATAGGCTGGTATAATTACCATTAGTAAACAGTACAACATGGTATTTTCACTTGGAAAGGTATGTGTGTATAGTGGTGGGGATTTTTCCCCCTGAAAATCAGCATATGCCTCAAGATATAGGCACTAAATACACGTGAATTGTAATTGTATTAAAATTAACAATATAATGTCATTACATAATACAGTCACAGGTTTTTATGTACTTTAATTGCTGACTGGCTATATTTTATTGGCTACTTTCAGTCCTCCTATATGTTGTTAATTATAATCTACTGCACACTGTAATTTACAGTAAGATAACATTGGTTTATTTCTAACACTTCCCACTATACCTTATTATACCTTTTACTGTAACTATATATGTTTGACATATAACTGGTAAATCACACTAGGCCTCACCTTCTCTTTCCATGTAATGATGCACTCTTTGCATGGGTGGGAAGGCGCAGGTCTCTTTTCACGTTCCGCCAGTGCTGACTCGAGTTTAAAGGAATTTGCTTCCAGAAGGTTTAGCTTTAAATTTGTCTAAAAGGCACAGAAAAAAAATTATGGTCAGTATAAAAAAAAGTGACAAAACCTCTACAGCGTACCGTATTGATAAGGAGAATGCACTGTTTAAGCAAATACACATCTAACACAGGTCCCCCGAACCTACCTTACCCGATAATCACAGAGCATACTGCAGCCAGGGATTCCAGGGTAAGGATGTGCAAATGATCTACTTTATCATGGATCGCTTTAAGCTTTAATTACCGTATTACACAGCTACCTGCCGTGTTACACAGCTTGTACAGCAAACCTGCTCACAGACAGCCTCTTCAACCTTTGAGTCTCATCAGTACAAGGGAGGCTGCTGGTTCTGCATTATGATACTGAGTATTATGGTTATGTAACAGGAACACAGATAAGTTACGGTGAGTAAAACAAAAGTTGCAAAAACTTTTCATTGTACAAAGTAATGATAAAGAAGACTTATGTCTCATACAGGTCTCACAAACATACTCCCACAGTAAGTCTATAAAAAGTAACAGTTACACAATGACTATACTTGTATTACGCAAAGTATCCATAACTAATTTATTGCATAACAGCCTGTTGGACAATCCTTTATGTCACACAATGTAAGATGATGCATACAGAAAGTGCCAAAGAATACATCATTCGTCTATGTACCTATCACTGTCATCAACCTTTAAAATGACTATAAAATCACACGCAGACTTCTGTGTGAAATCAAATGCACCATACAACAGAACCAATTGTTAGATGCGACAGAGAGAACAACTGCCCCATGCTACACATATACAGATGCAGGCACAAGTATCCGAACACTTGCCTTGGAAAATCTGGGGCAATCTCCCAGTAATGCTGCCACATTTCTGTGACATTTCTGCGGACAGACTCAGTTTGAATGGGATTGCCAGGGTCCCCCGCTGGGTTAATCCGATGGGCCATTAGTCTGTCTGCAGAAATGTCACAGAAATGTTGCAGCGTTACTGGGAGATTGCCCCAGATATTACTAGGCAAGTGTTCAGATACTCGTGGCGGCATCCGTACCGTATCAAAGGAATATGGGGCAAAACCGCAGAGAAAGAGTGCCATATCTAACATGGAGAGGAATCGCTTTTAAAGGGATGTTTTGATGATGAGTTTTCCATAGAAGGAGAAAATAAAAGGGTTACTCAATTAGATTGTTAGCTCTTCGGAGCAGGGACTCCACTTTCTAAATGTTAATTTTGTATGCCTGAAGCACTTATTCCCATGATCTGTTATTTTTATTATTTATAGGATTGTTACGTTTATTACTACTGTGAAGCGCTATGTACATTAATGGCGCTATATAAATAAAGACAAACATACATACATACATACATACATACATACATACATACATACATGTAGCTGACTCAAAAATACCATCCCCCTGCAATAGGGAAAGTAGTGGATAGAATCCACTACTTCACCCTCCTCCTCACCTTACACACACTACACTCACCCTCTCCACTCATATACATACACACAGCACACCTCCCTTTGTCTTACTTAAAACACACACCTCTAACCTCCCTCCCCCTCTCCGCGCCTGTCCATAACACATTGCCCCCGCCCCCCCCCCCCCCCCCCCAAACCTCTGCCCTGCCATATCCCTTCCTGTTCGTGTCCTGCGCTGCCTGGAGGCTGGGAAGGTAGAATGTACCCTTCCTCTCTCTCCTCTGTGCCGTGCTGAGAAAGAATAGACGTGAAACACAGCCTCACAGTCTCCAGACAGCAGGGCTGATGACAGATTTCCCAGGGTCCAGGAGTAGATTTTTGACGGGGCCCCCCATGTTGGTGAGCCCCCATTTCACACCTCGCAAGTCGCCTCCTCTATTTCGCCTCATCTTCCCATGTATTTTTCTCCCCCGTCTCACCCTTGCCCACTCTCTTCCTTACTCACTCTCTCCCCCCACCGCCCTTTTCCTCACTCCCTCTCTTACACTCCCTCTCTCCTCACTCTCCACCCTCTACATCAATTACCCCCCCTCGCCCTCACTCCCCTGCACTCATTCCCTCCCCCCCTCCCGGCCACACACACTATCCCCCACTAATAATTACCCCCACCAGAAAATACATATAAAAAAAAGTTCCCCTCACACCACACAGTAACCGAGCCGTGTGGACAGCTGGTTTAAAAAGAAAGTTTAGGTCTCCCAGAACTATGTCTTCACTGCTGAGCAGAATTAGTAGATCATCATAATTACCTCAATTCGTATACTGTAGTATATGGTTGTTGTAGAGGTAAAAGTCTTTAACTACATTCTTTGAGTACTGAGGAAAGGGCTATTAAAGCTTCTTTTTGATATTATTCCAAAATCATACTTAGTAAGTTTTATGTTTTGGTAACTCTGAACTATGACAAAATAGGCAGTTAATGAGTTTTTCAATACAAGTACTGTATCAAGAAATTCCAACTCAGGAAGTGCATTTAGTGAGTTTTTGCAAAAAAATGCACTTAATGAGTTACCTCTACAACGATGATATATTCAAATAGTTTGAATAAACTGTACCTCTTCTAACAGCGCTGCTGTGTCTTCTTCCGTTTTCTCATCTGAAAATGCTGGATTTTCTGTATAAGCTTTCACCATCTTCTCCAACCCTAAAATGATATGTAACCACCGCAAATCAAAACTTTATATATGTACTGGTATATATATTTATTAAGATTACAAATCCTAAGGATCATATGTTTTTATTTGCTTGTTTTTACCTCTCTTTAGTTTTTCTTCACTTCGCATAAAGATATTTAGCTACATTACTTTTACTATAAGTAGTTAAAGCTTTACAATGCTGCCTTCCATTTTGTCATCTTTTGTTCTATTACCATCCTATCATTGATACTTGTAACATGACATCCCAGTCTAAAATTTAACATTTTGGGGTGATGCCTATTCCATCATCAGACCTCAGACTTGCCTAGTTTTGGGGCAGAGTCACTAACCCCTCCCCCAGTCATATAAGATGTTTCATTCCCAAATAATAGAGAGATTTCAGGATGTAGCATGCTCCATAGTGAGTGAAGTTGTTCTACCTCACCCAATCAGGGGGTGAGGGAGTGACGACTATCCCCAAGGGCCCCAAGCATTTGGGGGCGTAGTCTGGGACAATGCGACCGCAAGATGCAAGTGAAGGTGTTCATCCATAGGGTGCTATGAAGTACCTCTCTTGCGTGGGAGATGGAATCTGCTGGCTGCCAAAAAATGGTGCAACGTTCCATGTCTCCTGTCTAACTTACTGGAAAGAGGTTCCTTTGGGGTCACTTTCTCTCCCTGGCAGATCCCTACAGGATGGAGGTGCGGCACCAGATGACGTTCCCTTGCATTTTCCCATACCAGAGCGAAAACTCAGGCTTCCTGACAGACAACAGGTGAGCCAATACAGCACCAAGGTACTCCCGTAACAGCCAAATCTCCCTGGGGGGGAGGGGGGGGGGGGCTGCCTTGGAAGTGTATTGTATTATAGGTATAAGATATTGATCTGAAGAGGTCTATTCAAGATCCTTCTCCCGCTTCCTCAGTTGAGAGTGTTAGTTAGAAGACTTGTTTGAGAGTGTTAGTTAGAAGACTGATGTTGGGGTCCAATCACCTATCTGTTGCCATTTCTCCTAAGTTTTAGACTTTGTCCAAACACTGACAAATGTCACACCGGTTAAACATTGTCTTTACTGTTTTCCTCGATATGTGGAAAAATGACAAAAAATAATAATAATCATAGTGTATACTGTAAACACATTACATAAAAACATAAAACATAAAAGAATACTAACTCACAACATGGAACGTGTAACACAGAAGCTGATGAAATCAAACTAATGTATTAAGACAAGGATGCCTGTTGCAGCGTGTCATCAGAGGTTAAAACCAGAAACCTACTTACAACAGGACCGGAAATACAAGCATAAGAACACCAGGCAGTATCGAGTTCCTCTGGGCGAAGAAAAATCCTCTGCAGACACCTACACAAGGGGTGGGGGGGGTGATCGTACACTCCTCCTGTTGGCCGCACGGAACCCAGCAAACAGCAGACGCAGCTCCACACAGGGACCGCTCCTACACGTGTACTTGTGAGGGGATCCACCGCGTGACGCACTTCCGGTACTTCCAAGGCGCCATGACCTCTGACCCTATGCGTTTTGTGATAACGTCACTTCCTCAGGGGTTTGGATTGGTTGAGGTGAAGTACCCATATATACACCTCAGACGGTAGTGATTGGTGCAAACTAAAGCCACAATCAAATGAAGTTTAAAGCAACAGCTTCTAGGACTAACTAAACAGGGACATACAAAGGGTTAATGACAATAACCCTACAGAAAACAAAAAAACACAATGAACAACTACTATGTACTAACACTTGTTAAAACTACTGTTATACAATTGGGAATGAATAAAAATGCATTTATACTAAAAATGGTTAATTATTGCATTGGTACCGAACCTAAGCATAATCAACTAAAAAAGAGACCTGACCAAGCAGATTTTAGGAAAGTTGTATCCAGATTAACCAACATTAAAGAATTTAATCCATTCTCATTTTGCCAAAAAAAACCTTCGGTCAATGTTTAAACCATTCGGTGAGAGGGTCCTAAGCTCATAGATCCAGAAGGCTTCTCGCCTACTGACCTGATTGAGCTTATCGCCCCCCCCCCCCCCCTCCAACTGGTAGTGGTAGATTCAATTGCCTGACACTTCAGTCCCTTAGGGCCCTGGTTATGACACATCAAAAAATGATGTGACACACTGTGTGTTGCTAAGCCTTTTTTAATGTTAAAAATGTGCTCAAATACTCTTCTTTGAAGGGACCTTCCAGTCCGCCCCACATATTGTAGGCCACAGGGACAGGTAAGTAAATATACAACATATGTTGAATGGCAATTGATAAAAGATTTAATTGAATAGACCTTGGAGGTAACATTGGATTTAAATGTTGCTACAGCCGCGCCATAGGCACAGGCGGTACACCTTGTACACGTAAAGAAGCCTTTAACTGCGTTAGATGAGTTGGACTTTTTCCTGGATAGAGGACAACTAGGTGCTACCATAGACTTCAGATTATTGGCCTTGGTAAAGATAATATTTGGAGTGGGGGTCAGTACCTCTGCCAGAGTGTTATCTCTTAATAAAATTGGCCAATACTTCTTTAAAGTGTGTCTGATACGTGGTGCCATTTGATTATATTGAGTGACAAACGTGTAGGAGCAGTCCCTGTGTGGAGCTGCGTCTGCTGGGCTGTTTGCTGGGTTCCGTGCGGCCAACAGGAGGAGTGTGCGATCGCCCCCCACCCCCTTGTGCAGGTGTCTGCAGAGGATTTTTCTTCACCCAGAGGAACTCGATACTGCCTGGTGTTCTTATGCTTGTTTTTCCGGTCCTGTTGTAAGTAGGTTTCTGGTATTAACCCCTGATGACCCGCTGCAACAGGCATCCTTGTCTTAATAAATTAGTTTGATTTCATCAGCTTCTGTGTTACACGTTCCATGTTGTGAGTTAGTATTGTTTTATGTTTTTATGTAATGTGTTTACAGTATACACTATGATTATTATTATTTTTTGTCATTTTTCCACATATCACGGATCCACTGAGTGAAGCCTGATTCATCATTGATTGGACTATGCTTTGGACTCATTGGACATTTCATTCACTGTTTCGACGCTGGTCTGTATTTTTTTTTGTTGTGCTCTTTCTGTTGCTGGTTCTACCAGTCCTTACCTGGCTGCCCCATTTTCTTTTCTCAGCATAATTTTGTCCCTATTGGTATTATTGTTTTAGGATTAACACTGTAGAAACACAATTCTTTTTGTCATTTACTGTTTTCCTAGGAAACCTTGGGTTCCCCGGACATCCTTAAAAGGTTACCTGTAATTTTCAGGTCATTTTAAAATTGTACCAAATACAGAAGAATTTACAATGCATCTGATCTAAGACACACTATTAGAGAGGGTTGGGGTTCCATACAAATCATCTGATCTCAGACGCGCTATTAGAGAGGGTTGGGGTTCCTTACAATGCATCTGATCTCAGACTCACTGTTAGAGAGGGTTGGGGTTCCTTACAATGCATCTGATCTCAGACTCCCTGTTAGAGAGGGTTGGGGGTTCCTCAGAATTTCACATAGGGTTCATTAACCAAAATAAGGTCGGACACCACTGGTTTAGAGGGTCTGCGCAGGAAGACTCCAGAAACAGCATGTTGGGATCATTCATTTATCAATGTTTCAGGAGTGCAACTGGAAAAGGGTTTATAGTATGTGACACTATTATAAGATTTGTTTTATAAACATTTGTTTTAGGTTGTCTTACACTATATTTTAATCTATAAAGAGCTTTTAAAATCAATGGGTACAAAACTGCAAGTTATAATTGATGAAGAAACATGAGGTTTTTAAGGCTTTCTACATTATAACTTCATCATGAAGAACTCTTGTGTTGATCCATTGACTGGTATCATAATTTACAAATAAATCTACGGTTCTATATGCCCTATATGGCTACATCATATACAACATCATATACAGTACAATTAAGGAACATTCCTTGCATTGTTCCCAGCATGCATTACAAAAGTATAGGAAGTAGGACAGAGCTATAGAAGGACCACACGAGTATTGTATTGCAATTTGAGAAGACTTACATAAGTTCCACTTATATTTTGCAAGCATTAAACCATTTGTACATGATATATTTATATGAACCAGGCTTAAAAGTGAGTTTAGTGTGAAAATGTACACTTAGCTGGCTGAGTAATTGCAAATACAGTACAATTAGCAGTGGTAGGCAGTCCAAGGGCCTTGGGAGGCTGTATTTGGCCTATGGGCCGCAAGTAAAGAGCTGTGCTGTAGAATAGGGTTAGATATATTTCAAAGTTGTCTACATACTGTTTACATACATATCCTAGAATAGCATCTGAGGAAATCGTACAACTTTTGCAGCTGATCGACATCAAACATATATTACACATTATCAACCTCAATTCTCATATGTACAATATGCCTAGAGGTTAGCAAAGTTAAGTCATGTCAGCTAATTTTATGTTGACAAATTCATTTCAGGATCAGTACAATCAATGAATGGGCTTAATCTCACCATCCTTGTCTCGTGATGCTTTCTGTATGTCACATTGAAGCCTTTCCACCTTAATTTTCATGGAAGCTATTCTTCTGACTTCATCCATTACACTGGAGCCATCTTCCTCCTATTTGAAAAATGTAAAGCAAATATGGCGGTGACCTTTTTTTAATGTTGGTTCTTTAAAACTAAACATATATTTTTATATATTGACATTTTAAATTCTAGAACAAAACTGTCTTTTTACAATGTATGGAACGTACATAGTAATCCAGCAGCAGAAATTCTGATTTGTTGTCTTCAGAAAAAATAGTTGTTTCTTCCATGAATGTCTGAATATCTTTTTCAACATCAATGTTTTTAATAGCCTGGTCAATTTGGCTCTGACACTACAAAATACAGAAGTAAAATGTTCAGAAATGTATTAAAGTCAAACTTTTTTAATTTAATCAAGATTATTGACAATTGCTACTAGACTAAAAACATCACTTACTGTGTTCAGTGTTTGTCCAAAGTTTGAAACGTGCTGGTTATATCGTGTAAGAATATGAGAAAGGAGTTGTATTCTTTCTTTTTCCAGCTCTTGAATACTCTTGAATATAGTATGGAAAAGTAAATACAACATCAAACAAGCAAAACCATTGGTTAACATCAAATATTTACTATAATTTGGGGCTGTAGAAAGATTTCAGCCTTTTATATGTTGAACATTTTAAGAAATACAAATCTACAGCACACATACTTAAGTCTCTTGCTTAAAGCCTTATTTTAGACTGATTATGTTGTTAAAGGTACTGAAAATGTAATATACAGTACAGTTTATCGTGGACCTAGTATATCATAGCTGATAAGGTTAATTGCTTTAAATGAGAGGGATTTGTGTTTTTCAGACTATAAAAAGTATGATGTTATTACAACCATGAGTTGGCTGATGCTAAAAATGAGTGAGAATGCCTTCTAATGAGTAAAACACACATATTTAGCATTAGTTGTTCCACTGACAAATCTTTACAAGCAGATTTTTATTTTATATTTCAATATTATATTCCAATTCACAATTTTAGGTCAATAAGCAGTGTTATGTTCTGCCAAAATTGACATCCAAGAATGGATTTTTATTTACATCACAGTATAGGCACAATAAACACAGACTGAACAACAAATAAGAATGTGTGCTGTGACATAGATTGGAAATAAATGTGGTTTGTGTTTATACCTGGCATGTAACTTTGAAGACTTTTTATTTCAGCGTCACTACAAATATCAGGATTGGACTATGTCTAGTTCATGTTTTAAGAAGCAGTCCCACTGAGACAAGCACCTAATTTGGTGAGTTTGCTCTTGGTATTTTAGTTGAAAAATAAGATTTCCAACTATGAATGGTGGTCAGTGTACTTCAGGTATGTAAAGTATCTTTCAGCTTTTTAATTACTATACATACATACAATGAAATAACACATCTTTTTTTGTACTACTGATGTGTTGGCCTTTCATTTATTTTTGGTCCTGAATTACAGTACACTTTGTGGATTTGTGAATTCCATTCGATCCAGCAGTGTGATTATTTTTCCGAATACGAACAAAATATGAGCCAAAACCCCAGAAAGGCTCATCCGTTGATTCCTTTTAAATGAAATGATTAACATTTTTATTAAAAAAATACATTAAATAAGTTTTGGTGGGTAAAAAAGTGTGAAAATCTCTCCACCGTACAGTGCACAGCAAATAAAAATATCACTTGTGAGCACATTAACATATCTCAGACAGGTCTGCAACCCTGATATTTACCATTATCTCCTAGCATACAGTGCTCCTTTGCATGTCATTTCCCAGAATCCCTGGCTGTAGTGAAAGCACTGTATTCAAAAATATATGGGTGAAAAGCAGGGTTGCAGTCCTTTTCTTAGACGTGCTCACAAGTGATATTTTTATTTACTATAAAAAACAGCATACGTTTGCCAAAAGGTTAAACAAATGTGACCAATTTTCCAAGACATTTTAGCTTTCCCCCTAATTTGTTTTAAAATCATGAACCAAATCCCCATTTTTTAAAAACCAAACCACCAATGAAATTGCCCAGTCAGAACATGTGTAACCTACCCGGAGGGCTGCGGTCACCTTTCAAACAGTTACTGTACAGCAGACAAAGCGAGTTACAACATTGCGCGATTTAGTACTTTCCAGCAATCGGTGCAAAAACATCCACTAAAGGGGTATATTGTATCATATACAGTATAATCATGGTGATGGTGACTATTCGTTGCTACTTGCACACTCTCATTGAGAACTGATTGGCGAGTGCTGTCCACACCATATTGTTAGTTGAGAAATAAAAAAAACAATAATTGTAAATAATAAATTCCTTTCATTTTGCTGTAATAACGCAACCATTTTCCACAAAAAAAGATTATTGTGAGGAGGTGGTTATTATTATTATTAATAATAATAATAATAATAATAATAATAATCAATACTGAAAACCACAAAAGCAATAAAAATTTCAGATATAAATATACTGTATGTAATACTTAAGTACCTAATACCTTAACATAAAAAACCTAAAGTGCATATTCTGCAATATTTTAAACTGCAATTCTTATTCTTTTGGATCAGACCACACTTAGCTTCAGTCCATTGCATTTTTTTTAATTACTCATTTCTAAAAATATATCTTTTGTTTAAATGCTTTTCAGGTTGTGAAACATTATTGACTATGACAGTAATAGGATCCGTCAAAACAAGATAGATTTACGTTCTTGAATACTTAGAGATCAATTCAAAGAAATGAATCAAATAACACAAGATCCTTACTGAATTTCAACTAGTATGCTGCTATATGAGTCCTGCACATTGTTTAGCAATCTGTCACAGGGTTAGGAAAGGGATTACATTCTGCCTCATACCTTGTGACCAGAATAAACACACACCACAGTATTCTCACAATTGCTACCACTTCATGTACAGGGTATCATGCTGTCATTTTAAGAAATCAGCAGCTAGAAGGAGATCTAACTAAAAAGGTAGGTCTTAAAGCCGCAGTCCAAGCAACATGTGTTTTTTTGTTCTTTTTAATAAGATTGAAGCAGAGGGTCTCTGGAGCTGAACCGCTTTGATTTTAGCTCCAGGGAAGCCCAGCTTCCTGAGATACTGTACTTTTGTGGAAGGTGCCAATATCTCTCAACAGCTTAAAAACCCACGGTCACACAGGCCAATAGGAAAACATCAGGGATGATGTCATGGCTTATGTGACGCTGGACATTTAAGCCACCATTTCAATATCAACAATTAACCAAGTTGAAGCTGCTACCGGCGCCCCCTTCTGACGTAAGAATTTTGGGAAGCAGGGGGACCCCGGAGCTGAAATCAACACGGTTCAGCTCCGTTGACCCCTCCTTCAAACTTACATGTAACACCCTTTCCCCTATGCCTAAGGGAAACAGCGGACGATCACGCGTGCTGCTGTAACTGTGAGGCTTACAGGAAGCCAAAGCCTACGCTCCTGGGGAGCCTAGGATGCAATCTCTCTCGGTGCAGCACCTACACCTATGAGGATCCCAGCGTAGGTGGGATTGGCCCCTTATAGGAAACAATACTCATAATAATAACACAACCAATGTATATAAAAACACTTTACTCATACACAATAAATTGCACCAACATAACAATACAATGCACTATACACAATATGTAAAGGTGGTGCCCCCAAAGTACTGGGGGTGCCCAGGGCACCTGAAACCCTGATGTCCGCAGAGCAATCCCACCCAAATGTGAGGTAGCGCTACCACCCCCCCTTATGAACCATTGATGCACGTGTGATATCTGCCTGGGTACTCCTGTACACCAGGGGCAGTTTGCAGTCTTAGCTGAGGCAGGTCTCAAGCAGAGGGGTCTCATACAGCAATCCCCTTTCACCTAAGGATCCTGGCCTCCATGCAGTGCGAGCTCCAGCTGGAGTGTCTTACACAAAGTCTCTCAACCCTGCAGTCTATAACATAAGGGGTGATACCTGCAGTATGGCAGTCCCTGCAATACCCAACTAGAATTACAGGGGCTATCTGGGGCCTAAGGGGCAAGATCTAGCCTAGTATAGGAAGCTACTGCTCCCTGGACTCTACCTTCTCTTCCTCCAGCTCCCTCGTGTCTATTGGTCACCTTACTGGTCCCGCGGAAGAGTCCTGAGACCAAAAATGGCCGCTCGCACCTTTTTAGGCAAGATCTTCTGGGACTTGTAGTCGTTGGTTGCATTTTTCACTCCTCCAAGTTGGCCGCCGCTCCGGCCGCAAGCGCGCCGGACACAAAATGGCCACTGCCACTTCTCCCCAATCGCATTGAGCAATTCCCCGCACCGGAGGCAGGGTAGGGGGGGAATCAGCTACATCCTCCCCCTGGTGGAGAATTCAATGTCCCCGCTTGAGAAAACATACAACGTATTATATAGTAAAAATAAATTTCCTAACTTTTATATAAAGAAAAATAACAGTATAACATGTACATACTTAAATGGCATTTAACACTTCTGTCAGAATTATCATTATGAAAGCTAGCTAACTTGCACCGAGACGACTACTGAGATTCATAGTGGGGTGCCTCTAATGAATCGTAAGCTACCCTCATTGGCGTACGTCTCGGTCTTTGGCTCCGACGTATTTCTTCTACTTCTTCGAATTCTTCGTGGTCATAGAGGCTACCATCGGCTTGAGGCCCTGATCCTCTCATAGAGTGAATGTGATTAACACCCTTTTGGGTGAAGATAGGACTATTTGGGTCCAGAGAACGATTGGCTGCTTCAACTGTGAATGGTTCCGGATTTCCAGAGCCACTGCCTGATCCTTTGTGGGTGTTTAAAGACATCCCTCCTAGGGGATCCTGCATTTCCTCAGAGGACAGATCCAGTATACCATTCGACTCTTCTTCTTGACTTGCAGTTGAAGGTTCAACTTCACGTTCCCCCACTTGAGGAATGGGTAATAGGTGATTGCGATGCCAGACAATTACCCTGCCTTTGGTATCCTTCATGTGGTAAACAGGGAGGCCAGGCATCTGGGATTCCACCTCAAAGGGAACTTCTCTCCAACGTCAACGAGCTTATGCTTCCTCGGTATTCCCAGATTTCATAGAAGAACCTTGTCTCCAGACTGAAGCTCCCAATATCATACCTATCAATTGTACCTCCACTTGTTGTTCTTGTTTAGCTTGGCGGTGGCTTCTTCCACCAAATGATGCGCTCACTGGAGGTTGTCCTTCAGCCGTTGTACATACTGGTAGTATGTGGTATTGGAGACTCCAAACATGAAGGAAAGGAGGAGCACACAGGAGACTTGATTTGAGTTTTGAAAAACTTCAATAAGTGTTCACAGCATCAGAGCTTTAGTACAGATAACGTTTCAGGACTAATGTGTCCCTTCCTCAGACCCGGCAACCGGGCTTCTCAGTTAAACATTATGAAGTAAGGTGAATAGTTGGTGAGCTCGTACCTGGGGCAATTATAAGCATGCACAAAAAGCTCCACCTGCTTGCTCCATCCTGCCTTCTTGGAGTCCTTTAGAGTGCCCAACATATCCAGTAGGGTCCGGTTGAACCATTCCAGTAGAGCAGCTCCCTCAGCTCCCTCAGGATGAATCGGAGTTGTTCTGGATTTTTCGATATTTAGCAGCTTCAGCAACTCTCGGCGAGCTTGCTTTCAAGTCCTGCACTTGATCCGAGTGTATGCGGTTTGGTAGCCCGTAGTGTACCTCTCCATAGGACCTTAGCCACCGTGAGGGCCTTCACAGGAAATCCATAGAAACGAGATCCATAGGACCCGTGCTCCTCAGATGGGCCATTGGGCCTGCTCTGGTAGGCAGGGTATACCGCTGGATATACAGCAAGCATTTGCGGCAATGATATTCCACCAATTCCCTCATCTTGGGCCAGAAGAAACGGTCTCGTATTAGACCGAAGGTCTTGTCCACTTCCAGATGTCCATGGTCATCGTGTAGGGATCGTAGAACCATATTCTGTAGGTTCCTGGGTAGAACCAGTTGTTTCTATCGGGATGGTTGTGGTACGGAACCATCCGGTAGAGTAGACTATTATCGATCTGGAACTTATCCCATTCTCGCATAAGAATAGCGACTGTGTCCGGTGGAGCAAGTTTCACCGAGAGATTCCGGGTTGTGAATAGGCTGATGTACAGCTCTAGCCACTGGATCTCGCATTTGTTGATGGATGAGTTCTTGCCATCTTATTACAGTGTCTGGAGTTACGGACATGCCCTCAGGACGACAGTAAGTGCTCCGGATTGATAGCCCAGTGAACCTGCCACTCGAAGCACAGAGAACGATATGTTTCCATCTAGTACGACGGATGTGGAACACATAGCCCGAATCCCAGGCCTGGGAATCTCTTCCTACCCTCCGTCGTCAGAGACTGGGTTCAGTCTGGGTCCTCTGGATTGAGCGTCAGCTACCACATTCAGGGGGCCCAGCTTGTACTTCAGAGAGTCTTCTCCTGGTCTTCGGAGCCCAGGGGTACCTGGTTGTACCCAGACTGCAGATCCAGCACCCTGAACCATTGGCTGCCCAACAGGGCACTGAGGATCTCCTCTATCCGGGGCAGAGTGAATTGGTCCGGAACTGTGCGACTGTTCAGGGTGCGATAATCCACACATAGGCATACAGAGCCTTTCTTCTTCCTCACCACCACGACGGGTGAGGCGTAGGGACTGCAGGACTACTAGTCTAGTAATACGCGGAGACGTATATCCCTTCGATTGATACTCTCACTATTGCCGTAGGGCCCACTCCACTATATGCCTCCAGAGACCACCCTGGTTCGGAATCGCTGGGGGGAGGGGTCTTAGTAGAACTAGTCAGGAGTTCTTTCATGCGATTGACGTAGGACCTGGCTGTAGTGGTGAAGGGGTTTGACTGATTGCAGTCCTTTGCCAGGTGACCCTCTTTGTTGCAAGTGTAACGGTGTGAACACCGGGTTGCACCAGCGCTAGCTGTAGTGACCGGATTCCGGGGCACCCTGGAGGCGGAGACAGGTGCCACTGAAGGAGGCTTATCCTCTGCACTTTCCGTATCAGACGGCTTCTGGGACGAAGCCCCTTTGGTCTCTCCCTTGCGGGAATCTTTAGGTTTCTTGGGGGGGTGTAAACGTGTATGGGTCTCATGCCCTTTCACCAGGCCCAATAGCCCCTCCAAGGTAGGAGAACTTCCTTGTAGCAGGGAACACCGGATCATGGTAGCTATATGATGGATGGGTATAGATCCCCTTAAGTACTGTTTTCTGCGATATTCATCAACTTCGGAGGCTGGAATTATATCTTGGGAACGTAGGGTCCATAAAACTAACTGTATCGTTGAATAAACTCGGACACCTTTTCCCCTTCTTTCTGTTTAAGACTATAGAACTAGAGTTCGCTCTTGTCCTCATCTAGTAAAACTGATCTACAGTATGCTGAAAATGAACTCAAAATGAGATTTGATAACCTTACTTTACATTTTGTAATCCATATGTTACCGTATTTTTTAATAATATTGTTTTGCTATCTAACGCTGACTGTGTAAATGGAGGAGTACAAGAATGTTATAGGTACAATGAGTCCCTGCCCAGTAGAGCTTACAATCTAATTTTTGTGCCTGCGGGAAACTAGGAGACTTATCCAAGTTCACAATGAGATGCTGGCACTGGGATTCAAACCAGGTTCATCCACTTTACAGGCATTGACATTGCCATGACAGTTACGCAACATGAAACAAACCTTTGCATAACTTTAATTTGTTAAACAGCTACATAGAGAAAAGTCAATATGCACTAAATACACTATAAGGAAAAGCCTTTTCCATCCAGAGTATTGTAGAATATTGGCAGATACTCTATATGTGGCTAAAATTCCCCCCTGCCGTTTATGTTGTGTGGTGATGACTGACCTGTCAATCACCACTGTGACCGGCAACAGTGCTCCCGAGCAACATGACAGCTGGGTCTGGCGCACTGGGGCTGGCAGCAACAGTCACTGAGGAGAATGGAGGGAATCAGATCATCGGAGAGCAGGAGGCAGAGGTCGTATGAGGGCTGCGTCCCAAGCTAGTTGGAGGGCTGGGGGTGGAGCTAGTCAGAGCTAGTCAGAGCCCATCCCTACTCTCAATGCACACAGGAGGAGGGGGTGAATCTGTGTGAGAGAGAGAGAGTCCGTTTGAGAGACAAAGCATGTGTAAATGTCATTATTGTCTGTGTGTGTGTGTGAGAGAGAGAGAGAGAGAGAGAGAGAGAGAGAGAGAGAGAGAGAGAGAGAGAGAGAGAGAGAGAGCGTTAGTAGAGTGTGTGAAAGAGAGAGCGAGTCAATAGAGTCTGTGTGTGAAAGAGAGAGAGTCAGTAGGGTGTGTGAAATAGAGAGAGTCAGTAGAGTGTGTGAAAGAGAGTCAATAGAGTCTGTGTGTGAAAGAGAGAGAGTCGGTATAGAGTGTGTGAAAGAGAGAGAGAGAGAGAGAGTCAGTAGAGTCTGTGTGAAAAAGAGAGTCGGTAGATTCTGTGTGGGAGAGAGTCAGGAGAGTCAGGAGAGTTGGTGTGAGAGAGATACAGTAGAGTCTGTTGGTGAGGTAGTCTGTGTGTGTGTTAGTGTGTCACAGATACACACTGATTCACTCACAGTGACACAGAACCGCTGACAGGAGGGTGGTACCGTGAACACATACCACTTCCCCTTCACCCGCGTCTAACAAAACGCTGGCTCCTAAGAATTATATCTGGCTCCTAAGTATTCTATTATTTTGTCCACCTCTGAATTTGACTAGGACAGATGAAAAGGATAAAATTCCGAAAACACTTTGGCAGATAATCTTGGATGTCAATATTACATGGTAATTTCAAATCTTACAGTACATCAGATGCTGTACCACACTCAGATACATTAGTACCAAACATATGAGTGACTATTAACCAAAACTTAACTTTTTCCTCTGACTGACTTAAAAACACTTTTACTTTTAAAGATTATCTCCCCTAAGTGAGGACTGTGACATCATCAGACTAAAATTCCAGTTTCATCTCATTCTATCTTCCATGTTGTTATATCTCGTGTGCGGCGATGTATTGAGGGAGATTTTCCCATTGGAAAGATTCTTGGAAGTTTTGGAAAAGGATTTTTTTGGAAAAGGGGGGTTGGGGAGGGGCTGTAGGAATATGGTGTGATGTCTTTTCAGAAGGTTAAAAAAAAACTACTGGATCTGCGATCTGGTCACCAGTGGCAGTCGTGCGATCACTCCTGGAATAATTTGATTGTAAGCTCCTCGGAGCAGGGACTCCTCTTCCTTAATGTTACTTTTATGAAGCACTTATGCCCATGAGCTGTTATTTATATTATCTGTTACTTATTTGATGACCCCGTGTATTACAAGTCTGAAGCGCTATGCACATTAATGGCGCTATACAAATAAAGACATACAATACAATACAATGATCACATGACCGAAGGTGACACCAAAGTCCACTGTAAAGGTTACATAACCCCCCACCAAATGCAAATGTTATTCAAATCAATTTTTTGATCTCATTATCAATATCTATTACATAACAATAAAAAAATGGCAAATATATATATATACTTGCCTGATAACAGTTTTCCAATAGACTTTCCCATTTCAGCCTTACTGCCTGGCCAGCGATATTTTCTTGATAATATTCTTCATCTGTTTTTGTCAATGTCTCTGCTGATTTTTTCAGTTTATTTAGGAGCTGGAAGTTAAATGAACAATTTTTTTATTAAAAATCTAATGAAATAATATATCCAGCTACAGTACCTCCTTTCTGTGTGCTTAAAGTAGGTGTTAATTAATGTTAATTATTCATTTGATAACGAAGAAACCTCTCTTCCATGGTATAGTATGTGGAATTACTACTCTCATGTTAAAGGTTCAATCCCTCATAGTCAGCCAGTTACATTTCTAATTGGCCTCCGAATGGGGAAGTGTTTGTCAACCAAGTGTTTTCTTTATCTCTATCCCACCCTGTCCTTATCAGAGAGCCAATAAAGATAAGGGGAGGTGGACAGGGGTCACTTTGGCCATACAAGCAGTTGCTGATAACACTGTGACATCACACAAGGGAGCATCTAGAAGAAATCAAACCCCTCTCAAGACTAACTTAAAAAAATTATTACAAATACTTATACAGAACTTGTAGGTGCCAGATATGGGTAATAATAAAAATATCAATTACCCAGATGAGACCCCTTAAATATGTATGAGCCCACTTTGAGCCAAGGAGGGATTGCACTTTTAATGTTTCATGAGTTCTAGAATCCAGTACATAAAGGGGCTGTGTGTTAGTCATTGTAAATGGCTGTTTTGCCCTTAAATTGATTAAAAAATATTCAATGTCTAGCTGCATTTTTATGGGTAGATGTATATTACAGGAGGACTTACTTTTTACATTACCAAAATGGGATATGCCAGACAATTTCATATCATAGCATGATCAGCATCATATTTTAAAAAAAAAACATGTGAATTAACTTTTCTTTAAATTTTTAAAAATGTTTACATTACATTTCGCTCCAAAGAATGTTCTTGCCATGAATTCAGACACAAATGTCAGTAGCTTGATACATAGGCGCAGATTTACCAAGCACTTTTAAGTCATACGGCATCTTATTTCAAGGGCCAGCTCTTGGTTTTTGGAGGCCCTAAGTTAAACATTTTTGGGGAGCCCTTCGCTCACCACACAATGCACCATCACCCTGCGCTGCTTCCATCAGACAATCCCTCTGACACTTATTTCAGGATCATTTTAGTCTCCCAACTGGTTCTTTAAATTCCCTACCAGACGGATCCCCTTATGGAGGTTTCATATCGAAAACTCTCTATGGCTAAACTGGCACAAGTAGCACCAGAATACCTAATACAATCCTAAATCAAGTGTCAATGTCACCTGTTTAAAAGAACAGCTATTATTTAATAGATTTCTATACATATATATTTAGGCACTGTACCGTGTATAGGTTTCACTGGATGTGCACTGAGCTCTTTCTGTGTTTCATGTTCTGTCTCTGGTTTTAATTATATATCGCCATGCTCAGTAGCACTCCTCTGTGACACCTATATGCTTATATATATGTTGTGGTTATTTTGGGAGTTTAATATGAGCTTGCAGGTGTCCTGTATGTTTTACAAATCTTGTTCAGCTGGTCTTAGCTGATTGGAAGGTGGCTCTTCCTATCTTGGTGAAGGTCACCCCCTCCCACATTTAAATGGTTAAAAGCTCACTCCATAGCATCTCCCACTCTCAGGGGAACTTGCCTGCTTGCAGTATGATTGTGAAAAATCTAATACAGAGTGCTTTTCCTGGTAATGTACAGGTTAATAAAAACTTCAATCAGACTTAGAACTATGCAACTAATTTTGACAGATTTATTATAAATCATTCTTACTGGTAATGCACAGGTTATTAAGAATTTATATTAGTGTTAGGGACCCTTGAGATGTGGTCTGCCGTGTAGTGGCTCAGGGGCTTACAACACTTTGGCCAAAATGTTAAACTAAAAGACCATTTTATTTATTAGATATCTATACATATATATTTAGGCACTGTACCGTGTATAGGTTTCACTGAATGTGCACTGAGCTCTGTCTCTGTTTCATGTTCTGTCTCTGGTTTTAAATACATACAAAAATGCACAGAAATATATAGTCAGACACACACAGACATACATACACACACACACCCAGACATACATACGTAGGCACACAAAAACAGATATATATATATATATATATATAAATATATATAAAGATGAAGCGGTTACCGTCCCCAGAGACCCCTGCCCTAAGTAACATATATCGTCCCCTAGCCACAATCACCCACCATAACCGTGGCACCCAAGTGTAATGTTGGAAATATATATAATATGTATGTTTCTTCCGAAGCTGTGTACCAGTGGTGGGATCCTATGTTGATGGGGTTATGTGCCACATTTAGACAGGACGCGCTTTGACCTGGAGAGGGGCGATCTGGTAGATTACTGGTGGGAGAACTGCAAATTTACCCCAGAGCAGGAGGCAGAGGTTACAAGGAAGCGTAGCCAAGATAATGACCAGGGGCTGTTTATGCAACCAGAGAAGGAGGAGGATTTTTATGCTTCCCATGGGAGGGACCACTATTCTGGGTGTTGATAGGCAGGACGTGTGGGCAGAATCTCATGAAAAGTAGCCATGCAGAGAGAGTTCTAGTCCAACGGGGTATGACTACCCTTATCTCCTTTAAGTGCTCATGAGAACCGCAGAAGCTCATAGGGATGAGTGGGTATGGGCGACAGTTGTAGAATACATGGCTCCTAAGTACAATACCTCAAGGAGTGTCGTGCGGAATACCTGGTTAAGGTCTGGCAGGTGGGATGTAATATTCACCTGGATAGGGTGGAATATGTTAGTGAGTACGGCAAGAAGAGGTGCTACTCAGTGACAGTGCCTGATAAGGAGGGTAAGCTTGTACGGAAGCCAGACCCTGATCACTACTATTGACACGGCAGGGGCAGTGCTGGAAATTGTAAATGTAGATTACAGCAGGATATGTTCTGCATGTTGAGGCGGGAAGTACATACAGCAGGCACTGTACTGCAACCGGGCGAAATGTTCTCTTGGATTGGAGGAACCAGTAATGCCAAAAATTTTAATGTATTGTATGCATTGTATTTTATGTGTCTTGTAATTCTGTGGGCCGGCACAATTATTGGTGGTGCATAATTATGCTCCTCATGCGGGGTCGTGAGGAGAGTTTCCCTAGAGGGACTGTTGTGTGTGTGTGTGTGTGTGTGTGTGTGTGTGTGTGTGTGTGTGTGTGTGTGTGTGTGTGTGTGTGTGTGTGTGTGTGTGTGTGTGTGTGTGTGTGTGTGTATATATATATATAAATATATATATATATATGCGCTATGTACATTAATGGCGCTATATAAATAAAGACATACAATACAATATATATATATATATATATATATATATATGTTTGGGGTGATAACCAGCTTAGCTAGCTACTCAGTTAGAAAGAGCCGGAGTAAAGGTTTAGTTATTCTCCAAAGTGGAGTAGGCCTTTATTTTGTATATTTTGCCTTGTTAAAGGAACAGGCGCAATAAAGCCAAGATTTCATTTCACCCTAATCGGTCTCTATTAAATATACCTCTGCACACATCTCTTACAATACATATGTAGACAGACATACTGAGAATACTGGAAAGCTCATGTCTCCCTGAATAGCAACACATGTTGCACTAACCACATAAAATATTAATACATTTCAAGAGTTCTTAGGCATGTCACACTGCACATAGGAGATCTTTACCATATCACAAGGCAATCTTCCTAAGTCAGCGGATCAATGGTAGTCAGTTAATGTAGAATTCCAACACAAAATATTAGATGTTTTGGGTCCATACAGTACCTTGAAGTTCGAACCTTCTTCAAAACTATGATGCAATGAAAAGTGCTTACCTTTATATAACCAGATTACCCCATTATGTGACGTCATATTGGGGACCTCTGTAACACAGTAGCTCGGCTGGAAATTTTGACTGAAGAAGAGAGTTATCTGATTATATAAAGGTAAACACTGGTGGGCCATTTCATTGCAGCATAGTTTTGAAGAATGGTCAAAGTATGGAACTAAATTGTCTAACTTTTTGTGATGGACTTCCACATTTACTGACTACCATTAATCATATGATTTGTGAAGGGGCACCTTTTTCCCATGGTAAGGTTGCCTTGCATGTATATTAGAAATATGTCCTGTGTTCAGTCTGACATGCATATGAACTTCTGAAATGGGCTTATATATTATATGTGGTTTGTGCTGTTGAAGAATATATTTATGAAGAATTTGACACAAGCAATGAAGTAATTTTTACCATACCCAGGGATATACTCACATAAGTTAACAAAGGAATTGCAAAGTGATACAGTATGTTCTGCCTCTTACAGGAGCGTGGCATACATTTGGTAACTTTGGAATGGATAGAGTAATATATCTGTGACTCACGCTCGTGTCTGATAGGAGGATAGAATTTGCATCTCCTAATAGAAATAGTAACATGTGCAAAAAAGATATAGCTGATGTGTGTTTTATATTTTATATTTACACTGCTTTATATTTCTGTGACAGATATAGACACAGACATCCACAGATAAGCTGACAGATTCACAGAGACGTATTAAGACAGAGACATGCAAGTTCCATTCCTCTCCCTCCAGCTCACTCTGTGTCCTGCTCGCTGAGCAAAGCTTCATTGCTCTGATATGTTCTGGGGAGTCACTGGCCGGTCCTGTCTGATTAATAGAGGTCAGAGTGACCAACCGCTGCTCTGCGGGCAGGACACAGATTGAGGAGGAAAGTTTGTCCAATGGCAGGTGACTATTTCACGCCCTGGATCTGGAATGGGAGAGAAATGGGGCTTCCTGAATCAGTGGGGGCCCAAAGCACCTGCTTAGTCTGCTTATATGGTAGTAGCACCTGTGCTTACACCCCATTCTAGTGGGTACAACTCAGTAAATATGGACCATAGTCCCCAGGATGGGTTGTATAGGTAGCTACCTAAAATATGCTTAGAAGTCTGTCTGTTAAACGTGGGTGAATTATTATATTATTTATGCATATAGTAAATATATAATAAGTAATGGGCTTTATTCTGCATTATACTTTTATAATACATCACCTTCTGCTTCTCTTTTTCTGTTACAGATTGTTTGGTGTTTTCCGCAAGATGGAAAGTTGCTTCATGTTTTTTGGTATGATCCATTAATTTTTTCTTGACCTGCAGAGTAGAACACTTAAAGTGATTGAAATCAAATCCTATTAAAAGAGTCGCTGTTCCAAACAAACCGAAAAACAATGTTAGAAAAACAGCTCAACTCCGTTATAGCGCGATCCATTACAACGCGAATCCGCTTATAACGCGATGTGAGTGTGGCTCCCAATAATATGCAGATCTCCTACAATGCCGTTTTCTAGCCTCGCTGTGCCTTGCTGAGGTGACCAAGGCTTGTCATGTGCCAGGTGGCAGGCAGCTTGCTGCCTGCCCCCCCACCCCCCTCTCCTTGGCTCCAGAGTCAAATGACGTTGCGGGGTCATGTCATGCCATGGTAACGCGATGTCACGTGACCTTACAGCGTCATTTGCCGCTGGTTACCATGGCAACGCATCGCTCTGACGCTCTCTGTTCAGGGGGATCTCTGTCAGTCTTATCCTACCCCCCACTGTGCTGTCAGAGAGCCAGGAAAAGCTTCATGTATTTAATCCCTCCAGTTCAGTTTTTAACCCCCCATCCCCATACACACACACACACACACACACACACACACACACACACACAGACACAGGCACACATACGCACACAGAGACACACACACAGAGACACACACACAGAGACACACACACACACACACATAAACACACACACACACACACACACACACACACACACAGACAAACTGTCTCTTTAAGGGAGCTGGCTCTGATTTTCCTCTCTCTCCTTATCAGCCGGAAGCTGGAGGCAGAAGCAGGGAGAGGAGAGAGCTGCCAGCTGCTGCTGATGCCGGGTCAGTCCTGTGTGGGGGTGCCGCTGTGCCACCTGGTCTCGGACAGCAGAGACAGTTTTCCCCTCCAGCGACTCCGGAACCCCTGAGGGGTGCAATGTTTGTGTAAAAAATATTTTTTCCGCGATCCGCATATAAGCGATCAGATTATTTGGACCCCAAGCACTGCGCTATAACGGGGTTCAGATGCATTAGGAGAGAAGATAGTTTTTTAATTTCAATTAATCAAATGTGACAGCTAATTTGTCTTGAGGTAATAAAATAAACTTGTAGTAGCATGCATTAAAATAGTAGAGTGAAAACTGTTGAAAGAGGTATTGCACACTTAATCTAATCATTATCATTTTTTTAATCAAAATTCCACATGCATGCAGTACAAACAAATGTAGCCGGCCAATAATCAATATGCTCTGAAGCTAGAGAAGATTTTAGTGCAATCCATTGTAGCTTTTACAGTGCCGGTTCTCTAGCGGCATCAGTGTAACATCGGAACTCTAGCACTTACGCTTCATGTGATCGTCCAAGAGGTGGTCACATTATGCAACCAGGTCCCCAGATGCCAAAATCAGAAGTGGGGGGAGCAACCCCTAACAAACCAGCAAGTGTCCATGGCGTACCTGGTATGTTACAATGGCCCCGGGCGTGCCAGTGGCCATATAATACCAGGTACGTCATGACTAATGAGGACATTCTAAGGCTGAGTCCATGCTGCCTTCACCCGCGCGGGAAGCGGGTGCCTTTTTAGGACATGCTAGATGCTCTATTGGGGGGCGTGTCTAGGGGCATGTCAGTGATGTGACGGAGCTGGTTCGCACTCATTTGGCAAACCGCTCACATGATCTTCCCGTCGCGCTGAGAAATCAGTTTTAACTGATTCCTCGCGCAATGCGCACTCCCTCCTGCAGTTACGCACGGACGCCTCTGCGCGGTCTGTGGCAGCATGGACTCAGCCTAAAGATTAATGGAGCTGAACTTTTCCAGCACTAGAAGGTAACTTTACAGCCAACTGAATAGGGGTCATACCTTTCTATCCAGATAAGGCAAAATTAGTGGTTGGTCTCACTTATGATTCATCCAAGAAGTGAACTATTGTTTGTAAGTAATAATAATGGGTGTTTCTTCTATAGCACTGCTAGTGTACATAGGATAGTACAGAAAAAATTTGCAGGCCCATATCTCTGCCCTGCAGAGCTTACAATCTATTTTTTGGTGGCTGAGGCACGGGCACAAGGAGCTGATACTCCTGCTTTAAACTTTGTGCTGTTGTTCTCAGAGTTTGTGTCTTTACTCACTGAGTCACTCCTTCCTTCTGCCCAGTAGGTTCTCAATGAACATTATCTTTTATTTTTAATAGCAGTAGTATTATTATATGATCGAAATGCAAATAACTGAATCAAAATTGATCATTTTCCCCATTTGCAGTTATATGCCTGTGAACCAAACTGTATCTTTTTGTTAATTAATGTTGAAACCCTTACAAGAAATGAGCATATACTGTATAACATATATTCAAGAAAAAAAACACAGGTATTTAAACAAATATACAAGGTACAGCTCATAAATCATTGGCAAAAAACATAAATCAGAGAAACGAGCAATGAAATACCTTTATCTGCTGGCGCCAGTTGCTTAATACAGAATTTGTCATCTTCTCAACATCATTATCTAGCTTTTGTGTAAAAAAAAAGAGGCACTGTACATTGTTTTTCTTTTTACAAGTATACAGCATGTACAGATGTAGCAAATGTTATTACTCCTGTTAACGCTGCTTAAAATGGAATTATTGTGTGTGGTAAAGAGATAACACTTGTTAGCATTGGTTTCAATGGATAAATATTGACGTAGTGGTATCGCGTTGTATTAATAGGTGCAGTGGCGCCTGCTACATGATATTACAGTCAGTTTCTTTACTCACTGAGCCACTCTCTCTTCCTGTGCTGAAGGTCATTGCAACTATACTGTTTGTGAAGGGTAGAGAGAGGCCTCTGCATAGGATAACACCACAGCTGTTGCCTTCTACAGTAGAGTCTCGGTTATCGACCTAAATGTGACCAATACCGTGTCAGATAACCAAACATGACGGATAATACAGAAAGTATTATCCGACATTTGCGCTCCCCCCTCCCCCCCTTTTCACTTACCAGGCTTACCAGCAGCTGCAGAACAGGAGGACCGAAGACCACGGGAGTGGAACAGGAGGAAGACAGCTGGCAGTGGGAGAAGAGGACCATGTCAGCGGAGGGAAGAAGTTAAGACAGCAGGAGATGGCAGGAGAAGACATGTAATCAAAGCAGAGCAGCACAGGAGAACGGCAGGGTAGGAACGCCGGTCAATTTCTGGTGTTACATCACGTTACTCCCCTGCCATTCCCCTTTGCTGTTCTGACCCTGCTCCAATTACATGTCTTTTCAAGCCACCGCCTCCGCCTCCGCCACCACCACTCGCTGCCTCAACTTCTTTCTTCTGCTGACATGGTCCTCTTCTCCCGCTGCCAGCTGTCTTCCTCCTGTTCCGCTCCCGTGGTCTTCAGTCCTCCTCTTCTGCTTCCGCCAGTAAGCTTGGTAAGTGAGAAGGGGGTGGGGAGATGTCGGATAAAACGGAGTGTCAATTAACCGAAAATTGGATAACCGAGACTCTACTGTATTATATTGGGGGGAGAGTATATTAGGCAAGGCTATGCAGATTAGTAACAGTAAATGATACAAGATAATACTTTTTGTCTAGTTTTCTGTAAATATGACAGGTATTTGATGGTTGGAAGTCTGCGGTTCAAGCCAGCAGAGAATTATACTGCAGCATATCATTTTATGTGAGAAGATCCCAAATGTGATTCTTTCATAAAATGACACCATGTCATAAAACTATAATGAGATGAAGCATGTGCACAAGACCTAAGACCTTTAGACTTTGAGATTTCAATGTAGAATTATATGTGTTTGGTGCTGCTAACAATGATCTATATGCACATGCGTAATTGTTACACTTTATTCAATGCCATAAAGTGCTTACCTTTTTTTTCCTCTTCTCCTGCTCTTCTAAAACTTGATTTGTTGGCTTTATGGCTTCCAGTTGTATTGCCATGCCAAGATTTCTAGGGGAAAATGTACAAAACGTGTCAAATTGTACTCATGTTTATTAAGCTTTAAAATGTAAAAATGATGGAGTAGGTATAACCTACCGTTTGCTCCTTTTTATTGGACCAACAAAAAATAATATATACATTAATAACCTGCAAAGTTTATGAGTTTATTAAAATCTAGTGGAACAAGTTTCTGATACTAAATATTTGAGTAATGATGTAATATATTTGAAAGGCTTACTTTTGAAAAGATCAGAAAGGCTTCATCAGAAAACCAACAGTGCGAGATTCTACTGTGTTTAAATGAAATCATGCAGTTATTTGAAATGATTTGTATATACACAGAATGTATTACACTTACTTTAGTTCTTTTTTTAACTCCATTATCTAAGACAATTGGGCTACTACCTTTTATTTCTCAGGTAGTCTGTCACTAAGTGTATTATCACTTTAATACACTGGTGGGATTCAGACGGTTTGCACCAGTTCGTGCAAACCTGTTCCTAAAATTTCACAAGTTCGCCGAACCGGTGCTTAATTCTCTCACCTGTCCGGGCAGCGGGCAGCGTCTACCAGCATCTCTAGCATCTTTCACCTGCAAATCTTCTCAATATGGCCGCTCGGCATCACGACGTAACGCGGCTTTGTGTTGTCATGGCAATGCGGTGCCATGTGGCCGCTGCCCGGACAGGGGAAAGAGTTGCAGGGGGAAGATGACGCGAGGACGCCGCTGAAGGTAAGAAAAGAACCAGTTACTAAAATTTCTGAATCCCACCATGGCTTTAATACCATTACCTCCTTACGTATTGTGGAGTGGATTTTTTCTCACTCTGCCTACACAGAATAAGCCCAAATGCTACTCTGAAAGCAGGAAACATGGGAAGTTATTCTGCAGAATGCCAATAATAATATATTATTTGGCAAAACTTACTTGTGCACTTCGGCTGTTGTCCTCATTTCTTGAGAAGCGCATGTCCATGCATTATTAATGCAACTAAATGTGAAATACACAAAAATAAAAGAACAAAGAATAACGTGGGGATGTAATCCATACGAGTCTGGTGATGTCAGATCCCTTAGCATATGAGAAAGTGGGGCATGTAAAGGGGAGTGGCAGTCATTGGACCACAAGCCTTATGAAAGGTCGGGATGCCCTAAAACGCTGCTGGTTGTTGGCAGTATCGACCTGTAGGCTTTGTGTGAGAAGGCTTAAAACACAAATAAATATTTTAAATTAACTACTGTACAGGTGCATCATCTCTTTTTTAACTACATGGGAGTACTGGCCTATATTAGATTTGTTTAAGAAAAAACAAAAAAGAGAATCCATCCTTCATTTCAACTTGATTTCATTGTTCAACTTCTTAGGGTTAGTATGTGTGCTTTCACAGTTGAAGGTATTGGTAATTTAGTGCAGATCAGGAACCTTCAGTGGGGGAAGATAATACACCAAGGCGATATTCAATATGAAATGTTCTTCTCCTCGTCAGGGAAACTTTCAGCCCTATTCCTTTGAATGGAGCTAAAAGCTTAATTTGTTTTTCTTACTCACTTTTTTTTCATGTTGTCCAATGCTTTCGTCAGTTTGTTTGCTACTTTTTCGAGTCCTTTAGCATAATTCATTTCTAGGTTAGACCTGCAGTATTAACAAGATGTCAACTACATGAGTTGGTAAGTGTTAACGTTAATAATATTGCAGCAAATAATTAATCGGCAATGGCGCCGATCAGGTCAATATCACACGGAAAGTCCCATTGAGGTCTGGGGGAGTTTCCGTGCGATCGTGCCCTGATCGGCACTTTAATGTATAACCCCCATGCATCTTCACTAGAGACGTGCAAACTCTTCACCGGAGTTTGATAACATGTCCAACAGAACTGTAAATTGTGGCTTAATAATTTGCAAGGTCATTTTGCCCTCCATGTATTGTCAATTATTGCTTGTTTTTAACTTGTGATCTCACACATAAGGTTTTCTAAATAATAAAATAGTTATACACACCTTTGCTGTAGGACAGACATGAGTGATTTACAAAAAATCTCTCCATTTTTAGAAATATTCTTTAGGTCTTGATACACTCTTTCATACTGACAAAAAAAGATGGGGAAAAAAACAAATACACATTGAAAAACAAATACTGTACGTGTATATATATATATATATATATATATATATATATATATATATATATATATATATTGTTTTTTTGTTTTTTTTTGCAGGCATCATAAATTTGTTATAAAATTATGTTCTGTTCTAGTTATTAATAATACATGAACAAATCCATATATAGAAATATTTCATAAATGTAACTGGTTACACATTCAGATACGGAATGAAAACAAAGCAGATATAAATTACATTGTATGATCTAAGCTTTACCAACCTAATAAACTATAGTACTGTATGTTTAAATATGTATTTGCACCAATTCTACAAGCTACAGTACTGTAAGTGTAGCAATAATAGAAACAGCCGCAATACACCCCAAAAACATTGTAATTGTGCAATGCCTGTTATTTTTCCCATTGTAAAACAAATGTTAAAACAGAAAAGGAATACAGTCATTTATTATAGAAAGGGACACAAATATATATATATATATATATATATATATATATATATATATATATATATATATATATATATATATATATCCTTATGGAGATAAAGTAGTGATGCAATTGTAAGTAGAGAGCAACAATTAAGGGTTTCATTTTATTGAAAGCAACCTTGTAAAAACAAATGTAGGCATAGGAAATTATTCTTGCCCACTGTAAATTTGATCTGGAGTTCACTCACAAATGCATACACTTACAAAATGTATTTATATTCACAATTAATTGCTGTGAGCATTAATCCATTTAATTGTCAATTTATAGTTATTTTTTGTAAGATGACACCATAATTAAAATCCTTAATAATCATAGAAATTGAACAGTGAAGTAAGAGTATATGCTAAATTTAATCAAGAATACACTGCAGAAGACATTAAATACATATGACACGGTATTCAATGCCTTGCAAGCAGCAAACAAGTTCAATTGAATCCTGCCCCTGCCTGCAATGAGGTTAGAGCCATTAATATCCTAAAACAAATATTGCCTTACTTACCGTAGAACCTGTAAGAGGGTCTTTCATTTTGAAAAGGTACATTTGCTACATATCCATTAGAAAATGAAGGTGAGGCAGAAAAGGTGCAATGAATTGTGGGAGTAATTGCACACCAGTCACATGATTGCTGAGGTTTAATATATATCAACAAGTGGCGATAACAAATATTTCAGAAGCATAGTCACTGTGTAACCTGCAGACTAGCTATAAGAAAATGATCTTTTACCTCTGCCTTCTGGCAGCTGCATACTGTATGTGTGTTCTGGGAAGTGAACAGTAACTTATTACCAACTAAACGTAATGAAATGATGCCAACTCATTCTGGCATGGACTTTAGTCCTATTGCTCATGTTAAAGTCGGTATTACTTCTTCCTTAAGAAAGAGGTGACTTTTAATGTCCTAGTTCTGTATTTCAAGTTATCTTTGGGTTATGCCATAGAATTGTTTATCATAAAGTTGAACCATTCCATGCCATATTATTTTCCTGTACATGTACACAAAGGAAAGTACTTGCTTTGCAGTATTGGTCACATTGTGAAAAACATTTGTGAGTCATAAAGAGTTTGTTTAATAAAAGTTTTTAAAAAAAAATAGTTCTATAAGCTAGATTTGTCAAATGTTATTGCATTTTAAGAGATGTGTGTAATAAAACATGTAACCTACCTTTGGGGATTGCTATTTTTATTTAAACATCGAGGGCCTTAAAGGGTTAACACTATGTGCCTGGGAAGTGTAACGCCCCTCTCCAATCAAGTGGTACAGGGTAACTAGGCAGAAACCTAGCCACACCTACCTTCTAGAAGATGGCTAGGATGTCACATGGTATGGGATGACTTTTTAGAATCCATGCCACTCCCTCTGTAGGCAATATGTCACTAGTCGACATAAACAGTGAAGCTAGAAGATTCTAGATTCAGAACCCCTAAGGAGGTTAAGTAGTGGGATCTCACTGTGAATAATGTAAATAGGTTCAGACGATAGTATACAGTATGGATCCTCTCTTATTGTTTCATAGAGAGGGACAGTACACTAGTTAGGTAGCATCCCAAAGAGATGGCTCCCTGCAACACTAAAGGTTCATGGAGAGGCAGCCTAGGCCCAGAGGGGACTCAACAGACTGTAGTCCCCAGGCATAGTCAAACAGCCCCATCAGTGGGTTAATAGCTGGCCTCATTACAAGAAGCCACAAGGTAGAATGCAGTGCCTGAGAGGGAGGTTGGGGGGGAGCCTTATCCCTGGCAGATATGTTCAAGAGTGTGTCTTCCTCTGGGAGAAGGTCTGGACCTGTTGTCTGCGTGTTCGTCCTCTGGCCACCCCTCCGCGTTCCCCCTCTCGGAAGGATACAAATTAGCACTTAATGAGACGTTATTTTCAAAGTATGCGGTAATTAAAAGCTTGTAGGAGAGAAGAGGAAAGAAAAAGGTTTTTTTCTCTCTCTCCTTCCTGAGACAGCAGTGGGTGTGGTTAGTTCATTTCTAACCTAACACACCTGATGGGTGTCCCTATTTAAACAGAGGTAGCTCACGAATCTTGAGCTTGCGTGTGCTGATCTGCGTGACTGGTTGATTTCAAGTGCTGGTTCTATTAAGTGTGCAATTAGAACTAGAAGGAAAGGGATGTGCGGTGTATACTGGTGTACAGGGGTTGCTGAATTTGGGGAGTGTGCAGTGGGTTCATTTATTTTCAAAGTGTGTGGTAATTAAAAGCCTGTACGAGAGAAGAGGAAAGAAAATGATTTTTTGTTTTTTTCTCTCCTGCTTGAGCCAGGAGTGGGTGTGGTTAGTAAATTGCTAACCTAACACACCTGGTGGGTGTCCCTATTTAAACAGAGGTTGTTCACGAATTATGACCTTGTGTGTGCTGATTTGCATGACCTGTTGATTTCAAGTGCTGGTTCTATTAAGTGTGCAGTTAGAACTAGAAGCAGTTTGAACAAGGAAGGGATTAAACAAGATATAGTATATTGAAGTACAGTTTATTGTTAGTACTTATAAACTTCATAGTTGCTAGAATGAGCAGGATTGAAAATGTCACTCAATACACATCTTGCCACATGCACATGGAGCAGCTGTTCCAAGGAGCATACTGCTGTGAGAAGTGTGAGTGGTGGTCTCTTTAGAGTCAGAGATTGCTGATCTGAAGAGGAAACTTGCAATATTGAGGGACATTGACAAACTTGAAAGGGGTTTAGTGCTCACTGAGCAGGCCCTTGCTTCGACAAGTGGTGCAGATGGTGGTCGCTGTTAGTGAGGAGCAGGTAGGTAGCTGGGTAACAGTTAGAAGGCGAAGCAGGGGCAATAGGGAGAGGCAGACCAGTTCTGAGCTGACCCATCCCAATAGATTTTCCATGTTGAGTGAAGATATTGGGAGTGTAAGGGCAGAAATGGCAAGGCTGGGGGAGAATAATTCCTCTAGCAGCCAGGGGAATAGTTCTTCCAGCACAGAGGGGACTCAGTATGCTCAGATACAAAGAAAGATTGAGGTGGTAGGGGAGTCCATTATTAGGAAGGTAGATAGGACAATCTGTTGCCGTGACCGCATGAACCAAACAGTTTGTTGTCTCCCGGGTGCTCGGGTTCGGCACCTTGCGGATCGGTTAGACAGATTGTTGGGAGGGACTTGGATTGACCCGGCGGTTTTGGTACATGTTGGCACCAATGACAAAGTTAGAGAAAGATGAGGGTCCTAAAAAATGATTTCAGGGATCTAGGCCAAAAGCTTAAGACAAGGACCTCCAAGGTTGTATTTTCTGAAATACCACCAGTGCCATGCGCTACCGCAGGGAGACAGTCAGAGATTAGGGAGGTTAATGCATGGCTAAGAAAGTGGTGTATGAAGGAGAATTTGGGGTTTTTAGAGCACTGGGACTCCTTTTCTGAGAGGTGCATCTTTAATCTAGGGACGGATTGCACCTCAATGAAGAGGGATCTTCTGTGCTAGGGGGGAGAATGTTAAAAAGGTTGAAGGAGATTTTAAACTAGGATGGACGGGGGAGGGAAATGAAACAGATAACGAACTAAATAGAATAACAAGCAGCAAGACACTCATAGTAAATACAGATAATACTAGAAAACTTCAAAAGACTAAACCAAGTTGGCGCAGAAAGGAAGGGGCAGATAAGATAATAGTACAGGCTGAAAAACTTAAATGCATGCTTGCTAATGCAAGAAGCCTGACAGATAAAATGGGGGAGCTTGAATTAATAGCTACAAGGGAGCAGTATGATATCATAGGCATTACAGAAACATGGTGGGATGAAACTCATGACTGGGCAGTTAATTTAGAGGGTTATTCCCTTTTTCTGAAGGATCGAGCAAATAGAAGAGGAGGTCGAGTATGCTTATATGTTACACCGAATCTAAAACCTATTATAAGGGAAGATGTTTATGAAGATAATTATGAAAATGTAGAGACCTTGTGGATAGAAATTAGCAGTGGAGGTAAAAGTATAAAGAAAAAGTTTGAAGGGATATGCTACTGTATAAACCACCAAATATTAGTGAGATTGAGGAAGCTAAAATACTTTTGCAAATGGAGCAGGCATCAAAACTGGGTCATGTTTGCATAATGGGTGATTTTAATTATCCAGACATAGTCTGGGGCAATGAGATTAGCATTACAACAAAAGGAAACAGTTTTTTGGGGGTGCTTAAAGACAATTATATGACCCAAATTATTGAGGAACCAACCAGGAGAGGGGCAATACTGAATTTGGTAATATCAAACAATGTAGAAGTAATAGCAAATATTCAAGCCCTGGAACATTTGGGTAACAGTGATCATAATATGGTCTCATTTGAAATAAATTATCAAAAAAAGATTACTTGGGTTCATCAAAAACCTTAAACTTTAGAATGGCAGATTTTAATAAACTGAGGACTAATCTGCAAGTAATACATTGGGATGATGTTTTTGCAGGGAAAAATGTAGAAGATAAATGGGCAGTCTTTAAAACATTGTTAGAAAAGTACACTTATCAGTGTATACCCTTGGGTAATAAGTATAAAAGAAATGTCAAAACCAATGTGGCTAAATAAACAAGTAGGGGAGGAAATGGAAATGAAGCGGCAGGCGTTTAGATTCTTTAAGTCAGAAGGGACAGAGGCATTGTATCAGAATTATAAAGAATGTAACAAAAATTGCAAAAGGGCAATCAAATTAGCAAAAATGGATAATGAAGAAAGGCTTGCAATAGAAAGTAAGAACAACCCTAAAAAGTTATTTAAGTACCTTAATAACAAAAAAAACGAGGAAAGAAAATATAGGACCTTTCAGTGTGAGATGGGCAGGCAGATTATTGGAGATAAGGGAAAAGCAGAGGAATTAAACACATTCTTTGACTTTTGTTTAGCAGGGAAGAATGAATTTCAATTGTAGTGCCGCAGGAGGAAGCCACAACCTCCACTTTAATGAACAATTGGTTAACTGAGGAAGAAGTTCATAGACAGCTTGAAAAAATTTAAGTAAATAAGGCACCTGGCCCCGATGGAATACATCCAAGATTTATCAAGAAGTTAAGTTCAGTAATAGCCAAACCATTACATTTAATATTCAAGGACTCCATTTCCACAGGCTCAGTACCACAAGATTGGCGTAAAGCAGATGTGGTGCCTATATTTAAAAAGGGAGCTAGATCACAACAGGGGAATTATAGATCTGTAAGCCTGACTTCAATAGTGGAGAAACTACTTGAAGGTTTAATACAGGATAATATTCAGGAATACCTAATGGAAAACCAAACTATTAGTAATAGTCAGCATGGATTTAGGAAGGATAGAGCATGCCAAACTAACCTTATTTGTTTCTTTGAGGAGGTAAGTAGGAATTTAGACCAGGGTAATGCAGTTGATGTGGTCTACTTAGATTTTGCAAAGGCTTTTGATACGGTTCCACACAAGAGGTTGGTGTACAAAATAAAACAAATTGGAATCAGTAAAAATATATGCACCCGGATTGAAAACTGATTGAAGGATAGACAACAGAGGGTTGTCATAAATTAAACTTTTTCAGGTTGGATTAGGGTCGTGAGTGGAGTACTTCAGGGATTGGTACTGGGACCACTGCTTTTTAACTTGTTTATTAATGACCTTGAGGTTGGCATCAAGAGCAAAGTCTCCATCTTTGCTGATGATACTAAATTGTATAAAGTAGTAGAATCAGAGCAGGATGTAATTTCTCTCCAAAAGGACTTGGAGAGACTGGAAACGTGGGCAGGTAAATGGCAGATGAGATTTAATACAGATAAATGTAAGGTTATGTATTTGGGATGCAACTTACAAATTAAATGGGGATAAATTGGGGGAATTCTTGATGGAGAAGGATATAGGAGTGCTTGTAGACAGCAGGCTTAGCAATAGTGCATAAAGTCATGCAGTAGCTGCAAAGGCAAGCGAGATCTTATCTTGCATTAAACAGACAATGGATGGAAGGGAAGGGAATTATGTCCCTTTACAAAGCATTAGTAAGACCACCTTGAATATGGAGTGCAATTGTGGGCGCCACTCCTTACGCAGCAGCAGCCAATCCGCATGGATGAAACTGCCAGTCCCCTAGCAATGGCCCTGCTTTCTCCCTGCTCTGTGAGATTGCAGAACCCCAGTTGGGAACCACTGGCATAACACTTTAAAAAGGGCAGGATTTATTTACCCATATGTTGGTAAAATCAAGTGCTTGGTCAAAAGAAAAGTCCACAGACACATAATTTGGCTTGAAGTGTATCTTGCAATGTTTACAGGTCAGGAATAAGACATTTCTATATCATACTAAAGGTAGAAAAGAGAAAAATATATACACAAATTTGTGTACAATTGGTTAATGTTGCTGTAGCTACTGTGTACTACACCCTCCCAGTAAAGACAATTGTTACAAAGGAAATAACAACTCTTTTACCAGATCTAAATTCTGACCCCTAGAATTGTAACTGAACTGTTAATACTTGGAATTGTTCTGTTTACAAGTGGGATACAAAAAAGTACAACAGATGATTAGCCAATTGCAACACTGTATCATAGGCCACTCGAGACACAAGTGAACTTTAATCCAGCAAACCCCATTTGTTTAGGAATTTATGACCTGAGTGCTGGAAATATCCTGAGTTTTTCCACTCATCAGATTTTGATTAAATTCATGATTGATTAATTAGTTCTGCTGATCATGTCTTGAAACCATGGATATAAATAAAAAGGAATGACAGTAAGTAAGCAACATCCACAGAAATAGTATAGCTTTCAAATTATTGTTAGTGGTAGCATAAATCACATTTTATTCAACTGGTCTAACTAAAATTGCATACAGTACATTGTGAAACATTCCATTTCGGCAAAGGTACGACTTGGCCAGAAAATTGTCCAAAAATATGCATAACACTAAACCTAAAGCATGCCTAGGCACTAACCTTAATTTCACTAAAGAAAATTGAATGTTGGCGGGATTCAAATATTTATATTTAGGGCACTCAATGGTTCCAAGATTTCTATTAACTTCTTCCAGTGCACTGGATTCTGGCAAATCCTATCATATACAGTATAGAAAAAATAAATGCAATGATGATAGGTCAATGTTTCGGTCTACACTGAGACCATTGATAAAACTGCCCATATTAAAACTGCTGTCTATATTGGCGAGTATACCTGGAATTCACTAGATGTCAGTAAATTCTGCAAACACCAATATATTTCTGCTTTAAAAGAACATATTGTAATTGAGTTGCAAATGTATTTCACAATTAGCTCACATCTATGCAGGGGCTGGCTGGCAAATTTTAGCCCAAGGGACATCCCCAACCAGCCTGCCCCTGCATCTATGCAAATAAAATTATGATGGAGAGCCTAGGAGGTTCATTAGTTGTATGTGTAACTGCAGCTATGTTGATGATACATTCAATATTATGTAATCAGAGTAACTTCAATAGGCAAGCTGTTTCAGATATCTGTTGTTGCTACTGGTAATGAATTTTCTCTCTTTAACTTTAAGTAAAAAGGCACAAAACGTCCCTGAACAATGATATCTAATTATAAAATCTGTTTCGCGTTTTAGGGCCCTACTCAATAAACTCTGATAAAGCAGCTTTGACTTTCCAAGAATATTTTATATTCTATTATATTTTATACTTTTATAGACCTCGTTTATTTTATTTATCATGTTTTATGTAATTTATTTATTTTACGCATTTTTAATATTCTGATCTATTTATTGTAATCAAATGTATCTAATTCATGAAGTTTGTATTCATGTATTTATATGGTGGTCTTAATTCAGCATTTCTCCTTACATCACCTTTGTCCATCCTATATTCATATGATGTCTGTGATTTATTACCCATTCCTTTTCAATTTGGATTGATGTCATAACGATTTAAATTTATCATGATGATTATTATTATTATGTTTATTTTTTAAATATATGATCATCATTAAACAATCAGATTCCCATCTAGTCCATATCTATATCCTTAAACCCATATTAGTGTTATTTCTTGTATGATTCTTTTTCGATATACAGTCATAGATAGGAGTACATGCACACTGCAGTATGGTGCTGGAGGGGGGTACTTATCTGCCGGTGCACTGGGTCCAGGGAGGTCCAGACATCCCAGAGGAATACAGCGTTGCGAAGGGAGGCAGGCACACGGGCTTATCGTGGGAACCAATTCCACACTCTGATTGGCTGAAATACCATGTGATGCCGGCCATCTTGGATTTAGTGAAGTCATCTTAAAGGCAAATAAAGCACAGCCATTCTGATTGGCTGGCATCATTCCCTTTAAGTGACGTCATGTAAAAAAAAAAAATTAAATCGGAACATGGTTTTAACAGCCAATCAGGTGGCTGTTAACTATTTTGAGGCTAAATGTGACATCACAAACCCTATTTAAGACCGTGAGGCACAGGGGTTTTGCGCTGGGAGGGGAGGCACAGGGGTTTTGCGCTGGGAGGGGAGGCACAGGGGTTTTGCGCTGGGAGTGGAGGCACAGGGGTTTTGCGCTGGGAGGGGAGGCACAGGGGTTTTGCGCTGGGAGGGAAGGCACAGGGGTTTTGCGCTGGGAGGGGAGGCACAGGGGTTTTGCGCTGAGAGGGGAGGCACAGGGGTTTTGCGCTGGGAGGGGAGGCACAGGGGTTGGAGGCCCCGGCGGCAGAGGTGTGCGCTGGGAGGGGAGGCACAGGGGTTTGAGGCAGCGGAAGGCACAGGGGTTGGAGGCAGCGGGAGGCACAGGGGTTTGAGGCAGCGGGAGGCACAGGGGTTGGAGGCAGCAGGAGGCACAGGGGTTTGAGGCAGCGGGAGGCACAGGGGTTTGAGGCAGCGGGAGGCACAGGGGTTGGAGGCAGCGGGACGCACAGTAGTGTGAGGCAGCAGGAGGGGTGTGAGACACAGGGGTGAGGCAGTGGGAGGCACAGTAGTGGGAGGCACAGAGGTTTGAGGCAGCGGGAGGGGTGTGCGCTGGGAGGGGAGGCGGCGGTTTAGTACTTACCTGGGCGGGAGGTGTGTGTGTGTCACTGTTAGACCACACCGGCTAATGAGAGGTGTGCGGGGGCGGGCGGGCCAAGGTAGCCATCTCATTCGCCTGAGGCGGAGTGACGGGCCAAAGGTCCAATGTGATTGCCCCTAGACACAGGGAGACACAGGACAAACAGACACGCATATAACGGTTTGAGAAATATATATATATAGATGGTTTGAAGAGAGAAAAATGATGGCAGTGCACAATCGAAGAGAACACACAGAGGGCTGGTAAATAAGCTCTAAGAAATATTTATTGGCACATGTCGTTGATGAAGGAAAATTTGATTACTTGTATTGCAGGATCATACCGATTTTCCACCATCTCCCAAAGATCCATAAATCTTTGACCTGCCCACCTGGCAGGCCTATTATTTCAAGTATTGAATCTTTGGGAGATGAACAATCACGCTAGATAGATGTGTATCTTCAACCCCTTATATCCTCACGCCCCTCTTATTTAAGGGACACAGGGGACCTAATTAGATTGTCGGTGTGTTCTTCCATTTTCATTCCTCTGTGTTTAATATAAATATATAAAATAAATAGTGTATAGAAGAGATTCATTAACAAATACATTTTTAGACAACAGTAGAATATTTATGTATCTAGTTAGACATGTTGTGTAATACTAATGTTCATTTTCTAGAGATTGTATTTGTACAGGCATTTTAACTTTCTGTGAGTGACCATGCAGTTTATGTATACACGATTGTTTTTACATTTGTTATATTCAGTTTTCAGTCTTCCTCTCTGTGACATACAGCCCAATTTGTGTTAACATTAATCACCTGGGGCTGTTAATACATCCGTCCACCTATACCTATGGAAATCTTCATCTGTGCATTTTAGCTTTCATCTGTGTTCACACACAGGCATTGGCCGAAAATTAATTTCTTGGAATGAGGATATGCAACAAAGAGGACCAACAGTTTAGGAGTCCTCTATTTTTTGATTAAGCACCATCCGGCGTGAAATGCGTTTTTTTATCCTGTATCACATGTGCCAATACATTTTTCTTAGAGCTTATTTACCAGCCCTCTGTGTGTTCTCTTCGATTGTGCACTGCCATCTTTTTTCTCTCTTCAAATCTCAGACCAAAAACCAGCTGGAGCACGTCTATTGCGGTACAAACAAAGAGGGAGATCCTGTGAGTACCCCATTTCTTCACATTGATTATCTACCACTAATTGTATTCTATATGGAGATGACATGTCAATGGAGATGATGTCTGCAGTGCATCAGTGATGCTAATGCCTTAATATTTCAATCAAATAACACATGAATCAACAATAATTATATTGTTTCATATGTAATGATGATATATGAATTCCACTATGAGGTTTGTCTGAACACAAAACAGGACTCAAGGGGATTTATACTTCATATCCTATTTTTGTTATCGACATTCATCAGCCTTAGACTAAGGCAATGATTGTACAGTAGGGCCCCGCTCATACGGCAAGTTCCGTTCCAAGGTGCTGCCGGAAAGAGAAAATCGCTGAAAAGTGGTACATAGCATTTGCTATGTACACCGACGATTTTCCGTGTCTCCTACTCCTTCTGCGCATTCGCAGACTCGGCCGTCCCCTTCTGTGCATGCGCGAAAGGTGGGGAAGAGCTAGGATGTCTGTGGGTGCCCATGGCCTGTTGTGACAGTCCAGGGACCATCCTTGCATGAACAGCTTGTTCCTGGAACTGTACAGAAGAGTAATAAACCTGTTCCTGTTGTTATACCTCCTGCCTGGTGCAAGACCTTACTGGAGGGAGAGGTAATATGTTCTACCATGGGTGATCACTTTCAGCTCCTGGAGCCTACTGCAGATGGAGGCGCTGCACGGCTAACGAGATATGTGGGTTATGGGCCCCCGAAACCTAGTCCTGTGTCCCCACTACCATTGGCAGACGACTCAGCCCTCCTGTTACCAGCAGGTATCATGCACCACATGACCAGTAATGGCCAAATCTCCCACCAGATGGGGAAACACTGTTACATGAGCAATAATTTTATTCTCTTCTCCGGACACATTTTGGAGTGGCCTATTTAGGAGAAAAGGCCAGGAATCCATAGGGATATCTATATTCATGACCCAGCGGATCCAGATTTTTATCTTAATCCACAGGTCCGTTACCCAGGGACAAGTCCACCCCATGTGGAGGAGTGATGCTACCTCTCCACACCCCTTAGGACAAACTTGAATATAGCCAATGAGTTTTGTCCCATCACATCAACAACTTCTATGAGTTTTCCTTAATTGTGGTACAGTTAGAGCTACTAGCTGCTGTATTGAAAATGTAATCCCAATCCTCAGAGTCCAACACCTCTCCCAGATTTTCATCCCAAACACCTTTATATTTCAGGATACATGGCAACTCATTATTCGGGAAGGCAAAATATCCTTATAGCTCAGAGATCAATTTTTGCTGTGATTCCGCATTCACACAGGCAAGTTCTTTTCCCCTCAACAACAGATCAAACTGCTTAATCTTTTGGTCGTTGCTTATTTCTGTTAGTCACGTGATACTTGCCTTTGACCAATTAGAAAAGGGCTGCCTAGAAAGGCATGGAGGGAAATCTGTATTCCCCAAAAGGGTTCATTAAAAAGTTGTTATTTATTAGTTTATACTTAAATTTGAGTTTGTGCCTGAGAGAGTGAGTGAGTGCAAATTGTTTGGGTTGTCTGACTCGTACTGGTAGACAAAGCAGACTATTTATATTAGTTGGAAGAGTCGGAGAGACCTCTAGGGCAGTGGCAGATTTCCCATTAGGCCCGGGCCTACGGTTGCAACATTTTAGGGTGACAAACATGGCCTCCACCATATACATTTGCCATGCTCTCAGGGCTGTTGAGCCTGATGGGAAGTCACATATGCCGGGCGCTCCTTGCTGTCTCCTTTCTTTCTGCCACCCTCCTCCAGATTCGCAGCGTCAAATGACACTGACACCAATGATGTGTCACACAGCGTCTTATTGCCATGGCAACATGACAACGCCATCGACATTTCCAATTTACTTTTGGATATCTTATCTACAGGTTAGATATAATTGTTTCCACCAGGGCATGATTTGACCACGTTATGCTAAGAGTATTTGAGTGAGAAACTCGGCGAATCAGTGCGGCACTGGTAAATATGTAGTCTAGCTTAGAGTATGACTGATGTGGAAAGGAGAAAAATGTATACTCCTTTGTAAAAAGATGTAATTCATGCCAGGTATCCACTAAATTGAGTGACCTCTGGCCTCTTTCGAAGGCTCTAATATCTAGGGTTTTAATCCTAGGGGTAATTGAGTTGGGATTACTGGATCTGTCCATCACAGGGTCTAGAGTGAGGTCGAAGTCACCTCCTAGGATGATATAGCCTTCAGCTACACCCCCCAGTGAGTAAACAAAGTATTTAAGAATTTAGAGCTATCTTTGTTCAGGGCATATACAGTATATGTTGGCCAGGGTAAATTCTTTCCCATACTGTTCTCCCCCCACTATAATGTATCTACCATCGCTATCCATTTTTATAATTTTGTGTTTCAACGAGATGCGGTTATGGATGAATATTGCCACCCCTCTCTTCTTTACCTGGGCTGAGGAGGTTTACAAAATTCCCTAAATGATTTATCAAAGTATTTAGGAGTGCTAACATTTTTTAAGTCGATTTCTTATATTAGGAGAATATCTCCCCCCTTTTAAAAAACAATCTGTCATCACCATCGGATGTTTGTTTGGGGTTGAGGCCTTTTACATTTTGGGATATGACTTTAAGCGACATCACACAACTGCTATGGGATTGCTACATCTCTGGGTGTCACAGGACTCCAGGAGCAGAGAGGACCTTGATGGCCAGAACAGCAGGGTATAAAAGTATCGACGGGGTCACAGGCAGGGTTCGGTTTGCAGGCAGCAGGCAAGGATCATTGGAGTCACAGGCTGAGGTTGGTTACCAGTGGCAGGAAAGGATCGTCGGGTCACAGGCAGAGTTTGGTGGCAGGCAGCAAGCAGGATCATCGGGGTCCAGGCAGGGGCCGGCAGCGGAAGTAAGAACAGGGCAAGGGATCAGGGCAGGGAAGCAAGAATTGGGACCAGGGACCAGGAAACAGATGGGGCAAGATAGTTCAATAGCAAGGGCCTTTAATAATGTTAGCAGAACTCCACAGTAACAAAACAGAAACAGAACAGGGGGAGAAGCAGAAGGAGTCTGGACAGAAACAAAGCAAAGGCAAGGAGGTTCAGGAAACAGGAAACTATAAAGCAAGCAGAGACAGAAGACAGGAGCACCCGAGATGAGACAGACAGAGGAAAACCCAGAGCAGACATAAAACAACAGCACACCCAGACAAAGAAACTGGAAGAGAGGGAGACTTAGGACAATATGCCTGACAATGGGCTTACATAGCTTGTCATAGGAGGAGCTGCATTTGAGTGACAGCGGGAGGTGGTGACATCAGGCCAGGGCATGACCAATCATGAGCCAAACCTGGTGCCCTCCTCCTGGCAGTACTTAAAGGCAGGACCATCCTTAATTTGTAGGTTGTCCTTCCCCACTGAGGAAGGCAGGTCGCACAGTGGAAAGGCTGAGATTGGGCCTTTTCCAGTCCTCACTGACTCTCCCCCAAAGGGAAGAGGACTGGAAAAGGCCCAATCTCAGCCTTTCCACTGTGCGACCAGCTCCTCCTAAAGTTTGACAAGCTATGTAAGTGATTCGTGTTTGAAATTCCAAAAAGTTTGGCAGCCTTGGCTGGAACAAAAAGGAAGCCACATAGTAAAGCCCGGGACAGTACTTTTGTAGTGTCCAACACTACCCAGTATTCCCCTACAATAACGGTGGTGGTACTGATGGGGTTAGAAACTACAATTCGGGAACGTTGCTACAAGCAAAAGGCTTATGTATAATCAAGATATTAAACACTCTATGTTACCTGTATATTGTGTGAGCTCCCACCCCCCTCCTTTCCCCCATTTTACCATTGTACCCTCCCTCATCAAAAAGAAAAAAAGTTTATGTACAGTATAAATAGCAAAATATTAGATATGCTTTTTCTTTCTGGTTCTTTCACAAGACCAGTAATTCCCAAGGTAATTACAGGACAGCACCATTCAAACCAGCACTTTCAATCAGAATAAATGACCTTGAGAAACATACAGTACAATAGCAAGAATTACTGTCTGTAATAACTAAATACAGCTCTACTGATAGCAGTGAGCTTTTTGCTATTCGTGTGATTTTAGGCTGGCAGTAAGATTAAAGTAATTATAGTCATAACAGATAGTCATTATAAAAAAAGTCAGACTATGAAGAGAGGTAGGTAATGCAATTTCACAATATTTTATCTAGTCTTGAGCAAGTTTATTAATGAAAATATCACATTGTATTAAGGAAGGAAGGAAAAGTGGTTATTCTTGCATTCTAATAACATTTTTGCTCAATTTGTTAAAATACATTTAAGATTGTGTTGGGTCTGATGAAGAAAAACACATTTGTATGGGTTATTCTTTATGCTACAAAGCAACATTACGGAATTTTCACTTTTTGTTTAGCAGCTCAGATGAATAATTTTGTCAGCTTAGCATAGGGGCATTGCTCGTTTGGTTAATTCTGCCCTTTGTGTCCTTATGTCAGTGGTCATGATTTCTCAGCTAGATTTATATTTAAGTGCTGAGTACTCTTTTTGCGATACCAGATACTTTTCCTGATTTTCTCACCTATTGAATTGATAGAAAATATACACTTACCAGTCATCTGAACAGTACTTACCTTCTAAAGCAAAGGATTGAGCAATGCAAAAGGTAACAAGCGTTAAAATGTTCTAGAGTAAATTTCTTTTTGTCATTTTTTAGACTGCATAATAACTTTTGGAAGAATAATACGCAATGATGTTTGGGCTTATTACAGAATTTGAATATTTGATTACACTGAGAAAAACCAAAGTCAATCATAAAATAATGTATTACTAGCAGAATTTTTAAATATAAAATAAGATTAATTATTGTTGGTAACAGAAGAAATTATATTAAATGTTTTTCTACATTGTTGCTTCTCAGCAGTTGGAGTTTACAACTAAAATGTTCAAATTCTGGTTCTCCTTTTTCATGCATACAGTAAAGACAGAAAACATATAATATTTTTTCTATGTTTAAATAATCCGTTCCTCTCCCATACCCCCTTTTTTTTTTTACAAAGTTGGATCAAGGGGGTCCCTGGAGCTGTACCATTGATATGTAAATTCTGCAGACCACAAACTCCTGAAATACACGTCTAAGTTCCGGAGATGACATGCTGTCCACCTATGTAAAGAAAAGGAAGGGTGTGGGGGGGGGAAAAGGAGTACAGAGAACTGGTGCTTTAACACTAGTTCCTCAATCCTGGTATTTAACCTTTTCAGTGCCGGGGTTTTCGCGGCCCCAGACCCAAGGCACTTTCACGTCGTCTGATCAGTCCTGGAGGGATCACTTGACGGGACTGGTCTTCAGATGCAGGAAACGGAAGTGGAGGGAGTTCCACTACCAATTTGATGGGGCTGGCCGCTTGTCTTTTTCCTCAGCTCTGACACTCTCTTATGTGTTGGCATAACTCCAGTCAGTTATGGGACCTCTCCTCTTTTCTCTCTATACACTCTCCCTTGGTGACTTATTAATTAATTTGGCTTTGAGTATCACCTGTATGCAGATGATGTACAACTGTATCTAACCTCACAACTGGAGTACAGATTTGGGTCGGCAACAGTCTCATGGCAATCTCATCTTCTTGACAAATGTCAGTGTGTTGATCGAAACATTTGTCTGTGTGGATTAAAATTCCTTTTTTTTAATGAAGACCTCTGGAGTGCCAGTTCCTTCTTGTTTTAGGAGGATGTGCCCTGTATTATAGGTCTCCCCTGTGGGGGATGATCGCTATGCACCTGAGCCAGTTACATAAATCCAGTGAGTGCACCTAATTATTTCTTCGTCGTCTTCGTCTTCTTCTTCTTCTTCTCTCATCCTGGGGGCAGCAAGATGCCTCAAACTGAATACGTCAAAGACTGAGTTGCTCATAGTGTAAGCGAAATCAAGCCCCATTGTGTCTTTTACCATCCCAGTCAAAAACACTATAATCCTTCCAATTCCCCAAGCCTGTTGCTTAGGCATCATATTTGACTCTTTCTTTTAGCTATTGCTAAAACTTGCCACTTTCTTCTCTGTAACATTGCCAAAATTCAACCTTTTCTTTGTTTTTCTACTATTAAAATCTTAATGCCCTCCCTCACATTTTTCCATCTGGACTACTGTAATTTCACCTCACTGACCTCCCTACCTCACAGCTTTCTACCCTTTAATGTAGTCAAAATGATCATGCAAACTCTTTGCTTGCTCCCTATTCAATTCTCCATTCAGTACACAATTCGCCTTCTCTCCATAAAGGCTCTTTACTCCTTTTCCCTTCCTTTATCTCAGCTTTAATCTCTTGCGATACCCTACTTTCTCTCTACACTGAACCCGAGTCCGTCTTCTTTCCATAACTACAGCTTTCACGGCTACAAACCCTTCTCACATGCTGCACCCTACCTCTGGAACGCCCTGTCGCCCCGTACACGCCAAGCACCTTCTCTCTAAATTCAAAACCCAACTGAAAGCTCCCATTCAACAAAGCATTTCAATAGTCCTGGATGACCACTCCTCATACTCTGTAAGCTACAGTATGTTTTTATACGCCCTCTAAGCAATGTACTCAAATGTATACCTGCTGTTTCTATTTGTCTCTTCTTATGCCAATTGGATTGTGAGCTCTTCAGAGCAGGGACTCCATGTCTTCATGCACTTTTCTTCTCTGTATTATATTCTCTGTATTGTAATATTTGTAAAAAAAAAAATTGTAAAGTGCCATGTACCTGCTGGATGTTATAAAAATAAAAAAATATACATACATACAGTATAGCGATAATTAAAATGTGAATATAGGCTTCGGTAACTTGAAGAGTTCTAATTGTAGATGTGAACATTCCTTGTTTGTCAGTGCAACTATCTTAACAGTACATGTTCTATCCATACCCAATCAGAATAATGCAAATGTATTTGCCCTTTTTATCGTTTATCGTTTGATACACATACAACAAATCCTGATTTGCTTACTTGCTAGAAAAATGATACACAGATTCTTCAAGCAGTAGTGTTTTCAAGAGAATATAGTTTTATTTGTTTTTATCCATGTGTTCTTATAAATAACGTTAAGGGGAATCACTGGGTAATGCAGTACTTACACCCCCCTGAGTTTTACATGATTGGTGCAGTAGAGTACCTTATTGCTATAATTAGCGGTGAATGACATTATACTTTTTTTAATGCCCATGTATAAATTACTGGAAAACAAGGAAGCATTGAGTGTATGTTAGTTTGGATACACAATTTCTTAATGATCAAAGGCATCTGATATAGACTGTTAAACCACTTACAGATCTAGCCAGACTAACTGTTTGCACAGCCGTGAAAAGCCGCGGGATCATGAACGCTGCATCACGAGGGAAATCTCTCCTCTGGGGGTCCCATTCAGAAGAACAGACCCCCTGCAGACAGCCGCGGTTTTTACTATTCCTGGATCCACAAAATTGTATTTTTCCCCCCATGGTTTTGGGGACAGCAAGACTAGCTATATATCTGAGTTTAGTGACTACGGCCTGTAAATACGTTATGACTTATGATTCATACGACCTACGTTTCATAGAATGTTTTTTTAGAAATCTGACTTGAACCATGTATCGATAATATTAGCAGATGGTTTTGACACTAGCACAAACCTTTGATTTTACATTTGCGAAATTCAACGTGTGAGCTAAGTTATACCATAACACCTTAAGTGTACTGATAATCTGTATACAGTTGTTACGTTGACAAATTAAGCAGATGATTACTTATGCTGTAAGAATTGCTCTAAATGCAGACATACTGTAGGATCTCATCAATACCACCACCAAGAGAAAATAAGTGAAAAAGTACATCTTTTTACCTGAAAATTCAAAACAAATATAAAAATAAATAACATTTAGACTTATGAAAATGCTGTTCCCATTGCGTCAATTACTGAAACATATAGCATGCCTACATATATTGATTGGTATGCTTTCGGCATTCACAAAAAGAAAATATCGGCAGTGCACTATTAGAATGCTTTGATATTCCTAAATTGATTTCTGATGCAGAGATATACGAAGAAACTGCGTTCACACGTTACTAAATGTTTCCCATAGCAAACAGTTTGTTGTTCGATTGTGGAATTGTGTTTGATATCTAATGTTCCTCTGAATAAGTTGCTCCAATGAGGTATCCATTTATTCCATTGGCACTGTTTACACCATTGGTTGTGGCCCTGTGTGGATTTTTCATTCGTGGCCCTGAATCTTCCTCATCTGAGCTGGACTCGATATCGCTGCGGTCGTCCTTTGATACCTGGAACAAATGCAACAAGTTCTTATTGAAGATTTGGTCGAGACATTTAGTGTCATTTTTTACAGATGCAGTGGCCATTATTTTAACAAATCACTGCGCCGTTTTCGTATGCGCTGCTGTACTCCACTCGGCATTAATGCGGCCAATCGCCCCAGGCACTCGTGTTTATCGCGGTTGCTTTGTTTGAATTTCATGGATTGTGTGCAATTAAATGCAATGAAATGAATGAATTGTAATGTGTACAGTACTGTGCTACTGTGTCAATTTCAGATGTTTAAAAACCAGAACACTAAAACGCCATTTTATTCACTCGCGTCTTAAGGCGGTACGGTTGGAAGAAATCCCGCGCCATGACATGGGTATTCCGAGGTATACACCGCGTGATTTGTTAAAATAATGGCCGCTGCATCTGTATACAGGTGAAAAATTCTAAATGTTCTAATGAGGACAATTAAGGGAAACGTGAAAAATACTGTACCTGAAAAGCTTAATGACATGTACAACAGAACATTGAGTAGTAGAATAGAGCTGTGCATCAAAGACTATGCAAGACGAAGCTTCTGTTATTAGCTAGGTTAGGTAAGTTATAATTAGCCACCTAAAATACTGCTTTATATTTCAAACTGCAGCATTTATTATTCTGAATATTTCACGTGATGTACTATTCTGAACATTTCAGCTAAATGCACTATACTCCCTTCATAACCTTTTCTGTATACTGAAGAAGTTTGTTGCTATAAATTGCTCTTCTATTAGTTTACACAAACTTTACAGGGTATTTAATTTTGTATTTGCACTGTTATCCTGTGTCTGATTCAATCTCACTTAAATATCAACATCGCATTAAAACAGTGAGTCGTGTTGACCGGTTATGTTCAAATCATCACTGTTCAAATTCCACTAGCTAATACATAACAAAGTCATGTTAAAATAATGGATGATGCTTTTTATGTCCAGCATTTTAGTCAGTAGATTAACACAGAAATGACAGCTGCAAGACATTTTAGTGTCAATGCAGTTAAACGTACAGTACCAGCAGAACGAGTATGTTTCCAAATTGTATGTCTTGCAGCATAATCCGTGCAACTTACATGCAAAGGATTCCACTTTCCAGCCTTCCACGGTAGCACAAGGGAAAGAACACACACATCATGGTGAGGACGCAAAATGCAGGGGAGATGGTTTTTATAGGTTAACAACGTATATTTTGAATTTTTCCACAGCAATAAACAAGGAATAGATCACAAAGCAAATAACCAAAGCCAATAGCAGAAGTGAAAACGTATTAAGATACATATATGATAATGATGGAGATTCTCAGCACTCAAAATAAACGACAGTGCAACAACGGGTTTATGCCAAAGAATAAAGTCATATATTTGATATACAATATACAGCTCAACCCCTTTATAACGCTGTGCTTGGGGTCCAAAGAATCACATCGTGTTATAAGCGGATCGCGTTAGAAGTAATGTACAATTGTGTGCATTGTACAATAAAGTATTTAAGATACCAATAATTGTGTTGTAAAGTATTCATAAATATGAAAATTGGGAGCCACGCTGGCATCGCGTTATAAGCAGATTCGCGTTGTAACGGATCGCGCTGTATTACTTTATTCTCTGGCATAATCCCGATGTTGTACTGTCGTTTATTTTTAGTGCTGGGAATCTCCCCCCTTTTTCGATATTATTTTGTAGGAGGGTTAGGATCCCTCCATTATTCCCATGCACCACTAGAACATTTTACTAGTCATATCTTGCCTCAATTGAGTGCTGTCTAGACACCATATTTCTTATATCTGATAATGATGTATGATATTTAATCGATGAGTAAATGACCCATTAATTTGATCAAATGTGAGATCCACATGCTGTCCAGGGTAAATTACTAAATCTCCATCTCTTTAGAGCTGTGATTGTGGTTGAATATTTTGAAAGAACTAATAATTCTCATCAATGTAGTATTGAAGGGTGGATTAAATGAATATTGTATGTACTGTATATGCTAATAGGTACAGCTTTAGCAGACGTTATTTAATTGTAAAATCACTCACAGCTCTATTGAACTGCGAAACGCACGGTAAAACACGTGATGCAGTAACACATAATCGCACGGTAATGGGTGCAATAAGATCTGCTACATCTGCAGGACATCTCATATAGTGAACTTTATTGAGTATATGAATTATGTAGAAACAGTGTATGAACATTAATACAAAAATCATTTTGATAAGGTATTCTTACCTTGCCTTTTGAGATTGCTTTGAAGGCAATCTTGATTATTAGATAAGACCAAAACAAGTGCAGTAATTGAAGTAGCAAAAGCAGCAGGTTAAAGACCCACCAAGATGGATAAGGACCAACGATTTCCCAGCTTTCAAACAATGTTGTGTTTAGTATCCTAAAGTACACAGAGACAAAATGAATGTATATGTTTATTATGTGACTATAGCATCTACAGTAGGTTATATAGCAGGTGTTCTTGGGAGGCGGTTTATCTTTTACACAATACTAGATAAGATAAAGATATTAAAATATGCTTACCCAAAATATGTACAATACTTTGTTTGCCAGATGGCAGTTAGATATTAAAAACATGGGGGTTATTCATTACAGTGCAAAAATGAACTTTCAACTGTGCAAATAGGGTTTTAATAGCAATATTGTTTATATATAATTAGTACTGAATGCAGCAAGATCTCCCAGTCTGCACTGATGTTATATATTATTATACTATAGTATGCAGTGATGTGCATAGAATTTTTTAGGCACACTTCCTGCCACTTAAAGCAGGGGTGCGCAAAGTGGGGGCAGCAGAATTTCCTGGGGGGCAGCAGAATTTCCTGGGGGGAAGCGGCCGCTACAGAGGTCCCACGCTCTCCCCCAAGGCACTTAAATTACGTTCCAGGGGGATAGTGCGAGGCCTCTGAAGCTACTCCTACCTGATCTTTGGTGATGCATCGCCATGGTAACCTGCATCCAATTACGCCGCGGGGTCACATGATGTCATGTTGCCATGGCAACGTGACATCACATGACCCCACAACATCATTTGACGCTGGATCCTTGCAGGAGGGGGGGGGGGAGACGAGAGGTGAGAAGACAGGGGGGGGGGGGGCGCAGGGTCAAAACCTTGCACACCCCCTGGCTTAAAGAACACAATCAAATTTGATTCCTGAGGCACGAGGAGATAAAGGGACTTGCTCACGGACCGGGATATGAACCAGACTCTCCTGCTTCAAAACCAATATAATTGTTTTTAGGAGTGCTTTTACTCATTGAACCACTGCTTCAGCCAATCTTTTTAGCACAAGTGAATGACTAGGATCCGTGTTGTAAAGTGGGTGATGTATCAAAGTCTCCCAGCTAAAAAAAAGTGGTGCAAAAACTGCTGAGATTTTTTTTAAAGCATTCCATTAAAAACAGTTCAAAGAGATTTTGATACATAACTTCCAAAGTATTCTGGCTGCAGAACTGTTGCAAAAAACAAACAAAACATTTGCATGTTCTTTGCAACTGATTGATGCATCCTTTTATTCAGCTGATGTTGTCAAACAAGGCAGCAAGGGAATATCATTTCATTGTATCTCTAATCACAGCAGCATGCTCTCTATGAAAGAACACTAACAAACTGTGGGCCATGTGATGGTAGGGGCAGCCTTGCAAGCACGTTCAAGCGGCAATCCAAGTCGGCGATTTTGTTTTGCGATTAGTTTTTTTTTTACCATAGGGTTGAAGTAGGGGGTCTCCAGAGCTAAACCCTGTTAATTTCGACTTCGGGGACCCCCTGCTTCCATATTAGATGTCGGTAGCCACTCTGCTCAGCTAGCGGGGATCGCGTAAAGGCAGCTTTTCAAAGTTCTCGCGCCCTGCGGATCAATAGTAAGATGTGACATCATCCGGTGCGACTTCCTCTTGGCCCGGGTGATGCGGGAGCTTTGAAAAGCAGAGATATGTATCTCTGGAATCAGAAATTAATGGGGCTCAGCTCCAAAGACCCCCTGCTTTATACCTATGATAAAAAAAAAATCACCCAAAAAATGTGCTGGCTTGGATTTTTCCAGAAATACTACACCCCCCCCCCTTTTTTTTAATATAAGTAATGCATGTGACAGTATAGACTTCTACATTCTTGCCTAAGCTGGCAATGGTTTGGTGCTACTGTTATAAATCTGTCAAGATCCTGATTCTGTCCCTGACGAAATCGCTGCCTTCTAACTGTGTGCTGCAGTCTGTGAAATGCTGCAGCCGATATGTAACATTATATTACTAAGTGTAACACATTATTGTTACCGCTTTCAGAGTAAAAAAAAAAAAACGCAAAACGCAGAGTTCAAAAAGGTGTGTGTGAGCGCCTGTTTCGAAAGAGGAAGTGGATATGACTTTCTAAATGGTTGCTACAGCAAACAAACAATGATCAGTAAATAAAAAATCATTAAAAATGGGATTATCTAATACTACAGAATTGATTTATTTAGAAAAAATCATATAGGATGTTCACGTTTTGCTGCGTTAAGCCCGGTGGTTGCCCCTACCCATCAAGATGGCTACCCGTGCTACACTTTAACATGGCCATCTTATGTACAGTAGCTGTGTATTTTGCTGTTGTGTACTTTGTAACAAGACTCCATTGTGTTAATTTACTTAACCAGCCCACACACAATGACGTTTTGGGCTGTAATGTTATTTGGGATAGGTGAAATGCTTGGGAACACTAGGGAAGTGAGGAAGTGGGAGGTCTCAGGTTGGGGGAACATGTATTCCTAAAGCGGAAACCATTGTTAATCCGCCAACTCTGAGGCGTCTAACTTTGCGGGAGATATCTTGCTGAAACTGGGAACCGAAGCCTGGGTTTTAGCCCTGCCAGCTTGATTACAATTAGTCAGTTTGAATTTCCCACTCTTCTTAAGCCCACCACTGTGGGCAGTCCTTGATTGGTCCTGGGTACGCTAGCTAAGGCAGCACTCAGCACCTAGTGAGCTAGGATTCCCCCTGTAACCCTCTGTTTGGGCGAGTTAAGCTTATTTTGTGCATTTGTGTTGCTCTTCTTGGCTCCAGATGAAATAAACTCAGTTTATTTAACTCCTTCGTTGTGTCTGGTGCTTGGATCCCAGTGTAATCGTCTGGTCTTCTATAACCGGCCATATTCTGTGTCAGAAGACCCCTTACAGCCCTACTGTATTTAAGTGAATGGACCATACAGAGCCATTTTACCCAAGCCATGCTGGAAGTTTTTATAATTTTTTTTTATAGAATTGCACTGTTTAGTAAATGTCTCAGAGCTGCTCATGTTTCATGTTTGTATAACCCTTATCAATGCCACTGTTCTGGAACATACAAATTTATTGGTAGTAGCCAGATCATTTCTAGTAGTTAAACAATATAATCTATAACCACTAGATGGCATTTAGATCCAGGAAGTACAATAGAAACATCACAATTCTGTTCTTGGGAGATTTGCTCTCGTCATATAACAGTTATACAGGTTAGTAGTTCTTCTTCTATCACAGAGACCTGCAAAGCAATATGTTGTTAGCACCACCAGGAGCAAAAAGGTTAATCTACTAGTTCCTATGCTCCATTAACCACAGGATAGATAAATACAGAGCAATACAAAGTTCAAGCCAGCCATGTGTATTAATCATAACTAACAATATGTACACATTATTTATTTGTGACTCTTTATACCCAGTTCTTATACAGTATTTAATCATTTCATTGCTGTGGCTCTTTGTGCTAACAAACAAACCTTCCTCCCAGAGCAGCTATGCTTGTAAAGATGCATTCACTCTTACGCATACTGTAGATATTTTTCATATCCATTTTAAGCAGCAGTTCAAGCTGCCATTTTTTTCTCCTTTAATATGTGCATCAATACAATCCCCACAATGATAAGTAATTAGCTAAGTTGCCAATCAATCATTCTCCTGTGATCGATCGGCGAAGATTCGGCTCGGGGGTTCACTAAATGGCTGTAAGTGCAGCAGATGAGGACCAAAGATGCAAAGTTCTGTAGGGAATATCATGTGACCTGGGAGTCACTAGATACTGTACAATTGGTGAACTGCTAGAGAGAGGGCAGGACTCAGAAAGGGGTGTGCCAGTGTCTGTTTCAGAAGAGGAAGGGGATGTGACTTTGTAAATGATTGTTATAGAAACAAAAAATGCTTGTTGCATTATAATACATAAAAAATGTCATTTAGAGCTGTTAAAAAAAAACAAATAAAAGATGCTACAAGTATTTTCTCATAGTACAGAACGGATTTGTTCTGTACTATGAGAGGAAGATATCTTCAGATGCAGCTTCTCATATGAGGATACCTGGAGGTCCATAAGAGTTGGTTACTCTATATAAGCTCATTGCCTGATTTTCATGTGGAACTTGTGAGTGTACCATTCACAACATTACACTCACATTATAATTGTTTAAACTGTATTGCACTATTTTTTCTTTTCGTATATTCCTTTATATGTCCTTGGATCTATTTGCTCCCCGGAAATCTTCACTGTCAAACTATTTCAGGACCTTGTTTGATTCCTGTCTGGGATCAGCGTAATTTCCAGGGACTGTACATACATTTATTATATATATTTACACTTTATTCACTTCAACTCCATATGTTCACATGCACCATAAATTGATTATTTTCAATATATTCGTGCTATTTGCGCTTGCACCTGTTTCTTATATATAAAAAATGGATAGAGTACAGCTGGTAGGCGTATTGGTAGAAGGTAAAAATAATGTTTAATATTTCAAACTAATGTAGCACTGCTTCCACCAACCTCTGGGAGATTTTGCCAAGGCTCCAGGTCTGTGTAGTGCTTTGTACTGGTTTGGATCCAGGAGAGATGAGCTTCCGCGATGTTGTTGGGAACAGGACAGGCTTTTGGTGATCCTCAGGTTCTTCTCATAAGTGTCAGCGCCTCCAGTCACAATAGGCTCCAACAGAGCTGGAGGCAGTCCCTATCATGACAGTCTTTTCTCCTATACCTCTGTCCAATAGACTGCGACTTAAGCAGAAGTATATAAAAAGGGATCTTTATTTAGGCAGCCACTGCAGATGTCATTACAGCGTATGCCTTGTATTGGAGAATGGGTCCCAGACCCCTGGATGGTGCAATCCTTCTGGCAATAGTGAGGCCTTGTGCTGTGCACAGATCTTGGCTGCATCTCTCTACCCCAGACGGGGAAGAGCTCCACTCCTTACCCCAGGAGGAGAAGGGCTCGGACTGAAACAATTTAGACACTACCTCTCTAAGGCTCAGAGGGGAGGGCACAGGGCCTGCACCATGATTGGTTGTACACAGACTCCGATTCACCTCCACATCTGTAATTCAGAGAGGCAGCATGAGGAGGGGTAAACCCATAGGATAGCCTGTCACTGTCTGTAGCTATCAGAACTTACGTGACAGGAGGGCAGAAAGATAGCCTGGACCAGCAATGACTATACTAAAATAAAACGTGGACAAACAATTGTGTGTAGATTGTTTGATATATATCCACAGTAATATGTGAAACATGCACTTCGAAGTTAAACGTCACCAGGTCGTCTGAAAAAAAATCTGCTTATTAGCAAAAAACTCAAGTAAAGGGGCCATAGATAACCCGTGGGTGTATAGGTAGGTTGATGTCGAGGAAGAGAATAATCCTCACATGTTCCTCCAAAGAAGGGTTATGGAAGTACTACCAGGCAATGTATCAGAACAACGTACTTGTGCCTTATAGGTGAGAGGATCATACTAATGCTGTCTCTGCAGCACATGATTCAAGTCGCACGGCTGTTCAAACACTACCCTATGTTAGGGAAAAAGCAAGGGTACGGGTGGAGGTAAGCAACAAAAGAAGCAAATTCCCAAATGCTACATCCAATATGACAAAAAATACATAGTTATGTACGCAACTGTATGTCTTCTCATAAGTAAAGATCACTTAGTTAAACATTTACTCAACTCTTAGTTTGCAATGCCTTGCAGGTAATGTAATCTCCAAAGTGATGTCTGCAGGATTACGTGGTTCATAGATAGACCGTGGTCAGTATCAGGCATCTGATTAGTAATTCTGTGTCGATTCGGTGGTTATACCGTCCACTCATGGGTCTATCTAGGCCTACACCCCTACCCAACCCTGGCCCTTTCCCTAGCATAGGGTAATGTTTGCAGACAAGATTCAAGTCGACGGCTGGTCAGAGACAGCATTAGTATTATCAGCGTCCCCGTTACGTGTACTTTTATGAAGTTTTATGCTTTGAAGAAAAAAAAAGTTGAAGACACATTATTTAAAAAAAGCTAAACTCATTTACATGTATGTAGCGTTCATGTGCCCTTCTAAAAATAAATCTATTGACTGGTTTGAGCAATGGGTGCACTGGATCTTAGGAATCTATGCAATGTCCCCTGTGTTGCAAACTTAGATCACATATAACCTGAATGCTTTTGCATACTGTGCGTGAACAAATTATATAGCGATTTGATTAAGCAACCAGACCTTTCTTGTTATGCACTGTTATAACCTAATCCCACAGAAAAGCTTAGGGAGCCTGATTGTCTGCAGAAAGTTTAATTGAAAGGCTAACAGTTACGTTCTACCTTTTTCAAAGAGTCCCAATGAGGTTGGCGCTGAAACCAAATTAATGGTAATGCAAGGAATGTCATACCTGAGCAATTACGCTCTGATAACAGCTTGATCAGCTTTGCCAGAGGCCACTCTATACCGCCTTTGCCGAAGGAGTTCTTATGGCAACTGATGAATAAAGCCTCAGCCTCTTGCTATTTGCAATCACTGTGTGTGTTCACTATGTGATCTTTAGTAAATTACTTGTGGGCTCTGTACAGTATGAAACATTTCACATCATGCAGCAGATCAGTGAAAAGGTAAAGTAGTCTTTTAGTGATTTGCATAAATGCCAGAAAAAAATATTTATGAACCCTAAATGGTTCTTAAAGTAGCAAAACATGTAGCACTGCTGATCGTTCTTTTTATGACAGGTTTGAAGCAGGGTGTCGGTCTCCAGGGCTGAACTTTATTAATTTCAGCTCCAGGTAACCCCTGCTTCCAGAGCTACTTACCTTCGTAGAGGGTGCCGGTATCTCTCTGGAGTTTAAAATGTCCAGGTCATGCCGGCTAATAGGATTTCGCAAGGGATGAGGTCACGGCTTCCTATTGGCCCGTGTAACGCTTATGGACCAACTTTAAAAGTTTTGTGACTTTTTATACGCTATATTTAAATATATTGTGAATTTCCTTTTTCCTTTGCTAGTTAGGACACATATGCCATATATTATAGATTTAAAAAGGGGGTAATATATCTGAGTACATAAAAAAGGTTGGTAAAAGGCATGTAGTGTGTATCACACTGTTTACCACTCGGCTGTTAGCTGTAGATTCAGGTGCTTGCTTCCCTCTGCTGCTGCAGCTCAGTTGATTCTGGGGCAGGACGTCAGTCTTTTCACTCCCAAGGGGATTTCCCTTCATGCAGCCAGGTTCAGCAGCTGGTACTGGGGCTCGGTGAAATCGCTCCTGCTTCCTAGCCGATATGAAGCTGCTCCTGTACCTTGGCAGGTGTATCCTCTGCAGAGAGGTTAAAACGCAGCTTGCTGCTGTCTTCACAGCAGTGGTGGATTCAATAGGGAAGTTTGAACAGTCTTACAGAGTCTCTCACAAGTGTCCAAAACAGCACACAGGATGAAATAAAAACAGGACAGGCCAACACATAGACAAAGGCCAATGTAAGCAGATATAAGGCAATAGAATGTTACATCCAACTAGTTTCGTAGAATTAACTACTTCTTCAGGGAATAAATAGTAGTTAATTCTACGAAACTAGTTGGATGTAACATTCTATTGCCTTATATCTGCTTACATTGGCCTTTGTCTATGTGTTGGCCTGTCCTGTTTTTATTTCATCCTGTGTGCTGTTTTGGACACTTGTGAGAGACTCTGTAAGACTGTTCAAACTTCCCTATTGAATCCACCACTGCTGTGAAGACAGCAGCAAGCTGCGTTTTAACCTCTCTGCAGAGGATACACCTGCCAAGGTACAGGAGCAGCTTCATATCGGCTAGGAAGCAGGAGCGATTTCACCGAGCCCCAGTACCAGCTGCTGAACCTGGCTGCATGAAGGGAAATCCCCTTGGGAGTGAAAAGACTGACGTCCTGCCCCAGAATCAACTGAGCTGCAGCAGCAGAGGGAAGCAAGCACCTGAATCTACAGCTAACAGCCGAGTGGTAAACAGTGTGATACACACTACATGCCTTTTACCAACCTTTTTTATGTACGCAGATATATTACCCCCTTTTTAAATCTATAATATATTGTTGAATTTGCTTCACTATTTGGCGTTGTGCGCTGTTTTCTTTTGTTTCCCTTTTCTTAGTGTGTGTGGGGTGCTGAGCCACCCCTGCGTTTACAGCTGCAGACGCCATTATCCCCAACACGGTTATGTGGCACTTATTATTTAATGTTTAACTACCTCACTGTGGGAGTTGTGGTTTAATTTTTTATACATTTTTTATCACTAAATTGATGGTATAGTCACTGCACTGTATATATTTATACATTTAAACTTTATAGGTAGTTAGGTAGTAGCGCACAGTTTTGTTTTTTGTGTTTACATATGCCATATGCATCCGTTAACCTATAAAATTCTATGGTAACCAAAGTGCTGTAATTTTGTACAAAAGCAATAAATGGCTTCTGCAAAGATTGAAACGTCAACCTTAAAACATTGCTGCGGATGGGGTTGATAATTAAAAGACTCCTAACTTTTTGCGTAAAACAATGGTTCAGTAGCTGTGCCATTTCCCATTTATGTCAGTGAACCTGTTGCATACGTAACCCAGCTTTAATTTTTTTTTACATTAAGTTGTATATATATGGCTCTGCTCAGTCTCTCACGCCTTTTCAGGTGCTGGGTCCATGCTGGATGGGCGTGGATATGCAGATAGAATAATGATGTGTGCCAGGAACTATTATAGGACAGTACAAACAAGAGATTTAATTAGTCGTTCATAATGTTCGTCATAGAACAGACAGACTTCACTTCAGACATTAACTGGTGTCAATAATATGGTTCATTTGTGCTTCTTCCCCTGGTAGCTCTCACTCCTATGCTGGAAGTTACTTATGCTTGTTTCCCTTCGTATTGGTTACATTGGCAATCTCCTGCATAGCTCTAACTGCTGAAAATTGACCCTTTTATGCTGCAGTTCAGAGGGGTTTGTAGCATCAGTGGCTTATCCACTGACACTGTGTTAGCCTGCATTGTATTTTCTGGTCACTCGAATGTCTGTATTAATTGTATTGCAAGAAATGATAGAGCTAGAGATGGGTGAATGTGCCCAAATTTGTCGCGAATATTTTAAATTTTCTAGCAACATTCGATACATGGGGGGGGGGGGGGGGGCGGGTGGAGATAGAAAAATGGTACTAGAGTCCCAAGTGTTACATATATCCCCCCAGGCCCACCCATTGTGCATGTACAATGTGAAAATGCAAAAAAATATTAAAATAAATACCTCTGCAGTATAAAAGTACAGTATGTACCAATCACATGCACTTATTATATTTTATTCATTGTTGAACATTGTGTTCCAGGTCAGGATAATCCTAAAGTGAATAAAGGCTTCAAATCTAAGAAAGATCATTATTTACACAACTCTTCACTAATCTCCTATTTTTACTTATTAAAAAAGCGAAGGTTTTTCATTGTCAACGAGGGCCTTTTTTCAGACTCACTAGACTGATAAAAGTACATTACTTCAATAAATCATCCAAAAGTCAGCACTATTCATGTTTGATGTAATGTGAAAAATGCAATTATTTTAAGTTGCCTGTACAGTGTTCAGCTCTAGTACTGGTGTCTTTTAATTTAGCATCTACTGTCCGTGAAACACCTCAGTGCTGCAGGTATACAGTACTTAGAGTGTAATTTTTGATTACTAGAGTATTAGTTGGACCTTCATAATCATTGTAAAACAATAAGGCAATTTTTGTTTGTGGGGGGGGGAGGGGCGCGAGTGTCTTTTTTCCTGCGAGAGCCTTTTTTCCAATTTGTCGAGCCCTGGATATATGTATACAAACACTTTTTCAGATGTCATTTTGATCTGACACTACGTGAACATACAGCCCAAAACAGTAATGGAATTGTTGGAATATGAGAATATGAGTATATGAGAGCAGAAAGTATTGGTCAATACGGCTAAAAAGCGATGGTATCAATTCATACAAAGCTGCATTCAATCTGAAACCCCCAGTAGACATCTGTGTCACGCCAAAGGCGAACACCTGATGGGGATCCCCAAGAGCTGCTCCCCTCTGCACATAACCGGTGTGTTAAGGGTTAATCTCTGCGTTTGCTTATTTCTGTGTTTCGTCAGCCCCAACCTCTGGAATGCTAATGCCCCTGGAGGACAAAGGACTCTGAAACCACAGCTACATTCAATCTGAACCCCTCAGTCCACATCTTTGTCACTCCAAAGGCGGACAGCCTTTGGCACATTCGATGGGCAGCCAAAGGGTGTGAGCCTGTTTGCTGCTGTTTGTTGATGCTAAAATTGCTGTATTTCAATCTGAAACTCGCCAGCCCTTTTATCCCCTGTACCCAATTTCCAACTCTATCTTTCCATGAAATGTCTCTGAATTAACTGTATAACCTCTGTTCAATAAATGTAACCATGTATTGTTATAACTCTGTGCCCAGGACATACATGAACACGAGAGGTAACTCTCACTGTATTACTTCCTGGTAAAACATTTTTTATAAATAAAATTTAATGGTTCTTTCTGCATTAGCAAACATGATCTATAAACATTTATATATGTTTATAGCTTATACAGTATATTACTCTCATATGATAACAGAAAATCAATGTTATTAAAGTATCTGATACTATACTATACAATATCACTAATCATCCCCTGAACAAATTCTGTGTCTATTGTAAAAAGATCCTGTACCACACAATCTTTGCCATCTGTTTGGAAATGGTAGCATAGAACAGGTGTCCAAAGCAGTGTGTGAGGATACTCCCAACACTCACTTCTCAATTCAATGATCACATAACTGGACTGTTAACAGCTCCTCTTGTTGAGATCTCAGGGTGCTTAACAGAAATACAAATATGAAAGCTGAGATTTAAAATAGCTTTGACAACAGTACAATCCACAATGTTAACAGTTTCTTGCAGCCACCACCAATATATATATATATATATATATATATATAATCAAAAAATAAATAGATGATACCGTTCTGTGGCTAACGAAATGCTTTTATTTGTGCGAGCTTTCGAGATACACTGATCTCTTCTTCCGGCGATGTTACAATGAATGAAGCAAGCAATTTAGATTAGAGCACAACCAGAATCCTGAGGGCCTAACCTGCATGGGCATTGACAATCCGAAGTCAAATTGGCGTGGGGGAGACAGACTTGGCATTATATCCAAGTGAGAAAGTTATTGGATATATGTCCTTAAAACTCTGTCTCCCCTTGGCCTTAATATAGACTTCGATCTGGCAGCATTCTTGAAAGATCCTTAAAAAATTACACTACCGACACACTTTATTGAAGTGTGGTCGGTACCGCAAGCCGGGAAATCTCCCGGCTTGCTAGTGGCCGCCCCTCGGCGTGCCGCGCGTCATAGACGCGCGGTCACGCTTCATCGGGAGCGTGCGCCCCCTGCACGCGCGTCCAGGGGCTCCCCGAGGGAGCCCTGGTGTCCCGCGATCGCGGGACAGCGGCAGGGGGTTCCGGGGGACCCGGCGGACCCGGCAGCGGTAGGGAGAGCGCCCCGATCGGAGGGCGCTCTTCCGCTGCTTCGGCGCGCGCCCGTCACACTCGGGCGCGCGCCAGGCTACTGCTGCGGCACAGAACGGGCAAATGCTCGAATAAACTGTGCCGCAGCAGTAGGATGTCCAGTTTTGACTATTTTTTCATCTTTTATCTTTATTGAGTTTAGCAACCACCACGTTATCCTTTTATTGCTTTTATTGTTTTTATTTGTTCTAATGTTTTTTATGAAAGATATGTCAGTTAAGGTACACTTAACCCCAGCAGCTTTCCTGTTCTGTCGTTTAGCCCGCTTGTGTCCTTAATGAGCTGTCTTTCTTAAGACATACGCCCATTAGTGGGCGAGTCTATCAATTATACTCTATATTTAACAACACCAAGCTCCAACATCCCCTGAGGAAGTGACACAACGTCACGAAACGTAGGGAGGAGGAGCTTAGTATCCCACGTGTGTGCCCATCCAATGCTGAACCCTTCCGGCGCTCAAGAGGGACCCGCGCTGCTGTCGTCATCAATCGGCGAGTTGTGCACGACTGTGTGGGTCCCTCGTCTAGCCGGAGTGGAAGCAGGCTGCGGACGGCATCCGTTGGCTATATCCTCTACCAATACAAATTGTAAGTGTTGGTAGTATGTTTGTTTTTAATGTAATAAAGTGTAATTACGTTTTACACTAGGCTGTGTTTATTTCTCTATACGCTTGCTGTGGCGGCTTATGCTGGATCCGTGAGGGCACCATCAAGTACAAGAGAAATCACCCCGTTTCAACCACGTGGGGTTCGTGGATATCGAGGTGGACACGCAGCGCAGCACAGATTCTATCCCTTGAATAAAACAAGATTCTATCATCTCAGTTAGGGCTGTGGTTCTTTATATACTGCGCAATTGGTGTTTCTTTGTTGTTTCATTACAGAGACCATCTGGATCACATTCTGAAGATTATCCAAGCTATTCAGAACTGTATTGGTTAACCCACCCAGTGCCAGGACTGCCTTTTCCATCAAGGACTGTCTATTGGATCAAGGTATTGTGGACTTTAACTCACTAGCGCCAGGGATTTAGCTTTTTGTATATGTATAGGCGCACTTAACACTTTCTGACTATTTGTTGGGTTCTTGCGTAACTTAGGTGATCAGAGATATACTACTGCTCAGTCTCCTACTCTACAGGTGACCCTCGCTATATGACGGTCCGTTATCCGTCGAACGGCTTATCTGACACCGGATAATGCATTTCGCTGAACGCATTATCCGACGTCAGAACCGCTTATCCGATGCACATTGAAAAACATAAAAAAGGAAGGTAGCAAGCAAAAATTGCAGGGGTGCTAAAGCCTGTGTATACAGTTCAATACACAAAACATGCAATAATTGGTATATGGCAAAGTACACCAAAATAATGTACTTTGCCCTTTGCCTATTATTCCTTTTCTATATATACTTAACTCAATTGTACCAATCGTGTTAATAGTTAACAACTTTATTTGTTGAGATGTCAAAATATATATAGTTTATATAGTAGGTATTTCGGCATAGAGATGTGTTATTTTAAAACCATTATCTGTTATTTATTTATAGATCTAGACTACATGACAATGATTTTTCCCCCCTCAAATTCATATGCAGTAGTCTCTGTTATCTAAAACCAAAACCCGAAAGTTTTTAGAACCAAAACCAAAACATGGGGTCTCTACTTAATATAACCCATTACAACTCCCATTATATTTTTTGTAGAAAACAAAATACACCAAACCATTAAAGTTCCCAAACCTGGAAAGAAAGGGAAGTAGTTATGGAACGGCTGCAGTATTTCGACACCTGTGGGAAGTAGTATTTATTTTATATCTCATTAAATGTGTTGTATTAGTAATACCAAATAAGTATACATGGGAAGGATGTTGATCCAGGGATTAATCCGATTGCTAATTCTTGGAGTCAGGAAGGAATTTATTTTTCCCCGTATGAGATATCATTGGATTATATGACTCTGGGGTTTTTTGTTTGCCTTCCTTTGGATCAATAAGTATAGATATATGATAAAATATCTGTTGTCTAAATTAAGCATACAGTAGGTTGAACTTGATAGACGGAAGTCTTTTTTCAACCTCATCTACTATGTAACTATGTAACTATGTAATTGGAGATAAGCTTTTGGGTTTGCATCTGAAATGCTCTTAAACATATGCTAAATTCTGAAACAAAAATTAAAGAGATGCTAGGAACAACAGGAGGTTGACTTAAAAACTAAGCATGCAAACCAATGCCTTAAAATATTAATTGAAGCAACTATATCACAGAAAGATTACGATTGATAGTAATACAGTGTGACTTAATGTAAAGTCACTCACACTTAAATGACTCACACATAAAGATCACTCCTACAACTCCAAACTTCCTGTAATGTAATTTGCAATACAAGTAAAATGAGTAGTTGTCCAATATATAATAATAATAGAATATATACAGTATAAAGGAACCTCACGTGCTTCTTACAGATTTCTTCTTCTCATGAGCCCTAATTATCAGATGCCTCCCAAGTAGAGATAGGTGAATCCGGCAAAATCAGTTTTTCCGGATTTTCGCTGGTGTTACCCCCAAAATCCATTTCGCGGTGTAAAATCCCCCAACAGATTTGGGCGGTTTTGAGTACAACCCATGGATGGATTTGTAGAATTCAATCTGCGTATTCAACAATCCGTTGTGCGGATTCTTAAGAATTCTATCAAATGCGTCGACGGGTTGCGGAATACGCGGAGTGTATTGGTAATAATAATAAAAAAATCTGCAAACCACCATTTTTCAGATTGAGCCGCTGAAATCCGCGGACCAAAGGCACGGCCAATCCACTTCGGATCTAAATTCCCCCCAAAATTTCGCCCATCTCTATTCACAAGCACAGAGAAAGGCCAGCGGGTTAAAGCTGCAGTTCAGTCAATATCCTGCATGTGTGTTTTTTTTAATAAATCAGTTCTGTAGTAAGAAAAAATACTTTTAGCATTTTCTGTTTTTAAAAAAACAACTTTGGAAGACCAATTTTCTTGTATTCTATTTTAACAGCCATTTGCTAAGGCACTGCCCCTTCATGTCCTGTCACAAGCCCTGGCACACCCCTTTGTCAGCCCTGCCCTCCCTCTAGCACATGTCAGTGCAGGATTGCTCATGAATATTCATGAGCTTCCACTGACAGACAAGCAGAATATAAACAGATCCTTCACTAATTATATCACCAAATTTCAACCTATCAATACATGGAGAACGAATTGACCTGCAGCTATACAGTTCTTTAGGTAATTAGAGATTGCACACATAAAACTATTGAAATTAAAAAAAGACTGAACTGCAGCTTTAAAGATGCTGTATAGCTATGAATACATACACGCACTAAGTATAATATCTCTCCAAGTTCCTCTCCTTAGCATAATGTGTTCGTCCATTAGATTGCTAATGATGCTACCTGAAAAAACAGGACAGTGGGTGACTGAAAACTTTTAATGATATTCTTAAATTCCAATGGATCTTTTGAAAAGCCCCCAACTATCAGAATATTATTGTAAGGAAGTTGATGTGAAATGTGTTTTACTCACTGACACTTACAATGTACTTACTACTTTCACAGTAAACTGTTTCATAGGATGAATATGTAATTATCAATACTCTAATATATGCCAATGAAGAAGTTATTTTAGTAAAAATATAAAAGCAGAATAAAATCCTGTTATAAGGAGAAAAATAGCAAAGTACAGTCAAATAAGTTATTTTAATGGAAACAAAAATGTACACTAAGTCAGGGGTGCTCAACTCGAGTCCTCAAGTCACCCCCACCCCAATAGGTCAGGTTTTCAGGATATTCTAGCTTCAGCACAGATGGCTCAATCAGTCCCTGCTTCTGCACAGGTGGCTCAAATAGAGTATTAGTACTAGAGGAGTACTCAATTAGAGAGGGTGCTGATTGAGCCACCTGTGCTGAAGCTGGGATATCCTGAAAACCTGACCTGTTGGGGGGAGAGGGGGGCTTGAGGACTGGATTTGAGCACCCCTGCACTAAGTAATACAAGGAAAGCAAAAAACTACCAACAGCGTTTGGTAATTATTGTCGTGTCATTATTAATTTACAAACATAATTCTGTTTAGTTTCGGGCTTACTTACCAGAAAGGAAATACACCAAGCCTTGCAATAAAGAAGGCCAAAGCAAACATGACAAAAAGAAGGTCGCACAATTTTTGACACTTGGAATAATTGGCCATTTTGGCCGCCTAGAATGGAGAGAGAAAAAAGGTTGTTGTAATCTGAGAGCTGATAAAAATTAATGATCAACGATTCTTTTCTTACAACATATTGGGGGTTGTGCATCGAAATCTCCTAGCTGCAAATTTGTGTCAAAACTAGAACAAAAAAAAAGGGTACCAAATTTATCAAGTGAAAAAATGTTTTCTTTGCTGTTTCATAAACTTGGTGCACTTATTGGTACAGTTTTACCCCCCTTTGCAGCCGAGAGACCTTGATATATGACCTGCTAATCTGATTGTTTTAGCTTTCATTCATACACTAGAAGCAAACGTTACAATGTGCTCTACGAAGGATCTTGATGTGGCCATTAGACTCTCTGCTCCTGCTAATTACTGTACATTCTAGTTGCTTAAGTAGCAAAGTGTACTTTTTCACACAGAAACTCACTGCTACAGTAAGTTAAAGTAATGTAAATAGATATGGTACAGATATTACAAATCCTTGCAAAATGTTAAAATATAGTCATTTTTAAAGCTTTCCAATGATTGAACATTACATTACAAAAAGCTTGTGGGCTGGCCCTTCTACTTTCAAAAGTTTTCTGATGTGGCCTCTTTGGAGAACAAGTTGAAAAGCCCTATCTTACAGTCTCACCTCTAGTAGAACATCAGCCACGTCATGAAGGCACATCACCAAGGTACCTACTCGTACCATGTTGTTTACATAAGAAAAGGTGATCAAAGAAATTGTTGCAAGGTGGTGAAGAACCATCATCCCAAAATCCTAAAAAGAGAACAATGACATCTAATGAAGAGATCACAGAGAACAAAGGGAACTTTTGCCAGTAATGTAACCTGAATCACAGTTCATGCATTGTAAATTTGATTATACAGATATTGTGCATATACGAATGCACTTAATTTAAAAAGAAGAAGAGAACAAAAGGATTCTGTATTGTCCAGTTATGTAAAAAATCACATTGAAAGTAATTATTGAGAAGGAAATTAAATAATAAGGAACATAAGAATTCTCAATGGACCAATCTAATATAGGTTCCCACGAGCCTGATCCAGTCTCTCAAACATCACAAAATATGAATGATATTGTAGGTGCTATTGGATATTAGATATTTGTCCCCCCAAAAAATAGAATACAAAATGTGGGAAGCACTCATAAGAAAACGAATTAAAAGACCACATATAAAGTCAATGGCCCGGATACATCAAACATCGATAAGGAAAAGTGGAGATGTTATCTCCAAAATTAGTCATTGTTTGGTCAACATGCATGCAGTACCCTTGTTCTACCATAAATTGGTAAATTTCGATCTGATGAGTTAAACAAGATCGCTACTAGAAAAAATCATACAATTAGTATTTTTTTTTTTTAGTAAAATATGCATTTGTTCCATTTTCTTGCAGACCAAGCAATATCGGCAACTTAGCTAATTACTTATCATTGTGTGGATTGTATTGATGCAAATATTAAAGGGGGGGGGGGAAATCCATCAGCTTGGACTTTGTCCTTGGTTGGGAGGACTGGAAAGACTGCATCTGGATAGATAGGATCTCTCAAGGAATACCACAGCACCACTCCTAAGCGTTTCGTGGCATTGTCCAATTCGTCAGGGAGTAGTGGTTCTGTGTTCAAACCTGCATTAAATATGGCAGAACTTGTCTTATTGGTAAATTAAAAAATTGTTTGCAGGAGAGATGGTAAATACAATCAAACATGTGTAGAATACTAATAATAATAATTATAACAAATATCATAATGTCTGGACATACTGTATCATTAAATATGTGGTAAACTAAATAAAAAAAAGAGGGGACAACTACCTATAACTACTACCTAACTACAGGGCTAAAAATGTGTAAATTGCGAATAAGGTACTGAACAAGATCAAACATGAAGTATACTAAAGAGTGTGAATATACAAGTAATATACCTAAGTTATAAGCAATGAACCAAGAGAACATGTTTCTATCTGTAATATATATAAGATATATTATATATAAAAGATATATTTATAGTCGGATGGAAATACTATTACTAATGATGGTATATGTTCCAGAAAAGCACATTTAAAATGTTGTTTAATTTTATTCTTATATGGTATGTGATTAATAATCTTGACATTCCATTTCCCCATATTAGGGGGTGCGCCCACCTCTACGTGCAGAAGAGGGCAGCGGGTGGATGTAGAAGTGTTAGCAGGAGTAGTAGGAGTTGACACAGGTAGTGTTTCTTCACATGCAACATGGTTTTTTTGGCCTCATTTAAAAGGCTGCATGCCTGGTAAATACTACAGTACAGTATGTAGTATTTCTGAAGATATCTTTGTCATATTGGTTCCCAAACGGTTATGTGAAATATACATTTTTTTCAAGTATGGCACTATTTGCCTTAATGGCCTGGAGACGTTCTTTTTTGGATTTTAATTACCTGCCTCGTCAATTTTTGATCCAAAGCAGCTGTTTCTTTGCACGTGTCTGTGTGAGTCCGAAAGCTACTATTCACCTGTGCTACATCTTGGTGAAGGAGAGCAAGTTGACGAATCAGTTGCTTCCGATGCATAACTTGCGCTAGGTGGAGCTGCATGGTCTCCTCGGGAATGCTCATCACTGCTGAATGTGGAGCTACAGGTTGCTGTTGAAGAGGAGACACTTTTCTGGAGCTGGGAGATCCGAACCGCGTCTTGGCAATGGGGATCCAGAATAATTATATGTCCTGTTATTGATGTTACTAGAGTTTACTATGTATTAGTGCCATACTGAATATGTATGCCTATTATACTCAGTGTCCTTGAAGGCTAGACACCAGTAATATGCAAGTGTCCAAATCAAAGATAGTGTACAATGTAGAAATGTATCGCTTAAAACTGTCCTTCTTTGTTAAATGACCTTGGACTCACTTAACTAAAATAATTATGTATTTGAAAAAAAAAACTCATACTGAAAAATTAGAGCGTAGCATGTCGCTCTCTACAATGTGTCGCTGTCTAGAAAACTTGATACCCTCTACAACTCAATATGCCACTTTGCCCTCCAATGCAACTACAACACAGATCACTGCAAAATGCTCAAAGAACTAGATTGGTCATCACTTGAGTCTAGGTGCAAAGTTCATCTTTCCTATCTTGCCTTCAAATACTTTCTGGGCAACCTACCAGTCTATTTGAACAAGCTCCTCATCCCTACCACATGCAGCACTTCTCATCTGAGATCTGACTCCAAAAGACTGTTCATGGTCCCACGGGTCAACAAAGTATCCGGCTGCTCCTCCTTCTCTCACTGTGCACTCCACAACTGGGGGAGCAGGGACTCCTCTTCCTAAATGTTACTTTTATGTCTGAAGCACTTATTCCCATGATCTGTTATTTGTATTATTTGTTATTTATAGGATTGTCACGTGTATTAGTACTGTTAAAGCGCTGTGCACATTAATGGCGCTATATAAATAAAGACATACATACAACTGGAACAATTTACCGGAGACTCTCACAGCCGCCACGAGTCTAAGTTCTTTCAAAACTAAAACTGTCTCACATTTTAATCTGGTCTGTAACAGTTACATACGCCTATAACATATATTATCTTTAACTGTACATGCAATGTTTGTATATAATGTATAACCCTGTTTAATTAATGTAACTATGTAGTTGTAACCATGTATATGTCATCATAACGCTTTGCCCAGGACATACTAGAAAACGAGAGGTAACTCTCAATGTATTACACAAAACCGACTATCAGTTATGCTTATATGATCTTTTGCTCCACAGAAAAGATAAGAAGACACCTCTGAAAAAAATATATGATTTTATCACTGACAAGTACCCATTACATGTAAACGACCAAAAATCCTAGGAGAATTATGTTTGACAAATCCTAAGCATTAATGATTGCTTTATTATAATAGCAAGCGCCGGCAAGGGTACTGGACACTGCACACATCTTTGATTGGTATGTTGAATTACACCACCTTTAAAAGTACTGTAGAAGGAGAAATAGATTCAATAGACATGTCCTAAACCAAAAACGATCACGCCGATATAGACCCACCTGAGTACCTGTCCCGAGCCAACTACATGATGCCAGAGGACTATATGATGCAGGCGACAACATGACTCAATACCATGATGGGGCCCATGAACTCTGCAAACTATATGAACCTATATCCCAACGTCTACTATGGGATCAATGGGTTGCTGCCACCCAATTTTCAGCCTGTGTATAAGCAAGGTAAATGTCACTTTACAAAGAACTATCATTCACAAATGACACGCATATGCGTTACATAGACCACACATGCGCCTATATTGAAACACAGATTGTATTTGCATTCCATAGACAACACATGCTCCTACACTGTAAAGACCCGCATGCGTATAGACTGTGTAATGTACTTTAAAGAGGCAATACAAGCTTGTTAATTTTTTATAAACAGGATTGAAGCAGGGGGATCCCCAGAGCTGAACCACATTGATTTCAGCTCCGGAGAGCCCCTGCTTCAAAACAGTGGAAAAGTGAATCTTGACAGGTTCTCAACCAATATTATTTTTGTAATGAAAATAGTCTTTAGAGGGCTTTTGTGGTGTTGGCAATAGAAAACAACGAGCAAACAAAAGTTATAAAGTTAATAGTGGGATCAAGAAAATATAACCAAAATGGGGTAATTGGCACTGTTAGCTCATGTTGGTTTGATACCAGGTTTTGTTTCTTTTGCTAACAATATATATACTCATAACTCATATTACTTCCTTAACCTTAGTTGCTTGAACGTAATGGAAAAAGTTCTCTCCAAAAAATATAAGAACTGTCAACAAGATTAGAAACCCCAATCCGATAACCTTATGATGTGAACCCAAATAGTTTCCTCACTACAAAAGCCATCAAGATGTATAGTACCACTAGGCTGTATTCTATTTTTAATTAAACAGCCTCAGCAGTATTTGTTATCCAGATAAAGGGGAAACTGAAATAATTCCCTTAGTTAAAATTCTTAAGTGATGCAGGACAGAAACACAGAACTCCACACACTTCCAATGACATCTTCCAATCAATATCTTCCCAGTGGTTATTTAACCATAAAGTGGCAGAGCTTATTCACAAATCCACGCCAGGAGCGCCATACTCAAGATCGCTGAAGTGAAAGGGCTCTTGTTGCAGTAGCTTTGTGAAAAAGGCTCGGCATATTTTATTTTGTCACATTAGAAGAAATTCCACGACCAACATTCAGATCTGAGAAATTAAACACAGAAACAGCTTATAATAGATATTATATTACAAATAGAGTAGGATTGAATTCGATAACTGGCTAGCAAATGCACTGTAGAGTTACTTTAACAACTTAGTAAAATGATATTACATGTGTGAATTATCAACCCCTTTAGGGTCTATGTATGAAGCATCGCTAAAAGTAATTTCATGGCAAAACTGACGCAAAGAAGAATTGCAAACTCACGCGTCTTTTTGCACAAATAAATAAATGATGCTATGCGTGAGCGTGATGCACACCATACAAAGAATAAGAAAATGTGTGCCAGGCATAAGAACATGAATAATAACATACCAACTATGCCGCAGATGATTTTAGGTGAGAAATGTAGTGTGATGCAATGCACTCTTTCAATTCAAAACTCTAAGCCCCCAATTGTTTTAAATGTGCAGTCATGATGTTTCAGAAATATTTTTTTATATCACTTATAGTTTTTTTAAATTTCATATGAAGCCTTCAACACATCTCTCTGCCAAATCCTCTAGTAGAAATTTGGAGGTGTACTGACATCTTTTTCTCTCTCTCCTGCAAAACCCATATTTCAGGGTACTTTTAGTCTGGCAAAATACAAAGTTAGATCAAACGTTTCTCATTTCTATTCAACTTTGGGAATATACGATGAATTTGTAGAGGGAAAAATGTTGATCGAACATTATGTCTGTGTGGCTACAATAAACATAATCCATGTTAAATCCCTGGTCAGAATGGTTGCAACTAGATGGCCTTCTGAACTACTCCAGTTGGTTGGCAAATCAGAAATCTTGCGTGAACGGGATGTCCTTTCCAGCTATTTACTCAGCAGTGGTACTGTAGCTCCTCTATGCATTACTGGCATATTTGCTACTTTGTACATAGAAATGCACCTTTAACAATAACTGTTATTATTTCATTAGGCAACAAAGAGTAACCATATCTAATCATTTTTATTTCTAAATGGACTTGGGGAGACATTAAGTACTGTACAGTATGTTACGCTTGGTAAAATGCTCAACAAATGCATGAGGATTTGAATGCATAACAGGAACAGCGTAATGACAGTAGAACATGTGTCTTTCAAACTATATTCTGAGCTTGACAATATAGTAAAATAATGTATGTAACTGTAACCACTGCATATTTAAAACACATTAGTGCTGGTGAAGCCCTTTCTAATTAATTTACAACGGAAAGGACAGTTACATTTCTTTGAACATGTCATTGAAAAATGTAAAATGTCCTGCTAATCATGACTGGTTACTTAAAAGAAACATAGAAACTCTAGTTACAAACTAATTAGGGACGTTTTACAATTCCCAATGTTATTGGGAAAGAAAGAAAGAAAAACAAATCAGAAAATAAATGACACAAAAGTCTGTAATGCTAGAAACAAACGATAACGAGCACTGCGGGGCTGATTGGAATCAACATTTCATTGTCCAGATGTTTTGTAATGACCAAGTTATCTTTTTAAATAAAATTGTTAATGTAAGATTGAAAAAATAAAAAATGAAATCAGTGTAAATTGTTAGTTTCTGAGAAATCCACCCCTACTGTAATTGAAGAAGTAGTGACATGTACTCATTAAATGACGCAGCTTTACATAGGCTTTGTCTACACAAGATAGTCAGTGTATCTCCATTAATTTCAGCTCCGGGGACCCCCTGCTTCCCGAGATACCTCCTTAGGGGGCATCAGTAGTCACTCCATTAGGCTGCCTGTGGTTCCCTTAATGGTGGCATTCACAGCTCCTGCGCCCTGCGGGCCAATAGGAAGCGTGATATCATCCCTTACGCCTTTCTATTGAACCGGGTTGCTGGGAGCTTTAATGCAGCAGACAATCCCCACAATGATGTCATTAGATAAATTGCTGAACGATCCGTTATCCTGTGATCGATCAGCGAACATTCAGCCCGGGTGTTCATTAAATGGCTATCAGAGCAACAGAAGAGGACCAAAGATGCAAAGTTCTGTGGGGAAGATCATGTGACCAGGCAGTCACTAGATACAATTGGTGCACTGCTAGAGAGAGGGCAGGGCTCATAAATGGGTATGCCAGAGCCTGTTTCAGAAGAGGAAGGGGATGTGACTGTGTAAATGGTTGCTATAGAAACAAAAAATGCTTGCTGCTTTATAATGCATTAAAAATGTCATTCAGAGTTGTTTAAAAAAAATGCTACAAGTATTTTCTCTTAGTACAGAACTGATTTATTTAAAAAAACACACGTGTAGGATATTGCTCGGTCTGCAGCTTTAAACAGCAGAGAGATACTGGCATCCCCAACAGAGGTAAGTATATCAGGAAAACAAGTGAAAAAAAGTATTTATCAGAGTGGCTTAAACTAAATATAAGTGCAAATCTTTTATAAGAATATATTTAGTGAAATATACAATATACCAATCAATAGTATAAACAGATAATTCTGTGATTAAGAAAAATCTAAAATAAAAAAATAATAAAAAAAACTCCGTAGAGTGCTGTTCAAACCCTTGCTGGGATTGCTCTCTCAATCCTATGTATTGTTGAAGTCCAAATCGTGGGGAGCGCCAAGATGTGAATAAAAGAATACAAACACAAAATAGTGCAATATGTCTCTCAATTAGGACAGGCCAGACTTTCAGTAGCCTATAGAATGTGTACTCACATACTATTAGTTATTTTAAGCATGTCCAAGAATCAGTGGCAATATCGTATCCTTATGCGTCTGGAACGTGTGATGACCTTTGTAAAAAAAAAATAATAAAAAGCCCAAATAGGGTAGACTGATAAAAATGTTATCTGGTGATGTAATAAAATTTAACACACTCACATGGTGTCACAATATAACAGGCATATACAGTATATGACAAGGGATAGAGTAGTCGCCGTCTGAGACCCTCAGCGTTCACCTTGCTCGTGTCTGTAGCTCTCTCCGCGTCTCTCCACTCTCGTCTGCGATTTGTTGGTTCACGCACTTCCTGCTTTGGATGCCCGGATGTTGAATCGGAGAACCAGTAGCGCTGTGAGCAGCGTCCTACACAGCGTCCTTTCACACTCTATGCGTTTCACCTGTTCCCAGGTTTCATCAGGAAAGGGGACCCTTTCTGTGCCCCTTTCTGGGTATAAATAAGCACAGTGATAAGCAATGCATTTTTTGACAAATGCTTGTTTCTATTTAATTGTTATGCATTGTATTTTTGGTGATGTTTTTAGGTTGCCCATTCAATGTTATTGTGGCATTTACCACTGTCACAATCAATGGCTTTATTGTGAAATGCTTGTTTTTATTTAAATGTAATGTGTTTTATTTTGTGGCTCTTTTTTTTAGCTTGCCCATTCATTGCCATAGTGGCAGTCCATGCCCATATTGGGGGCATGCTTTACCACTGTCACAATCAAGGGGTAGAGGGGGTGGGGGTAGTTCCCCCGGGGAGAGTGGTTATGCCTCCTGGGGAGGTAGCGAGCGAGGGGGATAACCCCTTAATTACTGTAGTGGTTACTAACTGCTAAGGGGATTATGGGGTTAGTGGCCATTAATTGTTTTTTTTTACTTTAATGTTGCTGCCCACGGAAGGGGCAGAGGACGAGGAGGACAGCGAGGACAGGGAGGAAGATGAGGGTGGCCTTAATCTTGGTAGGGGTAAGTAGAACATTAATTTACTTTATGCTGGCTATTATCCAAATCTGGATAATAGGGATTTTGCCCACTATTGTACGGCATGTGTTAGGGGGGTTGTTGGGGATAGAGGGGGTGGGTAGTAGAATGCCCATTCACTGCCATTGGGGATATCTTTGCTCCCATTGAGGGCATATGTAACCACACTGGTGAACAATGGGTTTATTGGCTAGTATTGTATTTTAATGTTTATTGAGGGCAGAAGGTGGGTGAAGGTGGTATTTGACCTGTGGTGGAGGTTTATGTCTACCGGGTGGATAGGGGGAGGGGTTAACCCCCTTCATTACCTTAGCAGTAGTAGCCGCTAAGGTAATGAAGGGTTAACTCCTCCCACAACCCTGCCGACAGGCCTAAACACTCACCACGAGCAAAATACCACCTTCACCCACCCCCTCTACCCTCAATAAATCGGACACTGGTTTTTAACCCCTTCGTTACCTTAGCGGTTAGCCGCTTAGTTAATGAAGCAGTGTGTAAATGTATTTTTATTACATAGGATTGAAGTAGGGCGCCTCCAGAGCTGATATTAATGCGGGTCAGCTCCGGTGAATCCCGGCTTTAATCCTATGCAGTAAAAATAATTATTTACTTCTGTCATACCGCAAATCCCGTCTCGCCCCCATTGAGGTGGCGAGATGAGAACCTCCGAGTTGCTTACAAGTTGCAGCCTCAATGACAATCTCAGAGCTACTAGAATAGGTCGATTTCACAAGAAATGCGAGTTTGAGCCTTTTTTGAGCTCCTGTTCGGTTTGTCTGGGCGGGAGCGCTACTGATCGGGAAGAAGAACTTCCCGAGCGAGTTTGGCATGTTATCGAAGCTTTTAGAATATGCCAACACATGCCAACTTCTTCAATAAGTGCTAAAAATGCTCAATGAGTTATTTATTGAAGCTACTAGAATGAGCCCCACAGAGTGGGACAGACACTTGTAAATTATAAAATATAGAAGATGATTAAGACCTGTATTTGACAAGATATGTAGTTTATGCAATTTAAAGTATCGGAGGACCTGAAATGCATCAAGGTTAATTCATTATTCCTCTTGGTTCTGCTCCTTTAACAGTGCAAATCATTTCCCCCCTAGTCTTTCTTCACCTACAGTATTATGTGACAAACAATGACTGACACAGAAGCTGGGTTTGAGCATGTCCTGCATTAGTAGATGCTAAAGGGATTAGCATTAAATCTGAATATATTTCAGAATCTCTGATGCAAATACTGTAGATATGGCTTTTTTCCTAATCTACCTTCTGTAGTGCTACTGTATAGCTACATTTTAAATAGACAGTGCCTACATTTAAAAAGTAAATGTAATGTGAAGTCAGTATTCCCTTTCACACTGTTTGCGGCAGCTAGAGTAGCTTTACTTACATGGTTTTGTTCCACTGAATGTCAAAAGTTACATTTGATGAGTCTTTTGAATATGTAAAGTCCTTTACAAATAAAAAATTCTTAACAAAAGCCTTGACTACCGAAAGTGTGTAGAAATCTTGGTTCCTTAATTGCATGTATTAAATGCACAACACTTATACTGTCAAAATGACTCAGGAGAAAGTGGGTGATACAATCAATTTGCATAAATGTTCTTTATTTATACTCTGAGAACAGCAGTGTCTCTACATCTTTCTATCCCGAGATATAGAGTATACCCCGGGGGAAATAGAATGCATGCCAAAAAGGGGACCGGCAGGGGTGGGGGGGGTGGTTACATTTGCTGACAAAATGGCAGTAAAGACCCTAGAGAGCAATTTGCTGGGATTAAAGAAATGCTTAAAATCTGAAAAGAAAGATTTCGTATGACAGCCACTACAGCACTTACTGTAGCACATTTCCTCTTCTTCAACAATGACAGTTCCATGTGAAAGTTCTACAGATTTTATACTACTGCACATTAATACTCAAGATATATTTTACCAGCTTTTTAAATTACATTTGAATCCGTTTTTGTTTTTTTTTTGGAATGTGTAACAGGGGACTTATCCCTGTTCACAAATGTGCCTCTAATCCAGCAGTGTGGTGGTTAACTGCTGGTAGGCAATTAACTAACACCACCTGGCTGATTACAGGTGGTAGAAAAACCCTGCCTCTGAGACAGGAAGAGAGACTCCTTAGCTCACACCTGAGCTGAACTAGGAGACAGAGCAGAGATTCCTTAGTCCACAAGTGGGCTGAACCAAGGAAGGATAGATGTCTTGAGCGACAAGCTGACCACAAGACAAAGGGGACAAGATTCTAAACTCGGAGCCTGACATTGCCTGTGCACACAAGGGTGCGGTTCCAAGAGAGCAGAGAAGCTTCCCCTACAGCAGCCCAGCTAACAGATAAGACTTTTCGTATAAGACTATTATCTATGTCTGTGTATTGATAAATGTCTCCACGATTTGAGGCTGGTAAATAGCTTAGCTAACCAACCCAGTCAGAGAGGGATGATCTACAAGTGTAGATACTCTCCAAAGCAGAGATAGTTTTTTTTTGTTTGGCTTATTCTCTTATGTTGATTTCTGCTGTGTTTAAAGTGACAGGCACAATAAAGCCTTGTTTTAATTTCACCTTAAAACAGTCTCCCTTGTGTACCTCTGCACATGTCCTCCTACATATGGTGTCAGAAGTTTGGGATGAGAGGTGGTCTTTGAAGTTGGAAGGGACCGGAGATTTCCTGTGAATTTTTTTTTGTGCTTTTTGCATACAAACAGCCTAAACAAAAATATCTCATGCAGCAGAGACCAGAGTTAGAGACACACCCAAGCAGGAAATCTACACTGCACTGAAACTTACAAAACCACAGATGGACTCTTTTCCCCAATCCCAAGAGGAGAGAGGGAGAGACTGCTGAAGCAGGTAAACCTTATTTGCCTATCACAATAAAGTGTAATATGGTCATTGAAATAGGGGGTTTGCCTTACAGCCATAGTCACGGTTCAAGAAGTGAGTTAGCCCTATAAAGGGATAGGCGTTTGTTGTTTTCAAATGTTTCGATGAAGCAGTGAATACAGATGGTGACCCACGAGCGGTACTAATTCTGCAAATAAAGGTTGCCACACCGCATAGGACTACCAGCTGTGAATGGAGTATATGCAGAAAAGTGTGAAAATTGATGCAAGACTGTGCTGAAGCAGGGGAATTTTCAGCAAACAAATGCTGAGTGTAAAATTGCCCTACTGGGGAAAAAGGGATTGCTGAACTGTGTAAAAGGTATTCCAAAGCCAATTGCTGAGTGTTGAGCCACCCTGCTGGGAGTGAAAGAAATATTTCACTGCAAAGAATGTTTTTTTTTCTGCAAGTAAAAAAGTCTGCCTATGTATCTTGGGAGTAAAACACGCACCCAAAGTGTAAAGAGTGAATTCCATAATACCCAAAGATGAGACTGAAAATTACTGAACTGAAGCAGAAAACCAAATTCTGTTGCTGAAGCGGAGGGATTGTACATAGCAAGTAAATAGTGTAAAGCAAATGCCTTTGCTGAAGCCAGACAATAAGCAGCTAGCAAGCACTGTATTTAAAGAAATAGAACCCTGGGAATTTAAAATGGCCACCCAGCTGAAGTCAAATACAGACTGTAAAAATAGGGAAGAAAAAGTCTACAGAGAGGCCTGTGAGAGCTACGACCTCTACAAGCAAAATATGCTCACCTGTAGGACTACAACCATTTGGGGTTCTAGCAAATACAGTGGCAACAGCTGCAATAGCGCCTCCTGAGGTCAGGAAGAAAAGTACACCTGATAGCCCCAAAATGGAGGATAAGATACAGCGTTCCTGTAATGAACCCTACCCCACGGAAGAGTGGCCCTTCCAGTCCGATGAGCAGGAAGACATCTCTTATGGGGAACCCAAACCGAGTCACACCCACAAAACACCCCAAGAATGGTGGGGGTGCCTGAACACGGTACGAACCGAAAAGACCACTCGCTATGATGACGAATATGATCGGCAGGAGAAAGAGCGGGAGCAGTGGATCACCGAATATTTCCGTCAGCTATTACAGTTGCAAGAAAAGCCAGGTGGATCCAGTGACGCTGCTAAAATTTCAAATGAAGATGGAGACCCCAGTATCCCTTAGGGATCGGTGTCATCCAAAACAAAAAGGTGAAAAAAGAAAAAGAAACGCGGTTCTTCACTTACCGTGGAAGGAACAATCACATCTGCAGATCTTGCGGAGGAAAAGGGGGTCCGAAATGCCCTAAACCTAGAGAAAATTGAGAAGTCATCCCGCGGATGACCGAATATCCAGAGGGCCCAAGGCAGAAGTTGTGTACCCCAAAGAAGTGTCTGTCCGGTGCTAATAGTGAAAAAACCTCAACCAACCATCCCATGGAAGCGGAGCCGGAACCGGTGAGTGACGATCCCTTGACCAGCCCTGGGGATGCCCTGAAGGTTGCCAGGCGTGACTGTGATCGGCTCCGGGAAAATAACGTGAAGCTACAGAAAGATGTGCTCACAATGTACTCTTTGGCCAGGACAGAATTGGACGATCTCAAGACTGAGCTAGATACTGCAAACTCTACTATTACCGCCATGGATGAAAAGCAGAGCCAATCTGATAAAATGATGGCTAAGCTGAAGCGGAAGTATGAGGAGGCACTGAAGGAGATGATAGTCTTTCAGCAAGAGATGCACACTCTTCACATAGAGCTGAATGCCTCACAACAGGAGGTCAACAGTTTCCGGACAGAGGTAGACGTATCTCAGAAGGAAGTTCATACTCTCCGCAGAGCACTGGATACCTCACATCATGAGATCAACAGCTGCCGCACAGAACAGGAAGTCTCCAGAATGGAACTTCACAGTCTCACTGAGGAGCTGGATATGTCAAAGAAAACTATCCTACATCTTAACTTGAATCTCAAAGTCTCTCAGAAGGAGCTTCAGAACCTAAACTTGGAGATGGAAGTCTCACGCCAGGAGACAGCCCGCCTCCAAGCAGATGTGCAAAAATGGAAGGTGGACTGCAAGGAGGCCCTGAATAGTACAGAGACTGGAGAAAGAGAAAATTTAAGATTAAAAAAAGAAAATTCTGAGTTGACAGAACACGTCAAGGGAAAGAATGAAAAGCTGCACCAGCTTAAATAAAGAAATAAACTTTTGGAAGATGAAAAGTTTGAAGCAGAGCACCGACTGCAGAACCAACTGCAAGGTCTGCATACGTACCTCCAGTATGCTGAGAACCACCAAACGCTGCAGGAAGAAAAGCTGCAGGCTGCTAAAGAGGTACAAGCGCTGCAGGAATGTCAGAATACCCAGTGCGTCTCCACAGAGCAGTATGAGGAGCTAAAGGCCACGCTGCATGTCATCAGAGCATCATTGGAGTCAGAGCTTCAATACCAGGTGACTCTATATGAGAGGGAGTGGGAGAAGGCCCAGAAACTGGAGCAAGAGCTGGAGAGACAGAGACACTGTTCCATTCCCTCGAGTCAGTACACCAAGGAGAAACAGACGCAGCAGCAACCTTGACGACAAAAATTACAGAGCTCCAGAATATGAAGGAGACACTGATACAGACTCAGAGAAAGCAAAGTGCGCAGATAAATCCCCTGAGAAGAGACTTGCATGACGCACTCAAACAGAGTGAGACTCTGCAGACCAGTAACTTACAGATTCCTCCAATACGGTAAAAGGTATTGGGCCTGCCCAAGCACCGGTATTCCACAGTAACTAATGCCCGTGAGGACAAGGGTACAGTGAGAGTTGGGGACTCCACGCACCTTCAAAACAAGATTACGAAGTTTGAGCCACCTAAGAAAGCACTAGCCAAACCTGCAGCTGCCCAACAGGCAACATAGGTAGGAGTGCAGAATTAAAGCCAAAAGAATCCTTAGCTGAGGAAGCTGAAAAGATAGGACGTTCTCTGGAAAGGGAGGTGGAGGTGCAACTCAGTACCAAAGAAGCTGAACTGGCGACTCTGTTGTGTGAAGGAGGTGCAGAAAGACCGCTTCAAGAGCGGAAAACTCTAAGGGCTAGTCCTAACTGCTCTACAACTGTTGCCATACAGTTTGTCTACAAAAATAGGAGTGCCCGACGCAACGGAAATCTCATGACCGCGCACTCGGTAAAAAGACTTAACTTGGAAAAAGTCCTCCTCGAGCGACTGAGGAGTGCTGATCTCAAGCACCTTCGGGAGGAGACAAAAATAAACTGGAGAAAGGGCTCCAATCCCAGCGGGACAGAGGGTTCTCTTCCTCCATCCACTCTCATTCAAGTCACAGAAAGATCTCAAATGAGAGTGGAAGGATGGGCTTTGGCCGTGGTAAGCCCGAGCTTCCCACAAACAGGGGAGGTATGTAACAGCGGACTTATCCCTGTTCACAAATGTGCCTCTAATCTAGCAGTATGGTGGTTAACTGCTGGTAGGCAATTAACTAACACCACCTGGCTGATTACAGGTGGTAGAAAAACCCTGCCACTGAGACAGGAAGAGAGACTCCTTAGCTCACACCTGAGCTGAACTAGGAGACAGAGCAGAGATTCCTTAGTCCACAAGTGGGCTGAACCAAGGAAGGACAGATGTCTTGAGTGACAATCTGACCACAAGACAAAGGGGACAAGATTCTAAACTTGGAGCCTGACATTGCCTGTGCACACAAGGGTGCGGTTCCAAGAGAGCAGAGAAGCTTCCCCTACAGCAGTCCAGCTAACAGATAAGACTTTTCGTATAAGACTATTATCTATGTCTGTGTATTGATAAATGTCTCCACGATTTGAGGCTGGTAAATAGCTTAGCTAACCAACCCAGTCAGAGAGGGATGATCTACAAGTGTAGATACTCTCCAAAGCAGAGATAGGTTTTTTTTGTTTGGCTTATTCTCTTATGTTGATTTCTGCTGTGTTTAAAGTGACAGGCACAATAAAGCCTTGTTTTAATTTCACCTTAAAACAGTCTCCCTTGTGTACCTCTGCACATGTCCTCCTACAGCATGGTTTTGCTAATTACAACAAAAATAGTATAAATAGATTTTTCATAAGAGTCTAAAACAACTTAGATGGTCATAAAAACAGAATAACAGAAACAGGAGAAACAAACAGCAGAAAAAAGGACTGCATCAGGAACTGAAGACACTACGGTTGGCGCAGTCCTTCTGTAGTATGTTTAAATACATCAATACTTAGAAGAGGCTACTGTAGCATTTCAGAAAATGTTGCACAAAGGTATCACACACCAGATATCTATCTTTATTGGATGAGCGAGCAAAGCGAAGACCTCAACAAGACTTAATGGCAGTGGCATAGCTAGATATGCGCGGGTCCCCGGGCAAACATTTTTTTCAGGGCCCCATTAATATTGATACTTACTGCAATTTTTTTCTCCCTTTCCCTATCCTCTCCCTGATTTTCTCTCTCATCATTCCTCATCTCAGATCTCCCCCTCATTATCATCAGCTCTCGCCCTCATCATCATATCTTTCCACATCATCATCAGCTCTCCCCCTCATCATCATCAGCTATCTCCCTCATCATCATCCAATCTCCCCCTCATCACCCATCATCAGATTCCCCCTCATCATCATCATCATCATCAGAAACCCCCCTCATCATCAGATCTCCCCCAGCCCCCCTCATTATCTTCATCACATCTTACCCCGCACACAGATTGATTTTATTTTAACTCACAATTATTTTTTGTTTGATTCAGCATATTTTTTGCAGATTTTGGGTACAGCAATGGGACAATTTTTGACCCATCTTTTGCAAACTTATATATGGATTAGTGGGAGTCTGTGTAGGACGTACATAGATGATATTCTAATTATATGGGAGGGCAGTGAATGCTCATACTTGAATTTTGTGGCAGCCCTAAATAATAATGTTTATAACTTAAAATTTAGTGGTATGAATAGTATAACTACTATCCAATTTTTAGATCTTGAGATATTCATTGAAGAAGGTGACATTCACACCAGAACACATTTTAAGGATACCAATGTAAATTCCTATTTACATTCCTCTAGTTGTCACGATCAAAAAAGGATTACAAATATTCCTTATAATCAATTTTTGAGACTGAAAAGAAACAGTACCATTGAAGAGAATTCTGACATACAGACCAATTTATTAAGGGAAAGGTTCCTCTAAAAAGACTAGAAGGAGGACCTTGCTAATTCATCAATCGAAAAGGTCAGAAAAGTGAAACATCCCTCTCTTTTAAAGTATAATAAAAATTCCAAACAAATGGCAAATAAAAAAGTGGTTTCTGCTACAAGATTACCATCTTTTATTACACAGTTCAATAGAACACATGGCTCAATTAAAAAGATCTTGTGTAAACACTGGGGGATCTTAAAATTAGACCCTGTATTAGGCCCATTAATTACATTTAAACCAGGAATGGTGTTTAGGAAGGCACAAAATCTAAAAGGGCTTTTGACCCCCAGTCCGGTTAAAACTGTAAAGAAGGTGCCCGGTGATATTAAAACACAATTAGGTATTATTGGAAACTATTATTGGAAACTATAAATGAGGAAAATGAAAGGCATGTCATCATGAAAACGGATAAACAGGCTATATCATCAGTAACACAAAAGAAATACCCAATTTGTAATTTCATTAATTGTTTAACAACTCATGTTGTATATTTATTACAATGAAAGTGGGATATGCAATATACAGTATAGGGAAAAACAAAAAGGCATTAAAATTGAGGATGTTAGAGCACTTGAGGAATATCAAAAATATTCCTAAACTGGTGCCAAAGGGCAACCCCCCTAACACCATTACTTAAACATTTTCACGGTGCTCACAAATGTGATCCCAGCTCTCTGAAAATTATGGGAATTGAATGTATTCCCAGAACAGCAAGACGGGTAAATAGAGATTTATTCTTGCTAAAAAAAGAACAATTCTAGATTTACACTTTTGAGTCAAAATATCCTAAAGAATTCAATGAGTTAATAGAACTCACCCCTTTTTTGAGATAGGTTGAGTTTCTAATGCCAGATTTATGTCTCACAATCTTTGTCTATATAACTAATGCATGAATCCAGTGTAATCCTATACTTTCATATCTGTTGTTTAATTGCATTTTAGTTAATTTTTTAAATCTTTTTTAAATATGTATTAATAATAATTATGTTTATATTTTGGTGCATTGCACATAAATGTGCAGTTATATGCTTGTTTATTTTAATTATATGTATATCCATAATGGTTCAGTGCTGCCGTTTACTAGTATTATTATTTATTTATACACAGGCATTTAGGTATATTTATCTATTTTATAGTGCCCTTTATATATGGCAGTTTATTTATAGCCATTCATTATTATCACTAAATTGATTATTCACTATTAAGATGTTATTTATTCACAGGGGATTTATGTATGTATACTTTAAATATGGTATTATTTTAAATACAATTTATTATATATTAATAATGATTTAGTCACTATTAGGGAGTTAGTTATCAATAGTTCATATTTTGGCTTGTTGTCTTTATGAGTTCTATGTTTCTTAAGGGGCGTTTTCATTGGTGGTAGTACTTATTTGCATTTCAACATTGTGTCACGCACTAGCATTGCTGTTTGCTATTAGAACCTATTGGCAGTCTCATTTTAAAGGCTGTGGCTGATACTTAATGCACATGAGCAGGCTTGGTCGTGACTCCTGACGAAGCACGCTCTTGCGAAATGCGTGGAGGTCACGAGAGGCTGCTCTGCGCATCTACCCAGTGGCTCTTCCCACCTCCTGAAGAGACTGGCAGGGGGAGATGGCATGCAGCGGCAGAGGGCCGCCGGTGTTAAAGGATAAGCCGGTATAAGAATCATCACTTAAGGCAGAGGCAGAGCAGAACAGCACGTGGTGAGGAGCGCACTCTAGCAGCAGACACCGGAAGTAAGAAAGACTTCAGGGTCAGACTGCTAGAGGGTGCTCCTCCCCTGCCGTCCTGCTCTGCCTCAAGTTATGATCCTTTTACGGCTTATCCTTTAACTCCGGGGCCCCCCGCAACCACATACCATCTCCCCCTACCGGTCTCTTCAGGAGGTGGGAAGAGCAGGCCCCCCAAGAGCACGGGCCCCTGGGCTTTAACCCTTCAAATTTGCAATCCATGAATCAAAAACTGCTGGGGGCCAAGGGTAACATCCAAAAGGTCAATCTGTCAATTTTTGCCATAAGCATGTCCTCCCCATATGTTTTTATGATACCTATGGCAGTGTTGAATGACTGGTATTGGACCCTGCATAGGCCCTGGTCTATGGCATCGTTTACCAAACTCCCTTATGGATAGGACAAAGTGCTGTGTTAGCTTAAATTTACCTGGGTCTTTTTTATGGACAATCCCCAAAGGGGAAATGATCAGTTGGGGAAGTGGGGGAGAGGTGAATGGGACTGTCATGCGAGCTACAGTAGCTTTAGCGCTTTGCCCAGTTTTAACCTGACTATGTCTGAGTGAGTTGTAGCTGATTTTAAATTCACCAGCCTATCCTGTATTACCCCCCCTGCACTGGGATGTTGAAACCCTTCCAAACAACTCTACCAGGAACATTACCTTCTCACGGTCAGGGTACCCTTGTATCCACTACAGTATGTGTGTAGGGGAGAGAAGTGTGTACGTGTGGTAGGGGGGGGGGGGGATTGTGTGTTTAGGAGGGGGGGTTGTGTGTGTGTGTGTGATGGAGAGTATGTGCAGGGTACTGAGTGAGTAGCGGGACTGGGTGAAGGACAGAGGAGGGGGAAGAGTGAGGGGAGGAAGAGTAAGAAAGGGGGTGAGACATGTGGGAAGAGAGGGGGACAGTAAGAGTGGGGGAAGTGTAAGGATGAGAGAGGGAAGTCTGAGGATGGGAGGGGGGAAAGGGAGGAGGTAAGAGCAAGGTGTGTGAGAGGGGGTGTGCGAGAGGGGGAGGAGGGGTGTTTGCAAAGCTGCTCACATGGAGACCCCAGTGGAAACTAAATGTATTTTTTTAGGGGGGGTGTAAGAGATGTGTGCAGAGGTACATTTAATGGAGACCGATTAGGGTGAAATTATATCTTGGCTTTATTGAGCCTGTTCCTTTATCCAGGCAAAACATATAAAAACAACAAAACCCCTATCACTTTGTAAGGGGTAACTTACTTCCCTGGACCCTATCTACAGGACTGGAGGGATATTCCCATTACCAGCCTATCACCCCAAAGTATCAGGCGGTACCTTAAGCAGGTGGCCCTCCATGTCAGTCTATGACAGGTTCCTGGGTCCTCTATGTCCATGAAATATCTGTCTCTGGGTGTCTGGATGTCTTGATCTCAGCCCAGCCTTCGTGCTGTCTGTGTGCAGGCTTCTCTGCTCTCCTTCTGTCAGCCCAAATGTGAGCTAAGGAATCTCTCTCCTATGTCTCACATGAGGCTTTTTACAGACCTCGCCTTAGTCTAGGTGGAGACTAGCTAATTGAGTGGCTGCAATAACGATCTCTCTGCTGGATTCTCAGAGCTCTGATGCTGCTTTATTTAAACAGGGATAAGTCCCTGTTACAGGCGGCCTTTCAACATTTTTGCAGGTTGCCCAAAAAATTTAGTTACATCACTGATCAGTTGCCTCCCCCAGCATCATCCATAAACAACCACTTGTACATTAATCATTCACTACAGGTAATCTTTACCATAAAACAATGTTGAAGCAATGAATTCTTCCCAATAGTGCTTAGGGGAGAAACCAACACATTGACTTTCAACTAGCAGAACGCTGGAAGGATGCCACCGATTTTCCTTTGCTGTAAGATTCTCTTAAATGAAATATTCAAGATATGCTGGCACTCTCCCAATCACTTCTAGCTAAACTGCAGCACAGCTCAAAGGGCACCAGATTTCGACATGAGCAAGCTGGTAACAGATCCTGTAATAATGTAATATTTATTAGTTCCTTTCGGAATATTTGATCAAACTATAATTAATTCAATAAAAGGAAAAGTTGACTTTAAATAACACTGTTAAACAAATCCAGAGCACCCCAAAACCATTCACACCCGAAAAAGGATTAATTCTTGTTTTGTGTAATGGATATTGCCAAGAAGAACCACTTGAATAAAAATGTAGATTGATTTCCCGTAGTTTTTCTACTACTTCCATAGTAGGCAATCTACAGGTAACCAAAAGATGTAGCAGAATGACCAAAGACACAACATACAGGGCAACTAGTTGGAGGACCGGACAATAAATTATGAACCCATGAGACAAATGGAAGCAAGTAACTAATTGCAACCACTCTAATATTTCCTCCCCTCTACGGGACATTTATCCAGTCACTGTTCTCTCAATTACCCCACAGTGCAATGTGTACAATATACTTGTGAATATTACTATAAAAAGCAATGTCCATAAAAATAAAGGATATAAGTGATGAGAGTGGAGTCCTTCCTTTCAGATGTTTGAGTGGTAAATGGACTCAGTTCCCAAGATTTGTGAAGAAAAACAGGAGGAGTTTTTTCCTTTTTTGCTGCAGACTGTTATCCTGTGGTGTATGATAAAAACCATAGACAAAACATTGCACAGTATTGTTTCATCATATGAATTCCCCCATATACAGCTACAACCCGTGCCTACTTACTAGATGCAAAGCAGGCAGCATGCAGTGGAGAGAATCTGTGATTTTCCAAGTCCCAGCGTTTTCAAGCACAGCACGAACCCCACGAGGTGCGCCGTCTTCGGATAGGCTCAGATAAAATCTTTTTCTCCAGGTGTTGTCATCTGTGTCCACTCCCGTATTCCTGTATATGCAACTCCAACCAGGGATAAAAAAGGGGGCAGAGGAATGCGCAATACCTAAAAACCTTTTAATACCTCCAATGCACAAACAGACATATACTCACAGACACAGTGAGTTTTAAAATCAATAGGATTGCCCGACCCGGCTGTCCAGCAGCAAACACCAGTCCCTGGCAGTCCTTGCCGGTAGCCGCGTGTATCTCGCGATGCTCCGGTGTCAGCGCGGTGACGTCACCGCTTCCGCTTCCACACAGGTAGCTGAATGTGAAACGCCGGCCTGTTTTCACATTCAGCTACCTGTGTGGAAGCGGAAGCGGTGACGTCACTGCGCTGACACCGGAGCATCGCGGGACTGGTGTTTGCTGCTGGACAGCCGGGTCGGGCGCTCCTATTGATTTTAAAACTCACTGTGTCTGTGAGTATATGTCTGTTTGTGCATTGGAGGTATTAAAAGGTTTTTAGGTATTGCGCAATCCTCTGCCCCCTTTTTTATCCCTGGTTGGAGTTGCATATACAGGAATACGGGAGTGGACACAGATGACAACACCTGGAGAAAAAGATTTTATCTGAGCCTATCCGAAGACGGCGCACCTCGTGGGGTACGTGCTGTGCCTGAAAACGCTGGGACTTGGAAAATCACAGATTCTCTCCACTGCATGCTGCCTGCTTTGCAACTAGTAAGTAGGCACGGGTTGAAGCTGTATATGGGGGAATTCATTTGATGAAACAATACTGCGCAATGTTTTGTCTATGGTTTTTATCATACACCACAGGATAACAGTCTGCAGCCAAAAAGATAAAAACTCCTCCTGTTTTTCTTCACAAATCTTGGGAACCGAGTCCATTTACCACTCGAACATCTGAAAGGAAGGACTCCACTCTCATCACTTATAGCCTTTATTTTTATGGACATTGCTTTTTATAGTAATATTCACAAGTATATTGTACACTTTGCGCCAGGTTATTTTCTATATTTGTATATTCACCATTGTATTGGGGAGTTCTAGAGATAATTCCCCTTATAGAACACTAGGCTGCATTCATTATTTCATTTTATCTATTGTGCACAGCACTGTTTATATAGGTCTAGCGCTGAATTTAGTTATTTTGTTTTTGTCACCCCACAGTGCAATGGCACTAAAACGTACCAAATACAAAAAGCACATTTTCACACACTTCTTTTGGATGACATTGATCTCTAAAGTAGAGACCAAAAGTGCTTTGTGTGAACTTAGGGTATTCACAAATCCACAGCAAACTAGACTCTTAGGTCAGGCATAATGACATCACTTCCTAGCTAATCTTTTCAGAACACAACAAATCATAGTACAGAGAGAACATTTCAAGTGCTTTGCTGTCGCAGTATCTCAGGGTACATAAGTCGGTGACTGTCTTAATGAAATTTGGGGGATACCAAAAGTTGGAGTGGAAGATCTCTGCCCAGAATTTAAATTAGTTGTTCTTCTGTGCACATCAATGGCGGCGCTAGATTATCAAAAGTGTTCGTATTATTATTATTACAACCTTGGTACAAATAAAGGTCATTAATTAGTAGTAGCTTGAAAGTAGCAGTTCTGTCTCCAAAACTAATGGTGTTAAAGTATTAATTAGTAGAATGATAAACTAAATACTAGTAGCCACTAATCTATGTATAGACATGAAGATGCTACCAGAATTATAATTTGTGCTTTAAATTAGAAATATAATATCAATGTCAAAGCACCATGGTCTGATCCTTTGCACATAATGACAAAAATGAATCTATGTTATAAGATGTACAGTAATATTAGTATACATCCAGTCCACCAGTCAATTACACTCACACTTCAATACTACTGTATTTTCATTTGAAAACAATGACAAGAGGCCAACCAAAACAATGTCACTGTCATAAATTACAGACCCATTGATAACAGTATATTTGTATGCTTAAAGTTGTCCTTTCCTGAACTGGTTTTTATATCATACTGTATTTTCATATTTGTTTAACTGAACGACTTATATTAACAACACATAACACAATATTTTCCAAGCTAAATAAAATGCCATAAAGCGACATTCACAAATTACCCCATTTGTTGCCAGAAATGTCAGTGGCACACAGTGGGGCAAAACCAGAGTGCTCAGAAATACATCATAAATGTAAAAAAAAAAAGCATACATTCGCACAAAGTGCAGCATCATTTTTTAATTGTGATCAAAGTGTGGTCTTCAACCTTATATGTTGCCGGTAACTCAATAGTTTTTTTTGTTGTTGACGCATTTAGTATAAGTGCATGTTTTCCAAATGTACTGTATTGTTATAAAACATAGGGCCTCATGCAGAGAGCATAGAATTTTAAAATTGGCGAATTTCATAAAAAGTAGCTTTTTTGGAGAGTTTTATTCTCCATATGCAGAAAAGTGCGAATTCTGCTATGTTTAACATGGATGCGTGTGGCGAGTTTAAATTGGCGAGATGCGCGCTTCAGAAACGTGTAAAAACAAATTCGCGCCTTTTTTTTCCCCTTTACTATAGGCGGCGAGCGCCATCTTGCCATCTTTTCCTGGCGCGGCAAAAATGCGAGAATCGCGCCATTTTCTTGGCGCGAACAGCCGCTACATGCCGTTCGCACCTCTCTGCATTCGGAGAGTTTTAAAAATGGCGAGATGGAGGTTCTCGCCAGCCGCGAGGCGAGTTTTAGCAATAGAAAAAACAAAATGGCGCGTTTTTCGTAACTCGCCATTTTCTGCCGGTTTCTGCACGAAATTGTACAAAAAATGGCGAATTTCGAAATAACGATGCTCTCTGCATGAGGCCCATAATCTATACATCTGCAAAAATATATATGTCTTTACCTTTCTTTTGATGTCAGTAAATTGAGAAAACATCAAGGACCAGTAGAATGACAGTTCAACAATATAGTAGTAATGCAGGTCAGTTGTCAGTTGCTGAAAAATAAACACACCTTTTTACTATTGTTTATTTAACAAACGGAGTTCAGAAAATATATAACAGGCAGTATTAAAATGACCTGACAACAAAACATTTCAGCAAAGCTGTTAATATTTGAAGGAGTGCTTGGTTATGAAATTCAAAATCATGAAAACATGCTGTACAACTATTGCAGAGGAAATGCTTTAGCATCACTCATGTTGATTTCAATTCTATGTAGCTGTAAAATCTTGCAAATAGAAGAGCCACTTTAAATCAACAGGGAATAGGGAATCAACAGGGAAGAAGCCTTTCGAGAATGTACTCTATTCTGGAAAGAGAAAAACAGGCTGTAATACAAAAAATTTATTCATTCGGTCCCCTTGTAATATCTTGTGACATTGTCAGGTTCATTCAAATGAATGGGGCTGAAGTCTCCTCCGGCACGAGGGAAGACTGCTACACAGTATATTGAATACGTTCCTACAGACAGATGAAGAAAACCAAACACAGAGCGCACCAAAGGTGATGGTAATGTATAATCAGCAGTACATAAAAAGCAAGTGTAAACTTACATTAAAAATGTCAGCAGTTCAGTGGGTTATTATTGAACCTGTCCGGGTTGCCTGGTTGTTTGCTGTTAGAAACTTTAAGGCAGAGTTGGTCTTTAAATAATGTGTCCCGCGCACTGGGATCACATGTTGTAGAAACAGCAAACAGTGAGCCGTGTCTGACTGCACAATACGGGACACGCGAACCTGGAAGTGGCAGATGAACAGCTGATCCCGGTGTGCGGGGCAAATTGTTTAAACACCAACTCTGCCTAAAAGTTTCTAATGGCAAACAACCAGGCAACTTGGACAGGTTCAATAATAACCCACTGAACTGCTGACATTTTAAATATAAGTTTACACTTGCTTTTTATGTACAGGCAGTCCTCGGTTATCCAACAGAATCCGTTCTGGAAGGAGCGTTGGATAGTGAAACCGTTGTAAAGTGAGTCCCATGTTAATCAGTGGCGGTGAGCGTTGGATACCGCATTCAGGCGTCGAAAAACGGCCCATAGGGTTGCATTGTAAAGCGTCGGATATGCCATTAGTTGTAAAGTGAAACATTGGATAGTGAGGACTACAGTACCTGTACTGCTGATTATACCTTACAATCACCTTTGGTGCGCTCTGTGTTTGTTTTACTTCGTCTGTCTTGTCCATGGAGCTTGTCTTCGGTGGATTTCGTGGAAGTGGGGAGAACTTCCACACACAGTAGCTGCAAGAGGGTGAAGCTGACAAAACACCTGAAATATCAAGAAAGCACGAGCACGGATCAAAACTTTCCTGCAAGTTCAAATCAAAATGCCATCTCCTGTTTCCACCCAGCAGCCAGGGCCTGCATCTCATCAGATCTGGCAGTAAATGTCACTGATAAAGCAAAGTGTTTTAAAAATCCAATTTACTGTAGTTTAAGAATGCGTTAATAACTATAACCTAATGGGGTGTAGCCCAAAAGGTAAGAAAATGTAAAGTAAATGTAAAATCATTATTATATATGTGGATAGGTGCACATACTGCATATCCAATAGCCTGGCTCCTCCTGTCTTGCCTACAAATGCTTATGCAGATGTGTGTATCCTAAACACTGGGAAAACTTAAGATTTTTACTGTTCCATCTGAAATATTTTAGGGAACTCTTCTACTACTTGACATATTTAAATATATTTATTATACAGTCATTTGTATTGAGGTCACAAATACTGTATGTCATCTACATAAAAAAGAAATGCCAACAAAATCCATTGCTTCTCTCCATTTGTATGTACAGTATAAGTCAATTTTGCAATAACAAAATAGCAGGAAATATGTAGTTCCAATATGTGAATTATTAATATGTATTTTTTTGTTCAGGTCTCAGTTTGTCATGGAAACACTTTTATAAAGGTTATTTTCTCTGGTTATGATCATCGCAAGCACTTAACTCCACACTATTTGTAGGCTGTACTTATTGCAGCACTAACAATTTCTACCATTATGACGCATGGATTTTGAAGTGGAAATAAGACAGCTGGGGCCCTGACATAAAAGAAAAAGGCCTCTGTAGAAAGCGACAATCTCCAAATATCATGTTAGTATTCAGTAACAGATGTGATCCCCCTGGGTTTAAAATCAAATCTGATTAATGTTGTCTATTCATATTCTTGTCAAATATTGAACATACACTGGTTTTGCATTGTGGTTTTCAGAAGCATACTGGATACCATTGTTGTTTAAATACAGTCACTCCGTACCTGCTGAGACTTTTTTTGTGGTTTGTCTGCTTTTAATCTGGCATTAAAAAACCCATGTACTTCATATCTTTCAAGATCTTAAATAGCAGTATTTTCGTGTCAATGGAGTTTAATAATGGGAGAACCTGGATCAAGGGGAACTGCCAGTGTACTTTTTATGTGACCTTCGCGGGTCACATATTCCGGTAACTTTGGCACCAGAGAATCGATTATCAGCTCTTGTTGAAAGGGGTTAATTAGACCTGTAAACTTTATGGTTCAGATCCACAAAGCTCTGTTAAGTAACTTAACGTTATGCCAACTTGACGTTACGTTAAACCTAACTGCATATCTTCAAAGGACAATAATGTCATGTTAAGCCATGTTTTGTCTTGTAGAGAGCATAGCGGTAACTACTGTATAATGGCTGTTAGTGATAATCACATGCAAATAGAGGTGTTATCATAACATCTTACATCCACCAAAGTCCGTCAAGCTTTGGTAATTTTAAATATAATCAATTGTTTGAAGTTTCACTTATTATGTAGATGAATTACAAAACCATGAGATTTAAGATTGTATAATGGCAAAAAAATACATTGAATGTATATTAATCATAAACTACTACAGCGGTGTCTGCTCATTTGTTTAGAATTGTAATTTTAGGTGACATAAGTAAACTCGTACAGTTTATGTGTATTTATTACCTGATATGGATAATTGTACCAACACTGTCTTGTATTCCAAAGCCAGGGTGTCTTGAAAAGAAAAAAGGAGAGAAATACAGTATAGGATTAAAGTGTTGTCAGTGCGCATAAATACAATTCCTCTTGTGCATGTTTCTAGTGAAGGGCATATGGCTCAGTGTATTTTATGAATAGACTACAACAATCACTAAATGTTTGGAAGGAACCATAGTATAGTGGTAAAAATGTTTACTACATAAACTGGCGGGTCGAATTCCAGCTGAAGACCCTCACACTCACTCTATGAGATTTTCAATAAGCCAAACAGGCACCAATAATTCGATATCACCCAAATTGTGTTAACTCACACTCTCAATCCAGTGTTATCTCCCAAAACTCCATCTAACCAAACCAAGACTGAATATCCATCTTCACGTTTACCTTTTTAGGTTGTTATACAGATCATAGACAAAGAAACATGTGGCTGCATGTACACATATGTAAAAGTACATGTAACTTATACAATCACTTCTTGTAAGTCTTTATTATAGAAAGATGACAAAAATGTTGTTTAGTAACAATGATTTTACTCTATTAAAAGGGGTAATTTAATGCACTCTGAAGCAGCCGATTGCACCGTTATTAGCTTGAAGCCTCCATTCAAGTCATTGAAGGTTTTCTGCCATCCCCGCTTTGGAGTATATTGAATTTCCCTTTAACTTGTTTAAATGAACACTTTATTGATATAACTTTTTGAGAATAGTTTTCATTATCACCTTAGTTAGTGCTGTATCTCTCAAGAGATTCTTGTATTTTGGGGCTTTTGGGAAATAAAAAAAAGATTACTACAGTATTTCCTTTCGGAAACTAGTGATTTTGCTGCCCATACAAACTATGTATTTATCACACTTCATCTCTGTTTTTATTAAAACATGTTTTTATCGAGATTGTTTATTTATTTAAATGATGTGATTTCCCTTTACTGTAAGAGTAGTACTTTTAGACTTTTCTGAAATTGTTTTAAGTATTTAGGTTAAGAATACCCGTAAGTATTATTACCCCACAGTTTCATCAGATCCAGACACTAAAGAACATACAGTATAAATACATTTACTTGAAAAAAGTGAAACAATTACTGTACAAAGCCAATTCATCATTTTACTGCATGAAATGATGTACACTAAAACCATAAAACAATAAACATATTTTTTTAATACAACTTTGAGTTGTTTTGTAAGTGCTGTGATTAGAATGACATTTACAAGTTCATATCAGGTGTTGCCTTGTGGTATAGAACAATGTCAATTAATTTAATTCTAGGACAATTCATACCAGCTTTAGATAACCATGACATATACTACATTTCTCTGCATTTGCATAGTTTTTGATTATATTTTGCTTAAATATAATTAGGACACATCATTTATATTGTATGTTAAAGTTAAAATGTACGCCCAACATGTCAAGGTCTTATTATAGTTGGAACAAACTTGTGACAATGACCGATGAACACACCACTATTACTATTGTTTTGTTTGTTTGTTCTCTCACTGGCTTTTGTACTTTTGCTGGTACGTTGGGTGAAATCGCTGTTATAAAATGTTACCAGGCATATTAATATAACAGCTGCTTCAATTAAAAATTAAACAAAGAGTGTGGCCTAACTCCCACACTGAAATTATTATATTCATAATTGCCTTTAACTATGTCTAAAATATCTATGGCAATAGAAAAAAAAAACAGTATTAAAACTTTAACACTATATCCCTGTGTCTTTCTGATATGGTTTCCTTTAGATGTTACTTTAGACTCTAGCCTGTGGCTAGTGCTACCTTTACAGAATGTGCTCCCATTTCCACGGGGTCTCACTCCAGGAAGCCCCGTTGCAGTATTTGGTGCTTCATAAGTAAAAATATTTTTACTAATCATTTTTTTTCTGCGCTATTATTGTGCAAAACTCCCTACCACTCCCTTTATAACTACAACCAGCTTTTATTTGAGATCTGCAATTTAATTTATTCAGGTGATAACGTTATTTAGCGTCGGTGTCTCTAATTGTGATTCCACTTCCATCTGTTTTAGAGGACTATTCAGGAGTACAGACACAGTATGTGGACATTTGGACATAAGTAAAACAAATGCAGGACTGAATCAACATGTTCAATATTGACAACCTGACTAAATAGCATCCAACAGTAAGTGTCCTTCTCCTTATTCCAGTTCTTGTTTTCTAAGATAATTTCACTGCAGTTTGGTACATATAAACAACCCAGAATTTCTATAAGGAATGGTGACTTGGAGAACCAGGTCGGGATTTCAATATTATGATGACAAGTTGACAATACTTTATGCTCTGCCAACTGGGTAGATGTGCCCTGGGGCTGTGTTGATGTGCCCTGGGGCTGTGTAGATGTGCCCTGGGGCTGTGTAGATGTGCCCTGGGGCTGGGTAGTTGTGCCCTGGGGCTGGGGAGATGTTACATAGTTACATAGTTACATAGTTACATAGTAGATGAGGTTGAAAAAAGACGTACGTCCATCAAGTTCAACCTATGCTAAATTTAGACAACAGATACGTTATCCTATATCTATACTTACTTATTGATCCAGAGGAAGGCAAACAAAAAACCCCATTAAAGGGAAAAATTAATTCCTTCCTGACTCCAAGAATTGGCAATCGGATTAATCCCTGGATCAACATCCTTCCCATGTATACTTATTTGGTATATCCCTGTATACCTTTCCCAACCTTTTTTTGAACAAATCTATTGTATCTGCCATCACAGTCTCCATGGGTAATGAATTCCACATTTTAACTGCCCTTACTGTAAAGAACCCTTTCCTTTGTTGCTGGTGAAATTTCCTTTCCTCCAACCCCATGTGCCCTGGGGCTGGGGAGATGTGCCCTGGGGCTGGGTAGTTGTGCCCAGGGGCTGGGGAAATGTGCCATGGGGCTGGGGAAATGTGCCCTGGGGCTGGGTAGTTGTGCCCTGGGGCAGGGGAGATGTGCCCTTGGGCTGGGGAGATGTGCCCTGGGGCTGGGTAGTTGTGCCCTGGGGCTGGGTAGTTGTGCCCTGGGGCTGGGGAAATGTGCCCTGGGGCTGGGGAGATGTGCCCTGGGGCTGGGTAGTTGTGCCCTGGGCCTGGGGAGATGTGCCCTGGGGCTGGGGAGATGTGCCCTGGGGTTGGGTAGTTGTGCCCTGGGGCTGGGGAGATCCTCTGAGAACATTTTTAAATGGTGAAAGGTGGCGAGGCCACCGGAGGTGAGTTGTCAGGCGGCATTGCGCCGGTGCGATTCGGTCGCAGCCAAACGTCCCATTCCGGAAATTTGTTTCTACCTTGGATAGAATGCAGGGTCATTATATTGTCTTCTTACTATAAATATGTTTTACGAAAAAGTACATGGAGAATACTGGATAGCTGCAGTGTGTAAAGCCTATTTCCATATCAAACAATACGTTAGTACACCGTTTGTGTTATATAGTATGACAATGAAATTCAGAATGTATTAAACTGTTAAATATTACTGTGAACTAAGGCCTTGCACCATATACAAATAGGGGCTTTATACTGTAACTGTGCAGAAAAATCTCGTCCAGCACATTTTGTAGTTGCCACAGAGATCTGCAATGTATTGTAGTATAACATCCACGTGAACTACAGCAGGCCAGGGGTGCTCAACTCCTGTCCTCGAAACCCCCAACAGGTCAGGTTTTAAGGATATTCCAGCTTCAGCACAGGTGGCTCAAACAGTGGCTCAGTCAAAGACTGTTTGAGTCACGTGTGCAGAAGCTGAGATATCCTTAAAACCTGACCAGTTGGGGGGTCTAGAGGACTGGAGTTGAGCACCCCTGAACTACTGTAGGTGGTAATCCAAGGTACAATTTGAATTATCTGCAGATGAGTTCTTAAACTGCCCCCCAAAATAGCATATAAGCATGTAAGGATTATTTATAAATAGGCACACACTGGATTCTTTTTTAAAGTGTTGAAACAAATTCAAATAAAAAAAATTGCAATCCCCTGCTCTACGTTAATACACATTAGATTTACAATATCCTAAAGCATTTTCACTATTTGAGTAATATTAGCAAATGGAAAAAGATAAAGAAAATGATGCAACATATCAGGAAAATAACCAGTAATTCCACCCAAGACTATAGTAATATTAAAGCTTTTCAATGCCCTCCTGGCTATCAGATATTTAAGGAATTATTGTCAGAAATCTCTAATCTATATCTAGCACTCATGCTTGCTGCGTTATTGCAAACCTCTTTACTTCCCTGTTGGAAAATCCAATTTGTTTGCCGCTTACAAGTGTGGAAATGTTAAAGCGTATTGCTTTTTAGTATACAGACCTTGAATTTAATGTTGTAGTTTCAAGACAGCAAGCATTAATGTTATATCCGTAACATATGGAACAGTTCTAGTAATATACACAAATCGGTACAAAGTACACTCATAATTAACGCCATATACTGTATATTAATATATTCAGTTACTATACCATGGGCACATGGTTTCTAGAGAAGCAGTTCCGACTAACTTGGGCTAACAGATCATTTCCAAACTATTGGCTATAGGGAACTGTGTCCCACATTCTGTGTATTTTACCAATAGAGGAATTGGGAAATCCATGCTGAGTTTTTTTTTTTACTTTGCTATCATTCTGTCATTCTATTCTGTAAACTACAGCACACAACTTTGCAATGATACAGTACATAACCAGATTACAATGACAAGTGATATTTAGAAGTTATATTTGATTGTTTTGTGGAGATTACCAATGTATCCAACCAATAGACCAGTGGTTTCCAACCTTTTTTGGTTAAGGACCCCTAAGTGAAATTCTAATGAACCCGAACCCGAACCCTCTCTAACAGCAACTTTGTGATCAGATGCTTTGTACATTCTTCTGTATTTTATATAATTTTCAAATTACCAGAAAATTGCAGTGAACGCTTTATGGATGTCCGGGGAACCCTGGTTGAAAAACACTGCAATAGACTTACTCAAAATAGCACTTTAGTCTACAGTACTTTAACAAATGTACTAATGGGCTCGGCGCTCTTGACACTTTTTTCATATTTACATGAGACAGACATTCTTCTTATTACGTAGTTTAAGTAACGTTCCTTTATATGAAAGCATTAGGAAGTAAGGTGCCAAGGGAGCTGATACCTACAACACGTTGTAATTAGACAAAATATATTTTCAGTACTTTAGTTCTATAACTAATAAGAAAATGTGTTCATTAGAAAATGTAGTTGCCAAACCAACTTTATTTATAATATGCCGGTATCAATGGCAAAATAATCTTCCTGTACTGGCAAGTTATCTGACAAATGTCATGTAAACGGAAATGCAACAACACATATAGTACCGTTAAAAATAATACAGAGAATGTACCAAAACGTAAACAAATAATATATAGTATGAATAAAGTACAACTATAAACTATAGGATTACTTCACTGACTTTCTTCATTATCATCACAACACCTTCTTATGTGCACTCAAGATAAAAAAAAATCTACGTTTATTTGCAATAAAACCTCAAAGAGACGGTTGCTGTTGCAGTGACAGAAATGTTATGGTTCCTTTTGTGAACCATATTATAGACCTGGATATTTCTTTTATTCCAAAATGATAGAATGCAGCTTGTGATACAATAAAAGATACCAGGTTGTACTTTGGTTCTTGGTAGTGGTTTGAAAGAGCAGCTAATTCTGTTTCGATAGTAGCCACTTGTCTATCTCTCACTACCACAAGCCTGTCCCTTCTCTTATGTGATCCAATTATTTGAGACTCATATTGGAAGGAAATGTATAAGATTACTGAGATGTGGTAGCTACTGACCCAGTATGCTGCCATGTCTGTAAAAGTCTTCTTGAGAAGCAAATGGTACGTTACAAATCCAGGGATACTAAATGTGTACAATGCACTATAAAACAAATGCCTTAGTTGTAAATTATACCCAGTACTGGGTAAAAAATAATCCCAGAAATATATAAAAGATAAAAAAAATTATTCCCACCTGTTTTTATTAGAATTTCTGGTTTAAAAAAACCTAAATCTTTCCAGCATACTGGGATAGTCTAGTATAGTGAGGTATAGGGATAATTATATTCATTTAAATAAATGCCTATTTAGAGTGCAATGTTAGACTACATACAGTGCATCTTAAAAAGGGTTTCCACACTGCAAATAATACATAACCAAGTACTGCATTAGTTGTCTATTTGGTTAACACAATTGAAGTGATAGCAAATCCACTTTGAGATTAAAACATGAGTACAACATTAAGTGAATGAATACCAAGGACATTCCATAATCTATTTGCCTATTCTTTACTTGACAAATTGGTCATCTTTCTATATATTATACTTTGAAAATGCTATGTGACAGAAAAGAAAATACATCATTCATTGCAAATAATCTTCATGTAAAGACATGCACTACACATAGGTACTCGAAAAAACGGAAAACAGTCTTATAGCTTTTCAATAGAATTTGAAATGTTTCCCATTTCTCGCTTTTCATTTAAGGAGATTTGTTATGATAAAAGAAAATGTTATGTGACCCTGCATCTACAGTAAAACTGCAAATATATTCAAAATGTGTCACTGATACACTGCGCCTATCTTATTTCTATAGAGAGAGCACAGGAATACAGTATTAATTCTTCTTTACATGCAGACACTGACAGATAATGTGGTACAAAAGGGGGTGTAAACATTTAAATGAAATCATGAAAAATATAAAGTGCGTGTTAGCATAACGCAAATGAAAATGTATACTGTAGGATGTAAAGGACAGATGGCCTGTAGGGAGTTATTCAATAAACCACAAAAGTTCAAATCAAGAAACTATCACATTGAATCTCTCCTTTGGCTTCAATGGGTGATTCTCTGCAATGCTGTAGTGCCCTAATTGAAGCTAACACAGTTTAATGAATAACTCCCATATAGTTTGCCGATTCTCCCTAATTACTAGGAATCTCTAGACTTTACCAGATGTAATTAACACACATTCCCAGCTAGCTCAAACTCCCAAACCCACCACATCATGAATATATATTTATGTCAACAAGAGAGCTACTGAGTGTGGCAATTGTATATAACAAGAGACAGGAATGCCCAATGCTACTGTAACGGATTTTCTGGCCTAGCCTGACCCACCCAATCTCATATTGGCCCCTGTGGTCTAACCAGTCCCCATTACAGTGTAGTGTCTGGTGGTGTACCTGTTGGCAACAGGACTCCTGAGTCTCCCGCATGATGTTGTGTGGGGAATGCCAACCCAGACAGGCAGCTGAGGTAGTGTACTTGAGTTCTACCTAGATCCAGTGCAGTGCCTCCACCTCATCAGGATCCCAGCGTCCGCTTGTCGATGGTCCTGGTGAGGAACTCCTCTGTGGTGCACCCCTCTGTGTAATCACTCAACACTTACACACGAGGGTATGATTGAACAAGGTCATCTTTATTGAAGTGAGGTGGGCCAGCTGCCCCTCACAGTGGTTGTGCTCAGCCGCTCATGCTCACTGCACTGCCCTCTGAAAGGTATGTCTTCCCAATCTGGTGGATTCCCTATCTCCCCTCAGGGAGATATCCCCTGTGCCAGGTCCCTGGTCACAGTCTAGTGAGCTGCCTCCTCCCAAGTCTGTACTCAGACTTGCTCCTTACTCCAACTACTACAACCAACTTAACTTTTGAGCAGTGCTGTGCCTTATGTATCCTCTGGGGGCAGGCACAACTCTGACATCACTAATTATGGATTCAGAGTATGTGGCCACTCCCATCCATACATAGGGCACCTCACCAGGGTATGAGGGCAAACCTCCATAATTACTGCTGGCATTCCTACAACTTACCAGGCCTTACTGCCAGCAGGAGAGATGACTGCAGTCCATTTTACAGCATGGCTACACTACATCCCATTGACAAAACATATATGGTAAAAAGTATAAAGTAAAATACTTCAATAATAATATTAAATACTTGGTTATTTAGTTAACCCTTTGGCCAAAGCGTCATAAGCCTGCATACCAACGCCAAGGTATAACCAAATGAATGCAGGTCCTACACTACACTGTTTGAGCTAGCTGGGAATGTGTGTTAATCCATTTCTGACTGCTAGCAGTTGTTTGGAGGCTGTGGCACCTCCCCCCAGAGCTCACTCCTCCTCCTTCACCTTTTTAACTTGGGAGGTCTTTCCATTTGCTGCAGGAACAAGACCTATAATTCCCCTCTTACAGAGGTAAAAGGAAGGGTTCACCTTCATTAGGACCTTCATAGGACCTGCATTAATTTGGTTATACCTTGGCGTTGGTATGCAGGCTTATGACACTTTGGCCAAAGGGTTAACTAAATAACCAAGTATTTAATATTATTATTGAAGTATTTTACTTTATACTTTTTACCATATATGTTTTGTCAATGGGATGTAGCATTGGGCATTCCTGTCTCTTGTTTACCAGACGTAAGATCCCGCTTCTCCATTGTGTTGATCCTTACTATTTTTTAATTCTTGAACTGCATTTGCTCTAGGAACTGTTACCGAAAGACTGTTCCATACCGTACATCTGTTACTCTTTGAATAAATAAGATAAATATACATTAAGCCATTATTTGTACTATTTTCAAGTCTGTCACCAATACACCATGCCAGGATTCATTCTAGTGTAAAAAAAATTACAAGTGAACCCAGCATGTTTTTTTTGTTTAGTTTAAATGTATTATGCCTGAGAGATTCCTGTCTTCAAACTGTCTCCAGCACTGATTATTTTATTTGTTTCTGAAAAATGTATTAGCTATGTAAAGTCATTAAAACAGCATTCATTTAGATATGTTCAGACAGTTAATATATTGAGATGAGCGAAGTCACCAACTGTTGTTTCTGTGAGTAATATGTATACAGTTGACCTAATTATGACAACACCTGAATAAAAATACTTAGAACTACAAAACAGCATGTGGGACGTGATAACAAATATACTACTGGTTCAATCATGTAGAATTATTTTTATGCCTTTACGAATACAAATAGGGAGAAAATGAAAATGTTACTCTTAGAACAAATATGACCGTGCTTAGAAAGAATATAAATATCCTTCCATAATCATATATGTTTACCTAAAGGGCTGTAATAATAAATTCTCTAATATCACGTAATTCCCAAACGATCACATCACTCTGTCCTACTGACAATGAATGCTGTTTCACCTGTCCAGGACGTAAGTTATTAGATATTGTTTAACTTTTCACCAAAGTTCGAATATGTCGAGAAAATTGCACTTTTTTGCATGTGGGAATTTTCACAAATTCGTCATAAAAAGTTACATTTGCCAAACTTTAAAAAAAGGTCTTGCAGTTACTTCCATTCAGACCCTCAAATATGAGTTTGAGAGAGAGTGTTGTTTTGCAATTCTTGGTGAAGTGCTCAGATGGATCTGAGTGTGACGGTGCTTGTCTCCGATCAGGAAGCGGACCGGCAGGAATGAGGTAGGGATGCCAATTAACCGACCAGAGCCCAGGGACCGAGTCCTGTTAGAGTATCCATAGTCGGTAAGCAGGCAAAGGGTCAGGGCAGGTGGCAGTAGTGCAGAATCCAGGTGACAGGCAAAAGGTCAGGGCAGACGGAAGGAGGCGAGGTCGGGATCATGGTCTGGGTCAGCAATAGGGATTCCATATGAACAGACTAGCCACAGCAACAGGCTAGCCACAAAATTCTCCTCCCACGCGTTTCACGCTAAACAGCACTTTCTCAAGGAGTCCTTTTTTACCTAGGCAGTTGCCCAACAAATCTACAGCTATATATCGGGCAACTTTTTCGAAATGAGTGGCACTTCAGCAGTTTTTGCAGGTTTCGGTACTTGTTACACGCACCATCCGGTTCCAGAGGAGACGATGTCTTGATCTTCAGCAGCAGCACGCTTGACCGCAAAACAACTACTACGGAGGCTCCGGTACACTGGTAGTGTATTAATCATTTCTGGAGGTGACGGTGTGCGAATCAATGCTGCATTACGTTCAACCAGGACTAAATTGAGACAAGGTAGGACTTCTATGTGGTCTGGGAGCTTCAGAGGTAATTAATCTCTCCTCTGATGTGCATATACCTCCACCAGTTGTCCATTCATACCCGTTCTGCACTCTGTTAGTCCTTATCTCTATCATATAACCGTCGTGATGGTATCAGACACTATACAATACCTGCATGTATAACTGTTGAACATACCCAGACTATATTACATTATACATTGCATCAGCATTATAATACAGGACTTTAAGAGTTCAAGTTGACTTTTCAGGCGGATCTTGGCGCTAGGAGTGATCAGTTTCTATTTGTTCTGAAACTAATGCGGTTCAGCCCCGGGGACCCTCTGTTTTAATAACATAGTATTAAAGATCTACTCACCAGGGCCTCCTATGCACGCAACTGAGGATTGCGGACTTCTGCACCTCATGCTGCTGATGATCATTGCCTCGTGGGTCTAGAGTTGGTGCTGAAGTTGGATGAGGAAGATGTACCTTCATCCCAGCAAAGGTAAGAAATACATTGATTGTGTTTTATTTAATTGTTTTTTTTAGGATGCCCATTGATTGGTAATGTGTTTATCTATGCCCCCTTGAGGAGGGTATAGATCACCTCATTGACAATCAATGCATTTTTTGGCAAATGTTTTTATTTTATTGTAATGTATTTTATTTATTTTTATCTTTTTTTTTTGGTTGCCCATTCATTACAATTGTGGTAATCATTGTGGTAAGGGGTTACTGATAAGTAGTTTTTTTATTTTTTATTTTACGGTTGGTGACAAGGAAGAGGACCAGGAGGCCGAACATGAGCACTAGAATGGCCTTCATCTTGGCTGGGGTAAGGACCAGTTTTATTTACTACAGTATATGTTGACTGGCTAATGGTTTATTTTTAATGGGCAAATGTGCTATTATCCAAATCTGGATAATAGGGCTTTTGCCCATTACTGTACTGTGTGTGTTGGGTGGGGTTTGTTGGGGTTAGAGGGGGTGGGTAGTAGGATGCCCATTGATTATCAATGTGGCTATCTGTGCCCCCGATGAGAGCAAAGGTAGCCACAGTGACAATCAATGGATAAAATGGCTACTGTATTTATTTTTTATATTATTGTATTTAATTGCACTGTATTGGATATTTGAATGGGCAAAAGTGATATTTGCCATGTTTGGCTGATAGCATTTTTGCCCATTCCTGTGTGGTGTTGGTGGTAGAAGGGGTGGGTGAAGAGACTAGTTGCCATGGGGTGTGTGGTTAGGCCTCACGTTATGGGTTACCCTAATCTTTATTAGTAACTGCTAAGGTAATGAAGGGGTTAACGCCCCCCACAACCCTCCCAGGAGGTCTAACCATCCACCCTGGGGCAACTACAAGCTTCACACACCCCCACTACCACTAACAAAGCAGTTCCTTCAATTTAACCCCCTTCATTGCCTTCGGGGTAAGCCACTAAGGTAATAAAACTGGGCTGTAATTTTATCTTTATTACCTAGGATTGAAGCATGGGGTCCCCAGAGCTGAAATTAATATGGGTCAGCTCCGGAAACCCCCGGCTTCAATGTTATTTAGTAAAAATAAACTCTGTAACATGCAAATCGTGATTCCGATCTCGCTACTGTTTTGGTAGCAAGAAAAAAATACGAGTGTTTAGCCTGCGATTTGCAAATCGGAGCATTATGAATAGCAGTTGCTGGCAAAAAATGCGAGTTTGGGCATTTTTTCAGCTGCCACACAGCTTCTCATAGTAAGAGTGCTAACACTTGTTACAAAGCCGTTTTAATGCTTTTTGCTACACATGTAATATCGCTTGAAAAGTGCACATAACAATTGTTAAGGCACTTATCGAAGTTTAGTGAATAGGCCCCTATAAGCATCTGTAGACGTCTGTGCAAGTACCTGGTATCCCTATGTATCAAGGACACGCTCCTGTGGTCTGCACACAGTGGCGTAGCTAAACATGCGCGGGCCCCCGGGCAAACATTTTTACAGGGCCCCATTAATATAGTACTGACTGGAATTTTTTTCTCCCTCCCCCATCCTCTCCCTGATCCTTTCTCTCATCATCCATCCTCATCATCATCTCTCCCCCTCCTCATCATCTCTCTCCCTCATAATCAGATCTCCCCCACATCATCACCATCATCATCATCATCATTATATATCCCCCTCATCATCATCAGATCTCCCCCACCTACATGCTTACCTGTAATAGAGACAGACAGGGGAGATGGTGTACTCACTGCGGATCAGCAATTGTTACAGAGGCAGAGCAGAATGGCCGGGGAGGAGTGCGCTCTAGCAGCATACTCCGGAAGTAAGAAAGACTTCCGTGTCAGACTGCTAGAGCGTGCTCCTCCCCTGCTGTCCTGCTCTGCCAGTGTAACAACTGCTGTTTCCTCTGCTGGCTTATCTTCTGTTTAATACCGGTGGCCCGCCGCCGCATACCATCTCCCCCGCTCCCCCCCCCCCCCCCCGTCATTGGCCCATCTGTCTCTCTTCAGATAGAAACAGGGGGGGAGCGGGGCCCCAAGAGCGTGCGCCCCCCAAGAGCATGGGTCCCCAGCTTTGTCCGGGCTGCCCGGGCTATAGCTACGCCCCTGTTTGCATACCTAAGCCATCCTTGCCCAACGTCCACGGTTCCTTAGACCACAGTCCAGCAGCATAAATTCTAGGATTTTCAGTGACCAAAGTCTCTCTGTATCAAGGACTTGCTGGTACAGACGGGATCTGCTGGTGTCCCTCTGTATCTAGAACACATACATGCGGCCTGCATGTCCTGGTGTCCCTAGATAGTACGGACACATACATGTGGTCTAGATGCAGACCAGGGGAGAGAGACAAACACTTCCCTTCAAACCATTGCTACACTCGAGTGGGCTTGTTAGTAGACCTGGCTTCAGGTAGACGGATTATGTACTACCTGGCCAACACCCAACAGCTCTATCTGATAGTAACAAGATTGCCCCTGTTACAGTATCAGTATGAGGATGTATACATGAGGAGAGAGGGGAGCTTCCTCGCAGGTTCTAAGGTCATGTCAAATATTAACATTACAGATGTGTCTTATTGCTCTGGATATTCTGATTTCCTAAGGGCAATCATGTGTTAGTTAGTATCCTGAGTGTACAGAAATACCTAGGGAATAAATTAGAAGCCATGCAACTTCAGAAGTTAATACAATCCATGTTCAATGTAATCTGTTTCAATTATTCTAATTTGATTAATGCTTTTAGATTTCAGTGACATTTACTTTGTAAGTAGTGGTATGCAAAAGAAATTAGCATAGCTGAATGGCATTGAACAGATGGTGCTATGCATCATTTTTTTAAGTTAGTATCGAACACTGTGGGATCTCTTCTAAAACACTGCAGACCAGCAGTGTTTCATAATTACTATTCATATTTTGGCACTTGGTCACAAATTCTCTCCATCACTAATAACATGCAATAGCTGCATGAATGCACTCTACCAGTGAAAAGCTTTACACGTACCATAGATGCCTCCTACTATTCACTAGGCAACCGAGCGAAAAGAAGCCAATTACAGCAAATAGCCGCTATTAGTGTCTCTTTTCACGTATTTCACTTTACCCAGTAACCAGTGCCGTTAAACTATAGGTAGAAACAGAAATAGAATGAACACCAAACTCCAATGACAGTAAGGGAACAAGAAAAGCAGCCAATTGCTGATAAAAACTAAAAACTTGAAATAACTTGCAGTTACAGGGATGTACAGAACAGATGTGTAAATATGAACAGATACAGCCATGTACATAAAGAAAATAGGAAATACATAGTAATTTCTCTTTGTGTGACACAATCACTTTCTTTGGGGATTTTATTGTTACCATTACATCTGCTAGAGTTGAGCATCCAGAGCAGATATAGGCATACCCTGCTTTAAGGACACTCACATTAAGTACACTCGCGAGTAAGGACATAGCGCCCAATAGGCAAACGGCAGCTCACGCATGCGCCTGTCAGCACGTCCTGAACAGCAATACCGGCTCCCTACCTGTAACGAAGCTGTGCGCAAGCGGGTAGACTGTAGAGCCCGTTACAAATGCATTATTAACAACAGTTATGCACGTTTATGACGATTGCAGTACAGTACATGCATCGATAAGTGGAAAAAAGGTAGTGCTTCACTTTAAGTACATTTTCGCTTTACATACATGCTCCGGTCCCATTGCGTACGTTAATGCGGGGTATGCCTGTACACAAATGGGTCTCAAGTCCACTTTAAATAAACTCCAAACAAAATGTGCTGGACGTAGCTTCCTCCTATTCCCTTCTCTGTTCAGACATGTGCCTAAATGATGGCAGAATGTAGTCTTCTCTACTTCTGTACTACCATATGCATTTCATTTAGTGTTCCCTGATAACAAATGTGTTGTACTGACAACAGATGGCAGATATTCTGCGACATAGTTAGTTCATTTGGTCAACAGTTTTGTGGGTCTCGGTGCAGGGGTTTTGTGGGTCTCGGTGCAGGGGTTTTCGCAGGGCCTCTTACCTGGTCCAGCGCGTCATCTCCTCAGATGTCGCTGTGTCACGCAGCATGCAGTGTCATGTTGTCATGGAAACATGACGATACTTGACGTCGGGGCGCCATGATGATGGGATGCTGTAGTAGGAGATCCCAGGAGACGCAGCCGGACCAAGTAAGAGATAACTTACAGAGGCCCAGCATTCTCCCCCGAGAATCAGTTTTATTGTTGTGGGGAAGAGCGCGGAGCCTCTGTAAGCGTGGGGCTCGGTGCAGGGGCACTAATGGAACCGCCATCAAGCCGGCCCTGAATATAAGAAGGAAATAAACACACAACATCACAGCAAGCTAAAGAACCTCAAAAGGAAATGTTGCCAAATCCGTGATTATCAATCTTTCTAAGTTACGTTTCCATATACAGTATTATGATAGAGAACCCAGGTGTGTGTGTGTGTGTGTGTGTGTGTGTGTGTGTGTGTGTGTGTGTGTGTGTGTGTGTGTGTGTGTGTGTGTGTGTGTGTGTGTGTGTGTGTGTGTGTGCGTGCGTATGTGTATGTATGTATCTATATATATATATATATATATATATATATATATATATATAGATATATAGATACATACATATATATATTGTGATGTAATATCGATGTAGTATCACGCCAGGGGCTGCCGGTTGGTTACCGCGTCTCCGGAGCGCTCGGGAACGCTACTGTTGCCTGCAAGAGCAGGGTCTCTCCGTGCTATGCTCCTTCAAGCTCTTCCGGATTCCCTGCCCTGTACTGATATGTTTGCGTCTGACGTCAGAAGTATACCAACAAAGAAATTCTGTGGTCCTTGCAAACCTCTGACTAGAAAGTGCATAGCGCCACCTTGCGAACCCTACTAGTTTCGCTTCTCTCAAAAGCTTCGTCAGGGGCTGGTGGCATTTGAAGACATCAATACACAGACTCTCTGCACTTCAAATTATCTGGACTTTTGGTAGAAGCACTGGTAATCTGTTTATTTGTAATATACCATCATATCAAGTTTTTCAAGAGAAGGTGTGACATGTTTTAGAAATGGAAAAATTGACGGCATTTATGAATAATACTACGGATAAATTTGAAAAAATCTGGAATCCCTGGCTAAGTGCTTTTCAAGAAGACATAGCATCACTACAAGACTTACAAATTTAAACTATTTTGAAAATACTAAAAATAATCATAAAAATTTATGCGAGCAATGGATAAGTTGTCCGAGAGTTACAGATGCAGCGGCCGTTATTCGAACATATCACAGAGCCGTTTTCGTGTGCGCTGTTATACTCCACGCGGCCAATCACTTGGTTGCTTTGTTTGAATTTCATGGATCCCGATTTCTTCGGGTGCAATTCTTTGCGTTTCCGTGGCAGAAATGAATGAATTGTAATGTGTACAGTACAGTATCGTGTCAATTTGCAGGTGTTTAAAAACCAGAAAACTAAAATGCCATTTTCTGCACTCGATAAAAACGAGTCAACACGCGGTAATGACGCGCCATGACATAGGTATTCCGAGGTATACAACACGTGATAAGTTCGAATAACGGCCGCTGCATCTCTATAAACTAAACCAGGGGGGCGCAAACTTTTTTCCCTGCGCCCCCCTGACGGCTGTCCCCTCACTCCCGCGCCCCCCCAACCCCAACTTACCCGCGCTCCGGCGTAATGATGTCACGTTGCCATAGCAACGTGACGTCACATGACCTCGCAGCGTCATTTTGACGCCGCGTTGCCATGGCACCGCAGGGAGGAAGCCGCCGGAGCCACGGTAAGTTAGGTTTACAGAGGCCCTGCAGCTCCCCCGGCACTTAATTTAAGTGCCTTCGGGAAGCGCGCGGGGCCTCTGTAAACCCCGCGCCCCCCATCGGCAGTGTCGCGCCCCCCTGGGGGTCGCGCCCCACAGTTTGCGCACCGCTGAACTAAACCATATCAAAAATCAGGAAAAATAAAAGGACTATTACCAAAGGGACCTCTTGCCCGCCCACCCATCAAACTCCCCCCCCCCCCCCATACCCCCTACCCCCCCATACCCGCTCCCACAGTGGTAGTCTGTTTTTCTTTTTCCTCCTTTCTGACTACAACTATTAAGATTGTTAAAACTGTACTAAAGATATTATCACTGTTGTTTATTGTCTTGATTATGGTGGGGGCTGAACCCCCCCCTGATAATAGTGGGGGCTGAACCAAACCCCCCACCCTCTGCCCTATCCTTTTTTCTGTACCTACACCCTTCCCATGTTATCCAAATAAAGAAATAAAAATAGTTTGAAACAAAAACAAAAAAAAAAACACATCAATCATTTGGTTGCTTTAGGCCATTATTAATTTATTTGTGCTCTTACACACCTTAACAAAACATGGAATGAAACACGTTTATTTGGCTTGGTAGGAAAATAAAGAATAATCAGTATTCCTTTTAAGAAATCATCTGCACAAAAGGAAAATGCTAAACCCACATGCAAAACACAAAAGGCAATGACCTTTTGATATTGGTAATGGCAGACTATATTTAAAGGGATAAATATGAAATATCATATAATGATAACTGTCTGTGAAGGTATACATTTTCCAGCTTTTGTGCCTAATAAATCTTTGAATATTGTTTCAGTGGATTTCACTGTACGTGCTTAGCATATGTAAACACCTAAGACTAGACTGATTACTTGATAAATTGCATACAGTATAATGTCCATTAAGGCATAAAGGAAAGCAATGCTGTGTAAGCATGAAAAATCCTTCTCATGGGATGACAGTTCATGCTAACACAAAAGATTGTTTTGACAGCGAAACAGCAGTTTGTTAGCAGAGTTCCTTCTTAGTAGTCTTTTCTGTATTTATACCTTATCAAAAATGTACAAAAATACAATTTGGCACATGCAAATTTGTTTTACATGTGTAGGGTTCTTCAGGCCTTTATAAACAATGAAAAATTACAGATTCTCACTGCATGTTTGCTGAAATCAGAATAGGGGATGGTTGTTTCCTAAAGCGAGTGGTAATAGTATACCCCAAACTACCAGCTAATGATATCAACATATCTTGTATCACCTGCCAAAATGTCATAAAATAATACATAACGATAGGTGCTCAGTATACAGCGCTCCTGGCAGACGGTGCAAAGAGTGTGTGCATGCCAATATGCAGGATAGTGAAACGAGTAGAATATTTATTCAACTATGTCAAGTGTAAAATAATCCATAAAATTAAAGATATTATATACTCAAAAAATGATATAGAAAACATTGAATCTACCGCACTCTCTCTACAAAAAAAGAACAGCAAACAAGCACCTTATCTCTCATACTTAGAGGAAAGCCCCTCTATCTGCCCCTGACATGAAAACCGGAGAGCCTAATCAGCATCTTGCATTCAGACATATCCAACAAAGATAAGTCAAGCGGAATTAGAGAAATCTAGGAGTGGGCACTGTAGCAAGCATCGGAAGAAATAACTTTAGCTAAGACCTGAACATCTACAAAACAATTCCTAAGAGAAAGAGCAGAGAGTTTATATAATGGTGCATATTGATTGGTGGTATTAACAGTAGTGTAACCATCGCGATGAGGACAGTATGTCCTAGGTATTACGATCAAATAAATTAACATGAGATTGGAGATAGATGCACAAAAACATCAATCGGGTACTTTATGCATTCCAAATCCTTTTGAAATGAAAGGACGGATGTAGTTGCTCAGCAACTATCTTATTTTAAAATACGTTTTAGACTAGAAGCCAATAAATTGCATCAAATAACGTATTGCAAATGATTGTTTACAGTTCATTAGCAGGTCACTGCTTAATTGAATGATGAAATCAGTATTGCTAAAAAATAAATAACCATGCATATTTCGAGAAGAAATCAAAATATGGCAAATTTCTGTAATGTACATACCTTTTTCAGGAATCGGACTCCATACGTAAATATATAAATGTTAAATGTAAATTTCCACCTGCAGAAAGTACAGTAAATAATCTGTAAGTCGTGGGAGGTACAGATTTGACAACGTACCTTAAAAAGAAAATACTGTATAAAGCATACATGAAAAAAAACAGTGTACCAAAGCATATCTAAAACGCATTCTTTAAGTTGTAATGGTGTTGAATATAAATTATAATACAGTTGTTTTATGTGCATTATATTAAACCCCACAATACTCATGTATGACTTGAGTTGATTTATACTATAGCTAACTAGAACCATCAGGTACAGTGAAATAATTGTAATGATAATGTCTCTGTAGAACACCGTTAAAATAGGAACCATGTACATACATCCCCCAAAGAAAATGCAACATTTTGCTGTGACAAGTAATGCTTTGAAAATGTTCACTAAAAATAGTATATCGTATATTGGTAAAGTAATAGCTTGTAAAGTATGTACAGTATATATGAATGTCTTTATTTATATAGCTACATTAATGTACATAGCGCTTCAAAGGCTGAGGCTGAAAATATAGTGATGCAAACTGGAGCATTGTTTTAAAGACATGTGCAAATTGGGTCATTTTGACTCTGTGCCACAGTACCATGGTGTTCTGCTCCAATTTTGTTCCACTTGCACCAGTGAGCATTTTGGGGAGTGAACAGGAGTTAGGGGAGGAGATAGTGTGCAATATTGTAATGAGATGCAACAATAGATCTGCACCAAATGTAAAAAAAAAAAAGTATTAAAAAGGCCTGTGCAAATTGACAGAAGAAAACCTTTGCTCGTGGATTTGAAGCAAATTGCATCATATTGATACTTACAGATGCACCGGCCATTATTTTAACAAATCACGCATGTATACCTTGGAATACCCATGTCATGGCGCGGGATTGCTTCCAACCGTACCGCCTTAAGACGCGAGTGCATAAAATGGATTTTAGTGTTGTGGCTTTTAAACACCTGAAATTGACACAGTAGCACAGTACTGTACACATTACAATTCATTCATTTCTTTGCATTTAATTGCACACAATCCATGAAATTCAAACAAAGCAACTGCGATAAACACGTGTGCCTGGGGTGATTGGCCGCATTCATGCCGCGTGGAATACAGAAGCGCACACGAAAACGGCGCCGTGATTTCTTTAAATAATGGCTGCTGCAGCTGTATCCCTGAAAGCCAATTTAAAGTGGCAATATCTCTTCTCTATTTTTCCCCTAACTTTTGAAAGGGTATAACTCCACATTCCTGATGGTCTTCCACAAACATTTTTTTAGACCATTCAAAGTGGTAGAGTACACTTAAAAAAAATAAAAATCTGCTGCTTCGGGCAGGAATACAGGGGATCCCATAGATAATGGCAGATGAGAGGAAACGTTAGTGAGAGATTCAGTAAGCTTCGGTACATGTTATCACGCAGCAATCCCCCATAAAGTGCTATTCAATTCAACAGCAGTTAATGCAGGATCACAGGCCTAGATGCACAACGGGTGATACACTTTAGCACGGCCTCCCATTGAACTCTTTAGTGAATATGGGCGTGTGCAAACCTGCATCTTAGTTTAGTTTAGTTTACTGTTAATTCCAATTTTACAAGGCTACTGCCCTCAATTATGAGGGGGAGAAAATACTCAGTGACGATGAGACATGCGTGGGAGATGAAATATCAATACTAGAAATACAGTAGTGGCAATCCCTAAAACTAAACTCAAACTAAATAAATCGTTCTTAAGATCATGTTGGGAAAAAAAACTCTAACTAGAATTGATTTTGAGTGAGATTGCACCTTTAAAAGAATGTTTACTGCAATAAATAGAATGATGGATGTTAGCTTTCGTTTTAAGAGGAAATAACTTTAGTTAAAATATATAAATAACTCAAAACCTATGAAATGTTATAAATCCGTCATAGGCTGACTCCTTGCTTTCCTCTTTGCTGCAGTTTTAAACAGTTCTCTAGTAATGAATGTTACATAGTCACTTGAGACCATGGAGGTTATTAAATTGTGATAGTGCTGATCAGGGAATGCAATGGGAGTTTCCATGCGATAGTGCCCCAGTCAGCACTATTGTGGTTTAATAAGTTACCTCCTGAATGTGTTCTAAATCTGCATAGTCAACATTCAGAAACGTTACAATTAAAATGTACTAGTGCAGAAAAGCCAACAAAATACAGTATTGCTCTGTAACACAAAGCATTGCACCACTCTACATAATGTAATGTGCTTGCTTAATTATAGTAGCTAAAATGTACAGCTTAATGAGTATTAATTGCTTGTTCTATCTATCTTATGTGTTTTTTATTCCTATGTTTAAGCATAACAATCTCCTTCTGCTAGAATACATTAAGGTCAAATAGGAAATTACTGAACTTTTTAATTGGAGGTTCTGTTTCTGTGATCAATTCATACCAGACTCAGATATTCACAAAATGCTTGTAGTATGAAATATGCAGTGGTTGACAAATCACCCAAAAAGCTACTCGCCGAACCAAAAAATCTACTCGCCACCTAGTCCCGCTCCCAATCCCGCCCTGCTTGGGTTCGGCCATGAGGAGGTCGCCACGGGGTCAAATCCAGTCGTCACAGGCCTGTATTTTAATGGATTTGTCGAACACTGGAAATATGAATATTCGGGAACCTGTGTACAATCAGAGTACAGGTCTGTATTTCTATACTATATGCTATACTAGTTAATGACATAAGAAACACAATGTTTTAATTATTTCAATTTTGATTTTGAGCAATTCAATAAAAGATATATATTTCTGGGGCTCCCTTTGATACTACTAATCCTACTTTCCTAAACACTGTTTTTTTGCACCATTTTCCAATACTATTACTGATGTGCTGTACAGCAGGGCTCCTCAACTGACGGTCCATGGGCCAAATCGGCCCGGACCTTTACGTTCCCTTGGTCTCTCTGCTCCTGCTAATTTCATACAAGTTGTATAGGCAGCCAAGTGCAGTTTTTCACACTAAAACTTTCTTGTAAGTTAAGCTAATGTAAATATGCACAATGCAGATGTTACAAATGCTTGCAAAATGTTGAAATATAATAATTTTAACGTTTTTAAATGCATCTAAAAGGACATTACAATAAGGTTGCGGCCTTTCTACTACTAAATGCTTTCTGATCTGGTCTCTCAGGAGAACTGGTTGAAGAGCCTTGCTGTAAAGTACAAAGCCCCAAAATATATGGTCACAGGGTTAGAATAGCATGGAACCAATGGGATTCTAAGGAGGACAGTAATCAAACAAAACGAAAGCAGGCAATAGCTCTTTCAATAAAATATATATGATTGATTGCCTTAATCATAATATGAATATAGCTGAAAATGCATTTAGGACATTATTACTGCTTTAAGTAATACACTGGCGACACACTTTATTCGAGCTCGGCTAGTCCCACGAATTCGGGTATACCCGGATGTATTGAGGTTTGTGACTGTTTTCTGCCCGAGTGCATTGAGTTATTTTCCAGGCAGGGATTGAAGCATTTTATTCCCGCTGGCTGCAATACTGCACAGTATATATATATATACTGCATTACAATTCATGAATTTATGCCATCTGGTAGACACGCGAAGCATTGCAGCCTATTAAATCCTAATCATTATCATTTAACAGATCAGCCGCCCATCAGCCAGGCATGAACCCAGGCTGGGAAGGCAAATGCAACGGGGCTTGTCAGAGGTGAGGAGCGGCGCATTCCAGGTATCTGCCAGGTACATACTGGGTATTTGCTCGAATAAAGTGTGTCGCAGCAGTACTTCACTTTTGTAATCACATCCCAAGGACAGTACAAACGACACACGGTCATCCCTTAAGGTTGGAGGAAAGGAGATTTAACTAGCAACAAAGTAAAGGGTTCTTTAAAGTTAATACTGTATGTGGAATTCATTAGCCATGGAGACTTTGATGGTAGATACAATAGATATCTTCAAAAAAAGGTTTGGGCATCATTTTTAGAAAGGAAAGATATACCGGGATATACCAAATAAGTAAACATGGGAAGGATGTTGATCCAGGGAGAAATCTGATTGCCATTATTTGGAGTGAGGAAAGAATTCATTTTTCACCATATGAGACAGTGTTGGATGATGTTTCACTGGGGGTTTTTTTGTTTGCCTCTGGATCAAAATACTGTAAATATAGGATAAAGTATCTGTCGTCTAATTTTAGCATAGGTTGAACTTGATGGACATACACTGGCGACACACTTTATTCGAGCTCGGCTAGTCCCACGAATTCGGGTATACCCGGGTGTATTGAGGTTTGTGACTGTTTTCTGCCCGAGTGCATTGAGGTATTTTCCAGGCAGGAATTGAAGCATTTTATTCCCGCTGGCTGCAATACTGCACAGTATATATATATATATATATATATATACTGCATTACAATTCATGAATTTATGCCATCTGGTAGACACGCGAAGCATTGCAGCCTATTAAATCGTAATCATTATCATTTAACAGATCAGCCGCCCGTCAGCCAGGCATGAACCATGGCTGGGAAGGCAAACGCAACGGGGCTTGTCAGAGGTGAGGAGTGGCGCATTCCAGGTATCTGCCAGGTACATACCGGGTATTTGCTCGAATAAAGTGTGTCGGTGCAGTATGTTCTTGAACACTTTTTTCGGGAGCCAAATTATGTCCTGCAGCTCTACTGGAGCGCAGCAGGCCTTTTCCAGTTCTACCCATCGCCTTAGGCTAGGATGGGTATGCCAAAGGGTAATTTGGGACAATTGGGCCGCTCTGAAGTATGAGAACAAGCAGGGTACCAGGTATACTGTTGTAATATTCCTAGATCTGATTAAAAAAACTGTTCACTGTCCCAAGGTTCAACAAAGAATCCAGTCGCTCTTCCTTCTCTGCTGCACCTCCTCCGTTCCTCTCCTCACACATAGCACGGCAGCATACAGGCTCTCTCGCACAGCTGCTAGTGCTGTCAGAAGCTAGCAGGTCCTAACTAGTAATGTTTCTTCCACAACTTGTATAGCTTCTGCTAAGGTAATTTTATTTGGCTTTTATTTAGTTTGTAGTTAAAATCACTGTCCCTCCCCCACTTCTCTTCTCCACCTCCCCTTCACCCACCTCTCCCCTCCCATCTTCCTCCACTCCCCTCCTCTTCTCTCCCTCCACTCCCCCCATACCCTCACTTCTCCCCCCTCATCCCTTTCCCCTCACCTCCTCCCCCCTACCTTCACCCCCTCTCTCTCCCCCCTCACCTCTCTCCCCCCACCTCTATTTCTCCCTCCTCCACCTCTATCTCCCCCCTCTCTTCTCCCTTCTCCCACCTCACCTCTCTCTCCTCCCCCCTCACCTCTCTCCTCCCCCCTCACTTCTCTCCTCCACCCTCACCTCTATTTCTCCCCATCACCTCTCTTTTCTTCCCCCCACTCACCTCTCCCTCCCCCCCACTCACCTCTCTCTCCTCCCCCCACTCACCTCTCTCTCACCTCCCAACCCCTTCACCTCACTCTCTCCCCCACAATCCCCTCATATCTCTCCCCCCCTCACCTCTCTCCCATCCTCACCTCTCCCTCCATCACCTCCCTCCACTCTAACCCCCTCACCTATCTCTCTTCTCCCATCCTCCACCTCACTCGCCCCTCTCAATCCCCCCTCACCTATCTCTTCTACCCCACCCTCACCTCTCTCTCCTCCTCCTACCTTTCTCTCCTCCCCCCTTCATCTCTCTCTCCTCTCACCCCTCTCTCCTCTCACCCCTTCATCTCTCTCCTCTCTCCCCTCATCTCTCTCTCCCCCCCCCACCTCTCTCTCTTCTCTTCCCTCTCACCTCTCTCTCTTCTCTCCCCCCCTCCCCCTCCCTCGCCTCTCTCTCCTCCCCCCCTTCATCTCTCTCTCCTCTCACCTCCTCATCTCTCTTTCCTCTCACCCCTTATCTCTCTCCCCCTCATCTCTCTCTCCCCCACACCTCTCTCTTCTCTCCCCCACACCTCTCTCTCTTCTCTCCCCTCTCTCTCCCCCTTCCCCCTCGCCACCTCTCTCTCATCTCCCCCCCCCCCCCCCGCACTCACCTATCTCCCCTCTCATTTGCTACTTTACTTCTTTTTCCTACACAGGTGCATCAGCGTAGTTCCGATTTATATATCTATACAAAAGTGTCTATTTTATGAAAAAAGCCTACATTTAGCCTATAATAGTAATAATCCCCTCAGAACAGGGCATTACTGGCCAATAATGCCCTGGCTGGGTTAAAGTGCCTCGGCTTCACCTCGGGCCTTCAACTTTTCCAGCCAGGGCATTATTGGCCCTGTTCTGTTCGTCGGGATTATTACTTAAATATAACTTTTTACCTCTGTTTATTTAACGTAACGATGTATTATCAACATAACTCTGTGCCCAGGACATACAATACTCGAAAAGAGAGGTAACTCTCAATGTAATATTTCCTGGTAAAATATTTGATAAATAAATAAATTAGGACAATTGCTCCCGTGTTTTTTTTTTTGATATAATAATACACTTGCATGCTTAGTAACAGATTTGTTTTTTTAAATTCGGTTGACATTGTTAAATTTGCCTGGACTATGAACACAAACTGCACTAGACAAAGTGTCACAATGTGTTTGTAGTAGTTCAACAGAGGTGCCAACATTTTACAAATGTTCGCACCTTTATTGGCTAATTTTTAGAGGAAATGGATTATACTTAACATACTTGAATGTTGCATTCAATATAAAAAAAAAGTTAAAATTAGTGAGCCGTACACTGTTATCACATTTGTGGCTACTTACTCTACATCTTTGTGTGACACACACTAGAATGATTTACCATGATCACTGATAATATATAAAGTATTACAGAGAAAGCCCACAGCAAAAGAAAAACTCATTAAAATAAGCAGAAAGTGGTTAGTAAGGAGTTCCGTGTGTGTTTTGTTATATGTACTGTACTGCCCTACAATCCGCGGTGTGTTGATTAGCTTACCCAACAATTATAATACTTTACAAACGTTATATTATTATAATATTTTACATTTGCAGATGAAACATTATACCAACATTCAAATTTTAACACTTATCGCTTCAACATTATACTAGATTGATTACGTGATGCTGCTGTTCTAGCAGATCAATCGATGCTAAACACATACATTTCACTGGCATTTGCAAAAATGAACAACGAAGCCTTGTTTATTTAATTTCACAGCATTGTTTGGGGCACCAATAAAATAAGAGTAATGTAATTAAAGTGAGCAAAATGCTGCAGAACATATCTGGCCAGTACGTCTGCTGTATATGTGTTAGTGGCATTTTTTTCTTTCATTTTAACTTGTGGATACAGAAGAAAACCTATTGCAAATTGTTTAAAAAAATACTTTATCTGCCAAACTGCAGCCACATTCCAGTGCTCTGCAAGTTACAACCTTGTGTTGACATATATGAATGAAAGCGCCTGAACTGTACTGCTACGAGCAATCGTTTTATTTTGTCATCCTAATTTTTTAAGTATCTTTTAAAGCAGCAATATCCATCACTGACATGTATTTTTCTCCTAAAACTGTAAACCCCTTTGATTTAAGCACAGGTAAAACAGCAATAAATGTGTTATCCAAATGCAGATATGGTAAGCAGTTTTTGAATGAAAACTGGTTTTATGTTTAGCAAATACCCACTGAACAGTAGTGAAATAATAGCCCCTTTACTGTAATAAGGTCTGCAATTAATATGCTCTGCAATGAATGGAAGTCACATCTCCTGCATTTAAGGGGTTGAAAACAAAATATGTTAAATTTGTTATTCTGCAGTGCTATCCACTACTGAATATAATGTAATATCAATAAAGGGTGCATGGTTCATTTAGCAGTCTTGTTACCAACTTCATGGTTCACACATGAAATGTAATTTTATGTTAAGTTCATGAAGTCAGTGTCATTTAACAAGGAAGATGTAATCAGTTTGAGCATCCAACATCCAGAGTGGATGTGTTTTAATTTAATAGACTAGTAAAAATGTTTCTTAATTATCACACTATTATATTGTGTTAAAAAGCTTTTTATTGATGTAAAATTGTATTTCTGCCCTCAAACTTTTTATGTGATTTTCTGTTCATGTCATTTTGACATAATGTTAGAAGCCTTTATAATGTTGGTTATTATGCTGGCCTTTCTAGATGGAAAGATTACATTAAAATTGTGTGGCTTTGATTTTAGCTCCACAATTATATTGGTTATAACAGTAATTTTAAAACCACTGTGCAAATAGACAATGCTTTTACCTTCAACGTGTGTCCTATTATGCTCTAGCTGCACCTTCACTGCTTTAGTGCATTACTATTCTCTTCTAATGAAGGGTTTTAATGTATACAACTGATGGTAGGGGCAATGCGGCTCTCATAATAAAGGTCAAGCCCAGTCATTGCACTTGTCTGTCCTGTATGCAGGATTTCACATTTATATTCATCTTATTGTGGCTCATCTGGCCAAAACATGAATGTTATCATCTATCTGTGAATCTTTATTCCATGTAAATTGAAAAATGTATATTTCTTTGTCCCCTTGGTGTGCTAGGCTGGTTATACACTTACCTAGTCTGCACACCAACGGGTCCGGGTTTCATTTCTCGAGGAGGGGGCGGTTCAATGCTGGGGACAATGTGAGAGTGTGGATGGGTGGTAATCATGTCTGGGAGACTTTAACTCAAAAAGCAGAACCTTTGTCTATTCCACACACTGAGGTGCTCATCTCTGCAGGAGATATCCGACCGGCCAGGGGAACTGTTGCTGTGTATGAGACCCGAAGGTGCTGTTCTGAATGGTTTGTCTGAAATCCCTGCTCTCACTTAAGCCCGACCCTGTGGGCTGTCCTTGCTGCATGGTTATGCCCCCAGCCCAGATTGGCCCATTGCAGGTGAGCCCTTGCTCTGAGATTAGCCGGTGCACAGCATCCGCACTGTGATTGGTCCAGACCTCGTTTTGATGCTTTTCTATGGGAGCGGGAATCTATGTAAAATGAAGCCGATTTGGGCTCAACAGTTCTTTCCTGAGTCAGCGTGTAAGCTGGCTAAGCGGTGTGCTCCGAGTTTTGCCAGGAGACACATCAGAACGAGGCTCATTGCCTATTTGAGCAAGAAATTAAAGCTTGCTCTGTACACTGGGAATTTTGTCTGGCTTGTGTGTGTAACGGGTATTCCCTGTGAATACAGACGCTACTACAGTACCTGCTGTGTAACCTGTGTGGCTCTCAGGAGCCTAAGCCTCCGCTTGGGGAGCCTGGGGTACATACATATAATACGATCTCGTGGTGCAACGCCTCCACCTGGGAGGGATCCCAACGGAGTGGGAGGAGGCCCTCACAGGAAACAATCACATTAAGCAAAAATATGTGAAACAGAACTGTTTTACTGCATAGCATGTACGTATTCATAAATCAACAGGTGTCCCTCTCTAGAGGAGACACTGACTACTGCGTCTCGCAGGACGCTCCCACCTACACGGGTGCTCCCACCCCGTGTCCAATAACCCCACACAATATGTCCCGCACCCTTAAAGGGAGATATGTGTGACTGCGCAGCCACTAGTCCTGTATTAACAATATATGTAGGATCGTTGGTGCACTTGTTGATATGATACCTGCCCGGGGCTCCCACCCCGGGTTCCGCAGACTACGACAGGGATTCCGCCCGATCCGACGTCGTCCTCCGCACCGCGTTGGGTGAATTCCGGCGTGGATAATATCACCTTAGTCTCAGTGTCTTTGGTGGCGTTCTGAGCCCAGAACCCACCTCGCAGGGCTGCACGGCTTCAGCGCTGTGTCCCTGACAATCCAAATAGCTAATGGGGCAGTGTCCCTATCTAGGGCCTGTCCCTATAGCACTACAAGCTACACAGTAGCTCAGGACCTAACTGGGACCTAGGGGGCTGCTGGCCTAATGCAGTGGGTCACTGACCCCTGCACTCACCTCCTTCCCCTAGCTTGTCCTGGTCCTGCCTAAACGTGCTGCTCAAAACCCCGTGAAATGTATCTATTCTCCTCTGCAGGGAGATGCTGTAGCCCTATTGGCTCCCTGGGGTCACGTGGGGCGCTCCTGAAGCTCATGGGAGATGTAGTCCCTGCTGTGAGCCCTCTGCTGATTGGCCGTGCCGTTAGCACGATCACTGCGCATGCACAAACACTCTAGGGGCCACCGCCCCTACCTGCCGCACTGCGCATGCGCGAGGATCGATATGGCGGCGCCCTGCCTTGTCGGGCCGCCACGGAGTCTCCGGCGCACCGGAGCGCTCCCTGCTCGACCCCCCCCCCTCAGAACCTCCGGCGGGTCTGCCGCTTGGCGCCGGCAGCACTCGCCATTGCTCCCGACACGGAGGTAACGAGGGGGGGTCACCGAGCAGAGGGGGACCCGGCTACATGTGTCTTTGAGGAGCTTTGCGGGGATACCAAGGATGAGGCTTGCGAGCAGGACATTAGGAACTGCTATAGTTCGAATAGCATCCCTGAGGTCTGGAAGACCTGAAACCCCTGCAGACGTGGATGTATTCCTGGGTAAGTCTACCGCAGCGGCACCGAGCCCTACTTAGCTAGAATTTCTCCCGTAAGCTCTTTTTCATACTTGTGTGTTGCCTGTTGCTCAGGGCACAATAAAAACCCTTTATTGAAAACCTTTGTCTTGCCTGGTGCCTTGATACCGATGAATTGTCCTGTTCTCCCACGATAATAACAAATCAGCATTTGTTTTTTAAAGTGACATCCACCAGCATCCACCTATTAGTTCTTTAAGAGTATTATTTATGGAAGTGAAGACTTACTCTTTTAAGATCTGTTATTGAAAAGAACGCTATTTATTTAACCTTATGTGCTCCATGAGGATGCAAAGATGAACGGAAGTTGTTGATGACCATGTTTATTTATCCCAAGTTACAGGAGATTTTGGAAGTCAGTAGAAGGAGGTCCTTGATTTTGATAATTGAGACCACCCAGATAGCAGTGACTCAATTTATTCTCCTTCATAAAAAATGTCAAACAAATATTCATCATTTAAACAGGTGCGGGCGCCTTGGACCGGGAGCGGGTGCTGTCCCTGCTGGAGCAGATGCCCCTAACACTACAGTGACCGTATGTATGCTTGAAACCGGGAGTGGGTGTATTCCCTACAGGAACAGACATTCAAAAAACTGCAGCTATTGTGGGACTTTACCTTACTGCTGACAACAACGAAGTTGAGCTTTCCTGAAGTTCTACCAAACCAGTGATATTTATAATGGTCTGGTACTATGATATTTCTTGATGGTTTTCTTACCTGACTGATAATATGTTTCTATTTAAGTATGTGTAGTAATAACACTTTTTATTCATCTAACTTGTCAATTGCTTATGGGAGTTTGCACTTGTCTTTTCCCCTTTTCTAGTCCCTGATGTATGAGCCATCTCGTTGACTAGCTGCACCTCTCACATATGAGGCCTATAGCCCTCTAATACTTTGTTCTATCACTAATAGTTTAGAGCGCCCTATCTGTCTTTAATAGGCATATTCAGACATATTCAAGTAAGGCTGAAGGAGTAGCTCAGTGGTAGTAACAGATTTTGTAGTTGAACGCGGTTTATACTCAGTGTCAGTTCTTCTTGTGACCTATTGCCTCATTTTAGTTACCTGTGCCACTACAATTAACTGTGGGGGATACCTGTCTGATCACTCATGTGGTTTATCTTGACAAATTCTCATGTGGGCTACTCTATACAGGCAAGCCCTTAAACGGCCTAAAAGATCGAGAAGCAAAGTATAAGGCTGTGGATATAGTAGGCGAGTGAGTGCACAGATGGTGCGCATGGCATTGCACGCACCTGTCCCAGAGGCGATCCGTGGCCTATGGGATGGGGGAGGGAGACGCGACGGGGAGGCATGTCGAAGACGTGCCTGTGGCATCATGTGAGCGGTTTGCCCTCATTGGCTGAACCGCTCACGTGACCTGGCCGTCGCACGACAAAATCTAATTATTTTGTCTGCCCGGGAATAACGCGTGCGGTTGCGCTTCAGCGTCTGCACGCTCTATTGCCTTCCTCATTGAGGTATGGCATTTTGTTCACACCGTGCGTGACATCGTGCAGACTATGGACGCGGCCTAAGACCAATGTCAGCACTAAGGCGAATTTTATATTTCGGTAGCAGATCAATTCAGGGCAATGGGCCATAACCAAGGCCAGTTATATACCAAGTGATAGATCATCATATTCTAAACTTAACCAGACAGCCTCACCAAAATTGAAACAGCAGTATAAAGATCTCTGTGCACAGGGACGAAAGGAATACCGATATTACTAAAACACAGTAAAGAACAACATGTCCTCAGCACTCAAACGTAGAAACAAGATAAATGGGACTACAGCACTACCTAAAAAATAATCATGAACATATATCCACAAATCCGATTTAATTTATATTATACAGGCATATAATATCACAGCGCAGGGAAACCATGAACAGTAGTAAAAAGACAAAAGGTGTCGCATGGAGTATAAAAATATAATAATTATCCACCGTTGTAGGTAGCCAAGGAGCAGGGCCTAGACAAGTGAGCCAAAACTGTAGAGGAAGATAGATCCAATGACATCCCGAATGGAAGTTAAAAAAATGGCTAAGAAGCTAAATACCAACACAAAAGAAAGAGAGAGGGGAAAAAACACTGAAGCCTATAAAGGGAAACTTTGTCTAAATACTGTCTTTTTTCTTTAGACAGAGTTGCCCTTTATAGCCTTCAGTGTTTTTCCCCCTCAACGCAGACTGCTCTTCTATCAACGGAGGTGCCAGGGTTTCGAGTCACGTAGAGGACCCACCCCAGGATGGCATTGAATCTGAAGAATGCCATCGGGCCTGGATTTAATTTTCCTGTTGGTTATTTTTGTACCATCGGGCAGGGATTCATTTATAATGCTTTGAGGGTTCATTAATTTTAAACTTTGCCATCAGGCCAGGATTCTTTTCAGGGTTTTTTTTAAAATATTTTTATTGGACATCTGGCTTTATCAAAATCCTGGTTTAATAAATTAAAAAGTTATGGTTGGACATCAGCCCTTTATTGGATGTATGTCTCAGTGACCCTGAGGATGACGAGGACGGCCTTCAACCCGGCAGGGGCAAGTAATACATGTATTTATTTAGGGGGTACATTGACTGTCACTGTGGCTACCTAGACCCCCCTTGAGGGCCTACTGTAAGTTGCCACAGTGACAATGGATTCAAATTCTAGTTTGTATATGGTGTGTTTTTTTGTTTTTTTTACATGTATTACTTTGTAATGTATTTCATGTAATGTATTTTATGTATTCTATGGCCAAAATCCCTATTAGCCACATATGGCTAATATACCTATAGGTCATTACCGTAGGGGGGGAGGGGTGGTTGGGGTGGGGATAGGTGAATGGGTTATGGGGATAGTTAGGGGTTGTATCACTATGACATACAATGGATAGTTAGGGTGTTTTTATTAACCCCTTGTTACCATAGTGGCCGTGAAGGCATAAATAATGCATGCCTTCAGGGCCACTATATCTTCCAAGGGGTTCATTTAATTTGTTGAAAATTGGAAAGGAAGATGCTGGTATATATCAATGCAATATAAATCTGACATCTTCCATATCCTTGTGCATGAGATTATTATTTTATTTTAGCCTAATTGGTAGCACAGGAATCATTATTTTTTATCTTCCATATCCTATAGATAATGCCACGTTAGCCATATGCAAATGAGTGGACTAACAGACGTTTATTTTGCATCTCATTAGCGTGGAGGATGCCCTTTAAACTTGGCGAAAATAACATCTGCTCAGGATTTTGGGAACAATAGTTATTAGCACAAAAGTGATGGCATTCTTAGGATCTACCCATAGTAATGTATTTTCACATTCACCAGTTCCCTATCAGAACATCCTTGCACATAACCTTCTTTTTAAGAATCCTATTAGAGTATGGTGAGAGTGGGTTTGAGTATTTTAGGGGCTCCATGAGCAGCTCTCAACTGCAATTTGTGTTTCCCCCAACATGACAGCTCTAGGGATACTCCATGGTTAAGTTCAATGATAAGGGCATCATGCACTAAAGTCTGATAGAAAAAATCGCCAGGGCTTTTAAATCGCCATTTTTTGACAGCATTGCTGTCATGGTATGCAGAAAGCCCTGAATACCAGTGATAGCAACATTTCAACAAGTGGCGAGTAGCTGGCGCTGAGATGCTTGGCCCTCTGAAAAGGGCCCACCCGGCGAGTTGTTTCTGCTGCAGAGAGAGAGAGAGCAGCAGTCAGCCATTGTGCCATACAAAATAATTAATATAAGAAGTTGACAAAATGTTTTATCTTTGAATTTAAAAAAAAACGGAGGGTTCAGGGCTCTACGGATTGAAAGAATTTATTATATCAAATACACAACGTTTCAACCATCAAAAAGTGGTCTTTCTCACTTGAGAAAGACCACTTTTTGATGGTTGAAACGTTGTGTATTTGATATAATAAATTCTTTCAATCCATAGAGCCCTGAACCCTCTGTCTTTTTTGCTGACTTTGGAGTCTGTCTTTCACAGGGACTCCCCTGGATCAGGAGCACCGGTAACAGCAAGTATCAGTTAGAGTTTTCAGTTTTTGGTGTGCAGCATTTAATTTGTTTTTTGCTATTATCTTTGAATGTGACACCATGTTGTGTTTACTGTCTGTGCACCAATGTGCTATAATTATAAAAAGGGCAATTTAATAAGGAATCTTTAAGAATGTGTTTCACTGAAAATCAGTTTTGCGTCATTATTATGTCCAGGAATACCCCTCTCAAGCGATTAGATGTAGGTTCTACTAAATACATTTTAAAACCTGCAAACTACGGGAATATCCCAAAATGTTTTCACTTTGGCAAAAATGCAGCTACATGTATCTATAAAAACGTCCTATTTGAATGGGGGGGGGGGGATTATTTTAAGCAAAAATTGTAGAATGGCATCACACTAAATCAAACTGTAATAAAATGATGATTAATAAGCCTGTAATTTTTACGAGAAATTGCAATTGAAATTGAATAGTGTTCATATATTTTAATCCTAAAGTGACATTGTGCTGGTAAAGATAGCAGAAGCATTTAATAGTGATAGAAAAATGATTGAGATATAAAATGGTAAACAGAACATTTCACTCATTAATGTTTATGCATCACAAAGCAGATGCCCAAAACTCTTAATAGCAACAGAAATTGAGATTTGCAAAGATATTATTGCATTTTATTAATTATGTTTAATGGCTGGTAAGATAATTTTCCATCCAAGTGTGAATTATGAAGTTGTTTAGCAACAAAAATGCCAACAGATAATCAACTAAGCAGCAAATTTCTGTTCCAACAACTTTTCAGCTGCAATGACAGCTACAGATTTGTATGCACTTGGATTCTCGTGTGGCCCCTATTTAATCTAGCAAAGAGTGAGGTTATACAGGCATACCCCATATTAACGTACGCAATGGGACCGGAGCATGTATGTAAAGCGAAAATGTACTTAAAGTGAAGCACTACCTTTTCCCACTTATCGATGCATGTACTGTACTGCAATCGTTATATACGTGCATAACTGATGTAAATAACGCATTTGTTACAGGCTCTATAGTCTCCCTGCTTGCGCACAGCTTCGGGTACAGGTAGGAAGCCGGTATTGCTGTTCAGGACATGATCACAGGCGCATGCGTGAGCTGCCGTTTGCCTATTGGGCGATATGTACTTACTCGCAAGAGTACTTAAAGTGAGTGTACTTAAAGCGGGGTATGCCTGTACAGAGTTACTGATGCACCAATGTCCATACACTTGTGTAGCCTAGGCTGGTCCAGTCTGCCTCTCTGCCTCCTGTCATGTAAGTCCTGATAGCTTCAGGCTATGACAGGTCCGTTGTAGGGGCTTTTGACCCCCCTCCTGCTACTCTCTGAGTGACGGAAGAGGCTATGACTGGTGTTTGTGAGCAACCAATAGTGGTACAGACACTAGGCCCTCCCTTTCCTGATCTCAGAGAGGAAGTGCCTAACATTTAGTCAGTCCTAGTCTGGAGGTTGAAGAGACTGGTAGGGCTGTGAGCCTCTCCCATCGGGGATGAGCGTGCCCCCCAAGGGCTGGGGGAACATCTGATTGATATAGAGGACCCTATACTACCAAGGGGATCCAGCACTATCCACAAGACTGAATCCTAGGAAACTCTGCAACACTGTATCACCATCATGTGCAGTGACTGCAAGAATAAATCCCTGGTTCATTTATATATCTGTCTGAGTGACAGTCCTTGAGCAGATGGAAGGAATGTTGTGGTGGGCGCTGATCTCTGGAACCCTGGAGCCCACTACAATTGGAAGCGCTAGCACCTGGAAGAATCTCAAGGATCACCAAAAGCCTGTCCTGGTCCCCATCATATCGCAGACCACTCAGATCTCCTGACCCTAACAGGTATACCTCAGCACCACATTAGCAGTATCTCCCAGAGGGTGGGGGAAACAGTGCTACACTTGAATAGTAGTTGATGCATTAACTGTCGCACAAGCAATATTTGGCATTAACTTGATGCATGAAACTCACAAATGATATTGCGCTTCTGTGTGCCTACAGCATGTAGAAACCTTTTTCTACTCAATGTGCAGCGTAAGCATCACAAATGTTTTTTAGTCAAATATATTGCCGCAAATAAATGGGAAAGCACGTGACACAGATGTAAACATTATGTACTTAAAGGCGCAATCAACGTGGGTCGTTTATTTTAAAAATGTTTACCTAGAGTGAAGAATGGGGTTTCCAGAACTCCAGACCCCAGCATGGGGTCTCCAGCATGGGGTCCTCCTTAATTTCAGCTCCGGGGACCCCATGCTTCCAGAGATACTTACGTCTGAAGGGGGTGACAGTATCCCATGCAAGTTTTAAGCTCCCGCGTCACATGGGCCAATAGGAAGCCGAACCAGATGACGTCATGGCTTCCTATTGGCCCGCAGGACACAGGAGCTTTGAAAAACAGCCATTGTGTGAACCAAGCTAGCGAGTCGGAGCGGCAACCGGCACCCCCTATGGAGGTCTATATCTCCAAACGCTGGGGTCCTCCAGAGCTGAAATTCATGAGGTTCAGCTCCGGAGACTCCCTGCTTCAGTCCTTTGTTAAAACAAAAAGGGGAAAGGAAAACGACTAGTGTGGATTGCCGCTAAAAACAAATTGTGTCTGTGCAGCACAAAAATAGAAGAACCTGTGTCAAAACTGTACAACGGCCCAGATGAACAAAAGGGTGCTAAGCTTTGGCATGCCTCAGCTCCCATTCATATGAATGGGAGTAAAGGTGTGCTAACACTTAGCCCCTAGTGTCGATTTGGGCTAAAATCTGTTTATAGTGTTAGCGCAGAATTAGAAGTGCTTTAAGTTGCTGTGTATTAACAAATACCTTTTTAGACACAGCACAGATGTTTCATTATATTGGTTAACAAAATGTATAATTTTCAACGTATGGTTAGTATAAATATATATATTGAAGGAATAATAATTTAGTAACCGTTATAGAATACAAAATACACATAATTCAGTTTTAATTACAATCGTATCAATCAGGTATGTGCAAAACTCACTTCAAACAACAAAGTATGCATCATCTGTACTAATGCACATACCAACCTTTATATCACACACATTTTATTAAGGTTTTTCTTCGTTTTAGCACTACAATTTCAAAGATCGTGCTAGTACTGTGTGCATTGAAGTCAGGAGCAGAGTATTTACCCCTACTAATGTTGTATTGCTATTATCTTGTATTCAACATTATATGATAATATGTACTGTATAAGGATAATATTTCATATATGGACTTTACTCATAAAGGTCTGTGTGTTAAATAAGACTATATGGACTCCTAATCCTAAACTAGTGATTCAGAACTACATTATCATGACTGCTGAAAAGGGTGATACTTCAGATACGTACAGTATGGGGTGATACTTCAGATACGTACAGTATGGGGTGATACTTCAGATACGTACAGTATGGGGTGATACTTCAGATACGTACAGTATGGGGTGATACTTCAGATACGTACAGTATGGGGTGATACTTCAGATACGTACAGTATGGGGTGATACTTCAGATACGTACAGTATGGGGTGATACTTCAGATACGTACAGTATGGGGTGATACTTCAGATACGTACAGTATGGGGTGATACTTCAGATACGTACAGTTTGGGGTGATACTTCAGATACGTACAGTATGGGGTGATACTTCAGTGTGACCTTGTTCAAATCCCTTTGGTCCACATTTAGTGCTACTGTAGGTGGTAAGGCAATGGCTGCAATGTGCCATAGAGCTTAGCATGACATTGATACATTTAACCAATCATCACTCCTGGGGTACAAACCTAGATTCAGAACTATTGAGGTGCTAGTAATTTAATGCTGTAAACGTCTGTTACATTTTATTATTAATATGATGGAGAACATTATGGGTAAAATAAACATCTAACACCATTATTTAGAAAAACACAAAAGAATCATGAATGCATTTCAGCAAAGTGTAGCCTAAATTGAAGGCTTACAAGGAATTAGGCACACTTAGGGGTCCTTATTGTACCGTATGGCACAACTGCGAATTCATAAGAACCCCATCTTTGTTGAGCAGGCATTTGACACACTGCTGTGCACTCACCGCATGTCCCATTGAGAGTGAAAGGAATTTATTCATCTTCCATTTCAAGCCACTTATCTTCCCCTTTATTTCAGATCTCTCTCTGGCTGACAGAAGATAAGAGGAGCTCAGGAGACTGACTACTATCTCCACAGATTAAATAAATAAATAAATGATTGTTGCACTTCAGAAAAAAGTATTTTATCCAATTTCTACAATATCACTCAACATAAGATTATGTTGAAGCTAGTTATCTTAATACAAAAATAAAAAAATCTGGAAATACTGAACTCGGCTACTACCGTATGATATCTGATATTGAAATCAGTTTAGTGTAAATAAAAAATTTTATGCCCATCACTGGTTTAAGAGTCCCAACATTTTCAATGTATTTCATGACGGAGATACAGAATACTGTATTGACCTAATGATAATAAGGTCTATGTTAAACATATACTTAACATTTCTACTCGAGGGTAAAGATACCGCACCAGTAAGACATGTAAGTTGTAATTTGGAAAAGTAACAATTTATACCAGGAGTGGCAAAGTCCAGTCCTCAAGGGCCAACAGCAGGTCAAGTATTCAGGATATCCCTGCTTCAGCACAGGTGGCTCAATCATTGACTGAATCACTAATTGAGCCACCTGTACTGAAACAGGGATATCCTGAAAACCTGACCTGTTGGTGACCCTTGAGGACTGGACTTGGCCACCCCTGCTTTATGCCATTAGCATTAATTAGTTCAGCACAAAATAGTTTTCCATATTTAGACCCATACAAATACTACAAAAGCAAATACCATATAATGATAATAAAAGACATATTGGTCCATATTTACTAAGGGTATCTTATGGCATAGCATCACTTAGAAAACATGGACCATTATGTTCTCTTTAGTTGTGAGATCTGGGATGTGTGCAAATAGAGGTAGAGTTTTCACAAGCAAAAAGATGTATTAACCCACACTAGTCATATCTATACCCTAGTCACCTCCATATACGTGCCAAAAATGTTTCTAATCAACAAAATGTTTCTAATCAACATACCGCCTGCATGTCTGCAAATGTCTGTTCAACTACACCTTTTCATAAAGACACTATGCAATAATGTTAAGGATGTGTTAAATCAAATCGGTGGCAGCATTTAAGGCCCTGTACCCTTGCCCTCAGGTTAACAAAACGTATACTACACATTTGAGCTGGCAGTATGGCCCAATAAAGATAAAACAGTATATCACTAGTATGTCATGTTATTTAATTAACAATGCACTCCATCACACAAAATGTGCTATAAAACTGGACATGCCATCTGCTTTTCATAATATGGTACTACTTGATGCTCAAAATCAATTACCAAATTCACATTAGAATTGACTGAGTGCCTCTGTGCATTGGCATTAGTATGCAAACCCTTTACAATTTAATTTAATTAGACTGGGCTTGGCCCAAGCTGAGACACAAGAAATTCCTTTTTATTTGATGGATATGATGCATTTATAAGAAGCTGGTGGTCTCTATCCATCTTGCATATAATATAGCTCATGGTGCTATTAACTCTATCACTGCTGTTTGTAACATCCAGTACCAGTTCTGTTTTCAGGGAAAACATGTCAAATACAAAATACATGAATGAAGCACTTACTCTGACTCATTTTTTTTAGAGATTGAGTAAGTAACACTAAAGCCCAGGTCCACTAAGATTATTAATAATAATAATAATAATAATAATAATAATAAGTTCATAAACTCCCCAACACCCATGATCACCCCTTCCTAAACCTTCTGAAAGTCTCTCCAAAACCCTCCAAAGTCACCCACCTCACTGATACAATCACTCCCCTGTCCCCACTGTCAGACCCATCACCATGCCTCCGACAAGACCAAATCCAACAACTTGACCTCAACTCCTGCCCACCAAACAAATAAGCTCTCAATGCACCTAACTCATAGCCTGACCATAATGTTCCCACTCCTGCACACCAAAATGACATCATAACCATTACTCTATAATCGAATGTATATGTAACCCCACCATTGTTTAAGCAACAAATGTACAGCGCCGTGGATAAGGGTACCATATATGTTGTTATAAATAAATAAATTAGCCTATTCAACGTGGCACTCATTTAAATTAACATCTGTTAATCATAATGCTGTATACACTAGAGCAGGGGGGCGCAAACTTTTTTCCCTGCGCCCCCTGCCGGATGTCCTCCTCTCCGCACGCCCCACTCCCTCCTCCTCCTTACCTTGATTCCCGTCATCTGGACGTCATGACGTTACGTTTCCATAGCAACGTACTGGAAGGTTTGCCACCGCATTGCCATGGCGACGCGTCTCCAGGTGCCGGCTGAATCACGGTAAGTGAGGTTTACAGAGGCCCTGCAGCTCCCCCGGCACTTAATTTAAGTGCCTTCTGGAGGTGCGTGGGACCTCTGTAAACCCCGCGCCCCCCGCTGGTAATCTCGCGCCCCCCACTTTGTGCACCGTGCACTAGAGCCAAATAACATGATGTTTGCTAACCAGGATTTACTCCTGTTAAAACAGTTGAATTATGTTTAAGGGGCATTAGTGTTAACTTTTAAAAACATACTCAACCCTAATTTCCTAAGCTCCATTAAAGGTTAACAGAAGGAAATAATGTAATATTATTTAAGCCAGGGGTTCTCAACTCCTGTCCACAATCCCCCCACCCAATAGATCAGGTTTTCAGGATATCCCAGATTCAGCACAGGTGACTCAATCAGAGGCTCAGTCAAAGACTGAGCACCAGTGCAGAAGGAGGGACTGATTGAGCCACCTGTGCTGAAGAAGTGATATCCTTTAAATCTCTCTCTATCCTGAAATAATTACATCTCAACCCTAAACCAATTAGCTTAAGTGGAACCATAATTTTGTCTTAGCGCTATCTTGTTAATCGAGATGTGCCAACAAAAAAAAATTGCCACGTGAAAACAGCCTGAAATATGGGTTTTGGAGGAGAGGGAAAGAGTCTTATTTTGTAGAATACCTATTGACTGGTAAAACATTAATTTATACAACTCATGGAGTGATACCTGCCAACACACCTGATATATCTGTGAAAAAAGCTCATCCGTATATGCAAATAAGTTGATTTACATACAGAAATTTACATATTGCCCAGGGATCTCTAATGCGTTTACAGGTACCTCTTTATGAGTTATATAGATGAGCTTTCTCTCTCTTTCTCTCTCATTTTATGACGTATCGGAACCTCTAACATTGGTTTTATGATTTGAAGTTCAATAGTTGCAACCATTGGCTATTAAATACATTGTCTAATTGGAGAAAGCATTATTATTTGTGCTATAGTTCCAGGGGCAAATTAAATTTGAATCTCAGTAGTAAGGGGGAGGATCATTGCAAAACATCTGCTTAGCATTTTAATGAACGTAATTTATCAGGCACTACCAATTAAATGCGACACCTTTTTAATGATCTTTATGTAACTAAACCTGAAACTACCAGGGCTCTGAGTGAAATCAGCCTTCAAACATTTAAACTTCAATAAATAAGACTCATATTAACATACATGTACCTCTCAGATTATTTATTTATAAAATATTTCATCAGGAAGTAATACATTGAGAGTTACCTCTCGTTTTCAAGTATGTCCTGGGCATAGAGTTAAGATGACAAATAATACATGGTTACAAATACAGTTACATAAATGAACAGGGTATACATTATATACAAGACATTGCAATCACAGTTAAAGATAATATATATTATGGGCTTATGAAACAGTTACAGACCAGATTAAAATGTGAGACAGCCTTAGATTTGAAAGAACCTAAACTGGTGGTGGATGTGAGAGTCTCTGGTAGGTTGTTCCAGTTTTGGGGTGCACGGTAAGAGAAGGAGGAGCGGCCGGATACTTTGTTGAGCCTTGGGACCATGAACAGTCTTTTGGAGTCTGATCTCAGATGGTAACATATAAGACACCCTCTGAGCACATTTTATTGCATGCGATTCTACAACTCACGTACAGTATGCTCACCCCACCTGATTTAAATATGTTTCACCGTTTGAAGCCTAGTGAGCTTCTCTGTTTAGACCAGGGGTGGCCAACTCCAATCCTCAAGGGCCACAAACGGGATAGGTTTTCAGGATATCCGACTGACTGAACCATTGATTGAGTCACCTGTGCTGAAGCAGGGATATCCTGAAAACCTAACCTGTTGGTTGCGCTTGAGGACTGGATCTGGGCACCCCTGGTTTAGACCATTATACCCCCTGTTTTACTTGCACTGTACCTAAAAATACCAAGCTAGTGGTTATGCACTGCAGGCTCCTGTAGTAGTATATTTCCCTCATCTCAAGACCTGTAAAACTCTTGTTAGGAAAGAGAAAATGTTGTGAAAATGTATTGAAATTCTTAAGAGAAAGTTTTTAGACTGTTGGTGGAAGAGTTTTGTTGGGGGATTAAGAGGTAGAGATAAAGATGTCAGACAAGGGTTAGCTTTAGGACTACCAACAAAACAAGTTTATAGTGCAATACATATCAGGTTGTCAGTGATAACTAAGGCCATGATAATTGATTAGGTATGTAATTACTAGAGTACTGTTGAAAACCTGGCATGCTGGTAGACCTTGGACTGAGCCTGAGGACCCCTGTGTTACATATAGAAAGACCTCACCGGGGAGGAGATAACAGAGGGCACGGCCGTGCAACAGATCACAGAGGCTGGGCTGCGCAAAAAATCTTTATTCTGTCATGGAGGTTTAAAAAGAGAGAGAGGGGAAAACACCCCCCCACCCCCGCACCTCTAACGTGTTTCAGCCGCAAGGGCCTTTGTCAAAGAGTGAGAAATACTTGCTACCATGGATCCCTAAATAATGAATACACCCGGAAGTGACATCACTCTCCTGGTTCCTGCTAACCACCCATGATGTGTAAGGGGGTAAGCACACCTGATGTGAGTAGATGCACCCGTGGTGATTCACTACTGGGAGCAGGGTACTAATAAGACATGTGAGACAAACATAGACAACTATCAATTACCTAACAAATTAACACATTAGACTATAATCGCATTAGACTTAGAGGGAGGTGAGTAAACAATATCCTGTACTAAGACAACATAATTAACCTCTACCTACTAAGACCGCGAAAAATACAAAAAGGAAATTTATAAAATTCTTGCAATGAAAGAGCAAGAATTGGTTAAAATCAAGTACTAGCAGGGGGATAATGGAATGTACAGAACACTTAAGGTATCAAATCTCATACATATACTATCAAATATTTAAATGTAATTAAAGTTTTAATTATAAAGTTCTATACTAACCATAAATCAAATCAGATCAACAAAATCCATATAGTTAAGCACAAGTGTAACTTGACCATTTAAACAATTTAAACAACATATATGTGTATCTATAGCTCAACTGTCAAATATTTATCAATTCTAAGCAATATTAGAGCTATTTGTTGTTCAATTTTCTATGTTGTTTTTTTGTTTTTATGTTTTTTATATCATTCTTACAGGTTGTTCTAAAGGAAGCAATATAAAGAAAAAGAAGAAGAAAAAGAAATGGGGGAAGGACAAAGAAAACAAAAGAAATATATTGACAAGAGGCAAAAGGAATCAAGAGCATAATAATCAATAAAGTAATATATGACAATAAAGGTTTCCTTCTCTCTTCTCTCAATAACCATTAAAAGAAAGATCACATGAAAATGGGTACAAAGTCAATTTGTGTCCAAACATGTATCTTAACCAATGTTTTGGTAATTAATGTTACTAAGATAGGACCACTAGCAGAATGTAGCTGGCAGATATCTAAACCGCAACATGTTCATATTAGTTACAAAAAACCTTCCGTTAGTTAATTGGTAGATCGCTCATGATTGATTTATACTTCATTTCACATAGAGTAAAAGTTACATTCTTTTACAGAAGGGACCCGTGTGTACAATGGAGATCTTGAGTCCACATATATCATAATGGAATCCAAATATCATAACAAATAACAATGGTAATGTACAGACATAGCAGAGATGGCAAAAGACATTAGGAAAAAAAGTAGCAAAATAGAGACTCAAGATCTCCATTGTACACATGGGTCCCTTTAAATGGTTTAAATGGTCAAGTTACACTTGTGCTTAACTATATGGATTTTGTTGATCTGATTTGATTTATGGTTAGTATAGAACTTTATAATTAAAACTTTAATTACATTTAATTATTTGATAGTATATGTATGAGATTTGATACCTTAAGTGTTCTGTACATTCCATTATCCCCCTGCTAGTACTTGATTTTAACCAATTCTTGCTCTTTCATTGCAAGAATTTTATAAATTTCCTTTTTGTATTTTTCGCGGTCTTAGTAGGTAGAGGTTAATTATGTTGTCTTAGTACAGGATATTGTTTACTCACCTCCCTCTAAGTCTAATGCGATTATAGTCTAATGTGTTAATTTGTTAGGTAATTGATAGTTGTCTATGTTTGTCTCACATGTCTTATTAGTACCCTGCTCCCAGTAGTGAATCACCACGGGTGCATCTACTCACATCAGGTGTGCTTACCCCCTTACACATCATGGGTGGTTAGCAGGAACCAGGAGAGTGATGTCACTTCCGGGTGTATTCATTATTTAGGGATCCATGATAGCAAGTATTTCTCACTCTTCGACAAAGGCCCTTGGCGGCTGAAACGCGTTAGAGGTGCGGGGGGGGGGGGTGTTTTCCCCTCTCTCTCTTTTTAAACCTCCATGACAGAATAAAGATTTTTTGCGCAGCCCAGCCTCTGTGATCTGTTGCACGGCCGTGCCCGCTGTTATCTCCTCCCCGGTGAGGTCTTTCTATCTGCATTTCCTCTCAGCCTGGTGCACGCAAGGACTACAAGCCGGATGAAAAAAGAAGACAAAGTGAGTTTATTCATTCATTTGATTATTCTTGGAGCATCCCCAGGTTCGTGGGTCATATAGTTGCAAAGCTGTTATGGGGTCTGGGTGGGTTTCATAACCTCTCACAGACAACCCTCCACAGCAACGCCAGAACCACGCTCCAACTAGGGGTTTATTTGCTTACATGCTCCTGTATGTATTTGATCTTCCGGATATAGCAACACATGCTTATTAAACAAGTGGAAATTAACTCTGCAGCATTGGTTAATTGGGGTAGCAGCACACCTCAATGCTTTTTCCCTGTGTTACATAGTTGGTCGAAAGGTGCTGGTGAGGAAGAATGAATATAGTTGTAAAGAGGAGATGAGTTAAAGAGTAAGATGTGCCTTCATATTGAATGTCTATATCTCAGACAGCTGAACAACTTTTGTCCTTTAAACCCATGTATACCCAAAGAGCCATTGGGGCTTATTCTTTATCAGTCGAAACGGCTGATATTCCCCATTGAAGTCAATGGGGAGTTTCAGCCAAAAACATTCTGATCGGTCGCTTTGGCTGATATAGAATAAGACCCATTGACTCTTATGGAATTTCGTATTCAGCCACTAATAGAACTGTATAGCAATATATTTCTTGTTCATGTACAGTAATAAAGGTCTAGACAACGAATAATGTTGAAGCATTGAGCATAGCTCAACCTTATTATATAATACTTATGTACTCATATTTTCACCACTAACCAATGACATTTGAAACTGCATCTGCATCATTAGTTAGATTTGTTTTATAAATCACCAAATAATAAAAGGAATAAACATAGCTAACAAAGCTAATAATGCAAGCAATTAGTAATTAACTAGATATACAGCATAACCAAGAAAAGGAAAGAAACTATCTCCTTACATGCTCTCACAGAACCGAGTTAGGGTACTTGGCTTTTCCTGGTTCCTTCTTTGTCGAAACCAACGTTGGATACTGCGCACATCCCAATCCAGCTGCTTAGAAAGTCCTTCCAGTCTCTTCTCATCAGGGTGCTACAAAGTAAGTATTTAGTGTGTGTTAGGAACAGAATTCAAGAATTGTGTTTTCACTTTAGTATATAGTTATGCAATATGGAACTGTTAGTTGTATTCAATTGTATTAATAAAAAATACTGATGACAAAAATACTGTGTGTTAAAGCTACAGACCAAGCAATATCCTACATGTGTTTTTTTTTAAATAAATCAGTTCTATACTTGTAGCATTTAAAAAAAGAAAACAACTCTGAATGAGATTTTTAATATATTATAATGTGCCAAGCATTTTTTTTGTTTCTATAGCAACCATTTACAAGGTCACATCCCCTTCCTCTTCTGAAACAGGCTCTGGCACACCCATTTTTGAGCCCTGCCCTCTCTCTAGCAGTGCCCCAATTGTATCTAGTGACTGCCTGGTCACATGATCTTCCCTGCAGAACTTTGCATCTTTGGTTCTCTTCTGCTGCACTGACAGCCATTTAGTGAACCCCCAAGCCAAATTTTCACCGATCAATCACAGGAGAACGGATTGATTAGCAATTTAGCTAATTACTTATCATTGTGTGGATTGTATTGATGCACATATTAAAGGGGAAAAAAACAAATCTTTAAATCAATGGCAGGTTGTTTCTCCTATTAGTGGATTAATAGGCCCATTATGTTAAAATGTAACCAAAAATATAATTAAAACAATACAAGGTTTATAGATTCAATCATCCTCTGTCACCCTTCCTAATTGGAATAACACCGTAATAAGTTACTTTCATCAAAGATGTATGACCTTTTCAGAATTCATTGTTTTGTTAGGATTTGACATCTTAAAAATCAGTTTAACAATTAGTTAAAAATAGTAATAATAATAACATTCTGAATACTGTAACTGTTCATTTTAATTTAAATCCAAGTTGTTTCCCATGGAGAAATCAATCTAATTAACTGTTTAAAAATCCAAAAGGTGGGACTAGAGATATACAGACAGAGGCAACATGTGTATTGTCTAATTTCCTACACACCAATATGCAGTTAAGGTTGTGGCGGACCAGGGAAAAAAATGGTAAACAAGCCGTGACAGTCTGTAGTTGCTTCATGAGGCATCGCCACACCACCCGCGTCATCATCGAGACGCTCTGTTAACCGACGTACGGTTTGTGTGTAGACCGCACTTTATCAGGGAGAAGTCTAAAATGCTGATTCGGGGAGGATATTATATACATGAATGAAACAGAGGCGCGGCATCCTCGTAGCCAATCATTCCATGGTGTCAGCGTTTTAGGCCAATCAGCTATGATCAGCAGCTGTATGTGCTTAATGGCACCGGCTTTTACCATTTAGGATGGTATAACAGATTTTAACATTAAAAATCAGACCTGCATATATCGTAGCGGCAGTTCATGAATTCTAGCATTGGAGAAGGATATATATATATATATATATATATATATATATATATATATATATATATATTGTTGATTGTAGCATCTGATTGATAGATTATTATTATTATTATTATTTAGGGGATCTTCCGTGCCTTTCCATAGCAGTAAGACGTCATCAATGTATCGACCCAGAGTTCCACATGTGCTGTAAATCTTTCCTGGGCTTCGCAGAAGACCACCTTAATTGCGTGGGGCCAGTCTCGTGAGACCACCGGAGCAGCCCAAGCCCGGCACCAGTGATGACGTCACTTCCGGTGAAACCGGAAGTTCGTCACCGAGTTCCGCACCGGAAAAGACCACACACGGGGCCTCTGCAAGGTAGGCCGCCACCGGAGCCTGCAAGGAGGAAGGAGTGGAGAATAAATCCTCGGTCGGCAGGTAAGTGAAGTCTCCGGCTTCCTTCACAGGCAGCTCCAGAACAGCAGCGGCATGCTCCGCAGGTGCGGAACTTCTCCAGATGGACGACTCCGACCAGGAAGGAGGGCGCAGACCACAGGTAGGATACCTCTTCTTCTCCATAGAGTCGACACTGCTGGGCTCATCCTTCACAGCGACAACAGCATCAGCGACAGCCACAGCAACCGGAACGGCAACGGACAGGGACACCTCCGCCAGGACCCTCCCCTTCTCCCTCCCCTCTCTCCCTTTGTCTCCCCCCTTTACCTCCCCCTCTCGCTCTCCCCCCCCCCTCTCCCTCTCCCCTGCTCTCTCTGCCCCCCTGCTCTCTCCTTGCCCCTCTCTCTCCCACCTGTCCCCCTATTTCTCCCCCCTGCTCTCCTATCTCTCCACCCATGCTCTCTCCCTGCCCTCCCTCTCTCCCCCCTCTGCCCCCCTCTCTCTCCCCCTGCCCCTCTCTCTTTACCCCTGCCCCCCTCTCTCTCCTCCCCCTGCCCCCCTCTCTCTCCCTCCCTTGCCCTCTCTCCCTCCCTTGCCCTCTCTCCCTTCCCCTCTCTCCCTCCCTTCTCCTCTCTCCCCCCCCCCATCTCTCAAATCTTATGTAGAAAATACATTTTATTACGAGAACAGCAAAAAGCCTTTGTCAGTGAAAATGTCACATTTGTATATACCTAGCTGTGAAGAACCAAATAATGGAAAATTTAGGGTATCTGACCCATAGTGTAAGTGTTACGGAACGGAGAGATGTGAAGGGGGGGACCGGAGAGATGTGAACGGGGGGGGGGGGGGGGTTGACTGGAATGGTGATTTCTTTGGGATGTTTCAGTTTCAAGATTACAAATCTTTTGAATCTGTAGCTCCGACTTCTGGTCACCTGACCTACTTTCAGAGGACAGCAAGTCAACAACCAATGCAATACAAGCTCCCAATGCATGTATTGCATTGTTGTTGACTTCCTGTCCTCAGATAGGTAAAGTAGGTCAGGTGATCAGAAGTCGGAGCTACAGATTCAAAAGATTTGTACTCTTGAAACTGAGCACCGAGGACAGCTCACGGGAACACGCAGGCGGGTGCTCACGCAGGCCACACGCGTTGTCGCTACGTGTCTCATTGTGGTGAGCGTGAGCGCGCCCACCCGCTCAGCGCCACCCTGGACGAGCTCTTAGGTTGGTGCTGTGCGCCTCCAGCGGTGATGGGCTTCACGGTGTATGGATGTCAGTCCCCACCACTGCATACTTTATCCCTCCTGCCCAAGGACTGATACTCAGACAGGAGGGGAGTGAACAAGGGCTTTCATTGTATCAGGCATCCACGGCAGCTCTTACACACATGCAGCGGTGCAAGTATCAAGGCTCCAGCCCTATCTGGATGGTGCTACCTCGATAGTATGGGGTGTTGAGTCAGATGGTCCCCCAGGCCTACGCCTGGGAGTGGGCCCGCTCATCCTCGCAATGGGAGAGACTCACAGCCCATCTGCTTACTCCAAACTCCAAAGCAGGACTGACACTAAATTTGAACACTCCTCTGATTAGGGTCCAGAGGGAGCGGGCTCATGGTCTAGAGCTATACCGATAGGCTTACCCAGGCCATGAATCACTACCTCACCTTTGTCCATCACAGAGGAGCCAGCAGGGGGGTCAAAAGCCCACTGATTAACCTGTAATACCCTGAACATATTAGGGACTTACATAACAGGGGGAAAGACAGGCAGAATAGACTTACCCTGTTACACATGTATATAATATCCTCCCTGAATCAGTATTTTAGACTCCTCCTCCCTGATAAAGTGCAGTATACGCACAAAATGTACGTCGGTTAACAGAGCGTCACGCTGATGATGACAGTGGTGTGGCGTCGCCTCGTGAAGCAACTACATACTATCACGGCTTGTTTACTGTTTTTTCCCCTGGATCCTCTAATGGTCCACCGCGACTGTAACTGCATATTGATGTGTAGGAAATGAGACAATACACATGTTGCCTCTGTCTGTATATCTTTAGTCCCACCTTTTGATTACTTATAATGGCCTTACTAATTTGAGATTACTATAGACGGTGCCTGCTATTTGCTTCTGTGTGCGTACACTGGTAATGCAGATTTACTGAGATAACATACCCCTGATTTTACCTATGGGGGGGATCTCTTTTTTGTTTCTCAGGCATACAATCTTGAGAGGGATTCTGTATAGTAATTCACTTTATACTGTCTGGCTTGGAGGCTTTGCTTTGAATCATTGGATTTACACTTGCATATATGCTATCCATAACGCATACATCCCTATGATCTTTGTTTACCACACCATTACAAGGATTTTATTTTATCTTCTATGTATATACTTAATTTCACTGTGTAATAATACTATGATGTAATAAAATGTTATTATTTTTCGGTTTAAAACTGCTGATTCCACTAAATACTAGACTGCCTGACATATATTCTGTCTGAAGGTACTGCTGAAGTCCTGTCTATTGTTTATGTATTGAGTGCATCATTGGGGTTTCTTTGATCCTTCTTCGGATCAATACCTAGATAGTTTTGTCACTATCCCCATCTGCACCTACTTTTATGTTCTATTACCATACATATACTTTTAGGATTTCCATAGGTGAGCATTTCTATTTTTCTCTATATGGAATACTGCAAGTAGACCTGGATCTAGACCCTTGGCTATTCCTACTAAATAGACCGTCCGACACCCTATCTAGACAGGAGAATAAGCTTGTGACTCACATCTCCACGGCGACCAGATGTGAGCTGGCCGCGGTATGGAAGCAGACAGGAGTCCCCCCCCCCTCTCCTTATCTAAAATAAAGAACAGATTTGGTTTCATCTGCCACATGGAGAAGCTCCTGAGCTTGACAAACGACTCCTGCAGTGAATTCCTCAAGGTTTGGGAACACTGGATCCTCTCAGCAGGTATTCAGTGTGTAGATGGTAGGTCAATATTGCTATAACCATTCTAGAGTGTGACGCCACAAAGAGCCTGATATTGATTAAATGCCATACAACAATCTCTAGCCTGGTCCACTGGAACATGTTCCAGGAGGAGACGATATAAGCAGGGTGACCAGGACCGCTGGGCGGCCAGGCCACTATGAGTTGCCCCACTACACAGTGTTTATTGAAAACCTCGATTCACTGAGAGAGGCTCATACATCTAGCGTTCTAGGGTTAAGGAAATACAAGTAATATTTGCACATTATGTTTTGTGACGTGTGGAATACATATGGATCCCCTTCCCCCCATTCTTTCTTATGATTTCTGTACCCCACCCCTCCCCCAAACAATTTCAATAAAAAAATGTAAGTTTAAAAAAAAAAAAAAAGGAATCACACTGCATTATATTTAGTTTGCCTAGCCCTGGAAAGTGCATGGTAAAAATCAGAGGAGCAATCTAGAAGATAAAAGGCGAACAAACAACCGCATGGTGTAGTACAAATTAATCACAAAAAGATAGGCAAAAAGATAAAATACACTCACAAACAAATGTGAAGAATCAAACTTATCACGGAAAAACAGGGGGATCACTGTGCTCCAAACACGCCTGGATCGTCTCGGATTCCTCCAGCTCACAACCGGGGCCTGCATCCTCCTGCACTCCCACAGACCTCAGACTGTACCTCCAATCTTCCGGGTACTGCCGGCTTGATGGTGGTGCCATTGGTGTCACTGCACTGAGCCCAGCAGTTACAGAGCCGCTGCACTATTCTCCACGACAATTAAACTGATTGCTGGGGGAGAGCGCGGGGCCTCAGGGTCCCTCATTATGGTGCCGCAACGTCACATGATCTCGCATTGCAATGACAACGGGACATCATGTGATGTCACGACACCTCTGTTGCTTTGGCAACGCGGCACCACAGGGCACCCCGTTGCCATGACAACATGACGCTGTATGGCGTCCCGTTGTCATGGCACCGCAACACCATTTGATGTCGAGGTGACCGTGATGAGGGACCATGCAGGAAGAGATGGCGAAGGAGAAGGGAAGAGGCCCCCGCACCATATGTCTGCACTGAGCCCCGCAATATTCCCAGCCGGTCCTGAGTCTGTGATCACGTCATTTTCTGCGGTCGCGCTCAGACTCACTGACCAACTCTGCCTGGCTCCCTTGATCCAATCCTATGTATTTCGCACTGGTTGTGAGCTGAAAGAATTATACATTTAAGACAATCCCAGGCATGTTTTTCCATAATACGCCTCATTCTTCACATTTGTTTGTGAGTGTATTTTATCTTGTTTTACCTATATTTTTGTGATTTAATTGTACTAACTACACCATGAGGTTGGTGTGTGCGCTTTTTATCTTCTAGATTGCTCGTCTATACAATTTTCAGGGAGGAAGGAATCCTTGCTAAGAAAAAAAGATGCAGCCCCCCAAAACAGGTTTTTTTCCTTTTTATAAAAAAAAAAAAAAAAGCAAATTGAAAATTGGACATTATACATGAACTTAAATTTGTTAAAATAATGGTAAAATAATGGCAATATCTTTGCCTACAATACCTTTGTGATTGCGGTGAAGACTTTTTCCAGAAT